>NC_069787.1:74454249-74757279 GCF_027406575.1 Nycticebus coucang | reverse complement strand
AAGCTCCCTTTGACCTGATTCCACTTGTTCGGGAGGTTTTCAGATCTCCCTGTCAAATATATTAAAGGAAGTGTTTGAGAGCAGAAGTCAAAGAGTTGAGTGGAAGTAGGGAATGTGGTTTGAATTCAGGATTCGTTTGTGATTCTCAGAGAACTGGGGGCATGGGGAGATTAACATTGGTTCTCATTTTGTCCCTTTTGGGAGACATTGATTCTCATTTGAGATAATTAGGGTCTCCCTTTGTGGTTCCCTTTTGGTAAGGTCCTGGCATTTTGTGTTGACAATTCTCTGTAGTGTCTGTATTTGTTATTTGTGAGCTTTACTGCAACATAGGGAAGCTCCACCTAAAAGTCCCTTGGGAAAAATTTTGGCGGCACGGGCAACTTATAGTACAAGTCTATGTCTAAAAGAGGATGGTGTTATTGTAATCCAGTGTACATGCTGGAGGGTGAGGAAAAGTGGCTGTTGAATGAAACCTCGAGTTATTTTACCGTTTACAACTAAAATGATTTTGTTAAAGATCATGAAAATGGGAGGAGATCCCTTGTGTATGAATGCATAAAGGCCTGGGATAAAGTTAATGCTACAAGAGAGACCTCTACTGGTAGTGGGTGGGATAGGCGTGACACTTTGTTTTCATTGAATGGTAGTTTTCTGGGTTGGTGCCTTGCAGCATCAGAGGTAGACTAGGAGGAGAGGGGACCAGTGAGCACACGTGCCACCTGGTGAAGAGGCGCTGGGCTGCTGCAGCTGGGGTGACCCACATGAAGGTGCTGTCGGCTCAACACGCTTGATTGCACACTAATGTCCTCCTGCCCCGCCCCCAAGGCCTTCCCCGCCCCCAAGGCCAGTCGGAAAGCCGCCTGTGTGGATGCCGGCCAGGGCAGAGAGGGGCAAAGGCCGGGGCGACTGAAGTTTAATATCCTTCAGTTCTACACCCGCTAAATTATGACTTGGGAAGGGGAATGGTCTCTCCCTTTTAAGACTCCACTTGAAACTGAACTTGGCCAGAGGGCATCTCTTAACTGGATCGAACAGATTAAAAAGTATATAATGCCAGGGAAGAACAAACATTGAAACCTTTATGTGTTCTGTTAGCTGTGCCAACCATGCATCCTGTAAGTATTGTTTGCTGTAAAAAGAAAAGCTATTGGAGAGAACATTGCCAGCCCTCCAGGTAACAGGAAACCCTCCAAAAAGCAAATGATTATTTTTCAGGTCCAGAGCTCTGATGAGGAGGGGATCTAGGGACACACTGCTTCGTTTGGGGGCTTCAGTTTCTCCACAGAATCCCCAGGAACAACTGACAGTGAGGTTTCTATTGGTGCCAAGCCACGTGGACAGAAGCCATGGCTGGGGTTTCTTTCCCTGCTGCCACCCTGACCTCAGCACCAGCTCAGCCCAGCTTTACAAGCCAGTGTGGGGGCAGAGGGGAAGGGCCAGGGAGTGGTGAAGCAGCTGTAGGTTAAGTGGTGACTGAGGAAATGGTCCCAGGGCTCAGAGGGCAGACCTGGGCAAGGAGAGGGACAAAGGGAGTTGTTTGAGAAGTTGAAGCAGCTCATCTCTGAGGGCACCACTAAGCTCCTGCTGAATGAATACCAGAGCCTGGTGAAGCACACAGGAGACAGCTGTGGTGGAGCAGTTTGCTTTGAAGATCAGGTCCCAGCAGACCTGCACTTCTCTGCAGCATTTGTAAGAAAAGCTATCAAAAGTAAATAAGGCCTATAGGCTGATGGGACCTGGGGAAGGACAAAGGAATTTAAATTCCCCAAACCTGCAGGATTGACATGGCACTAATGATGTTGTACAAATGACAATGAGTGACACTTAGTTGCATTTAAGTGGCAGCATCCTGGGACTGGGGTGGCCTGTAATGCTGCTGGACTATGGCAGGACCTTTAAAGGGTTCTCCTCCCCCTTTAGATGGGAGCTTTAGTGGGGGACTTGTGGAACCTGCGATTGGACAGATTGGTGAAGAGCAGGTTACTTACCTGAGGGTTCCTAGAAATGGCAGGGTTTTGTCTTGTCTGGATTCCAGACTTTGGACTAATGATGGCAAAGCCCTTGTAGGACCACCAGGTGGGCCCTTAAAGGAATAGATGTGGAGCCCCTGATCTGAATCATGGACTTTCAAGATGCCTTTGAAAATCTAGAGCAGAGTCTTATGACTGCCCCCACTTCAGGGTAGCCTGACATACAGCTACTTTAGTGAAAAACAAGGAAAGAGCCTTGGAATCTTACTCTAGGTGCTGGGAGGCATTCCATAGCCAGTGACATACTTGACAAGGCAGCTGGACAATATTTTAAAGGACATCATCCTCGATTCAAGGCCAGAGTAGCTATTTGCCACCTGTTACCAGCTTGAGAATAAGCCTTTGCAGTATGACTGTTTATAGGTTCTGGAGGCTGTCTATTCCAGCAGGATCAATCTGTCAGATCAGCCAATGCCAGAGCCAATTGGAGCACCTTTTCACCAACAGGAGCAGCTTTATGGACAGCAAAGAGCTGGGCATGCATTGTCACCTGGGACTTCAGCCCAGGAAGCTGCACTGCAGTTATCCAGAAGAAAAAGGTAAACATTTGTATAAACTCCTAATAAGTTTTTATGATAGTGCATGCTCACATTGCCATTTAGAGATAAAGGGTGCCTGCTAATGGCAGAAAATAAGAATATTAAATATGCCATTCAAATAATGGCCCTGATACAGGCCATCGCTAAGCTCAGGCAGGCGGCCATCATGTAACTTCCTGGTCACCAAAAAGGAAAGACACTTACGTTGTAAAAAGAAGTCAGGTCACTGGTAGAACTGCTGAGAAGGCCACTGAAGGTGATGTGTTCCTCAGGGCTTTGATACCCCAGCTAGACTTATATTCCCTTTAAAACAAGACTGGGGCTCTGACATTTAGGATGGCACAGCTAAATTGAAATAGAATTCTCCTGAACTCATTCTCCTACCTGAAGTTTGGTTTGGCTCTTAAGGGACACCTACATGAATGCAAGCATTATGGCTGTGATGTCTTAATGGATTTGGGGGAAACCTCACTGGGGAGGACACCATTTGCAGCAGACTGTATGCTCCAAACAATTCAAAAACACAGGTGACTTGTGGCACAAGAAACCCAGCATGTGAGGTTTTGATTTGATTGCACTGGGGTGGCTAAACTTGCATTAGTAGATACCTTTTCAGGCTGGGTAAAGGCCTATCCTACTCAACGGGAGAGAGCATCTGAAGTCCCAAGATGAGTTCCTGCAAAGATCTGCTGGCCTGATATGGGGCCTTTGCCATGTCCCTGTATGCGTACACCAGCGTTGAGCAGGAACAGGCCTTAGGGGATGATGAGATGCTGGAAGTCAGCAGTCCAGGGAAGGAGGCCAAGCAAATGGGGAATGGCATGCTGGTGATGGCCATCACAGGCAGGCAGCTGCAGAGGCAGCTTGACAGCTCAAGGTGTCAATCACCACGTTTGGCTACTCCATGACAGTGTCCATCAGGGGAACCTTTGCTTCTTCAAGTGGATCCTGAGAATGGAAATTGCATGTGTCCTGGAATTGATGCAGGAAAGTGGAATAGGGTGCTACCATTTGCCCTCCTCTAGATAAGGGTAACCCCTAGAAACAAGCTTAAGTTAAGCCCATAAAAAATATAGTTTATGAGAGGCCCTTCTTACTACCCTGAGGTAAATATGGTAACATAACCTTTTGTAAAGAGCAGAGTAAAGCAATATGTCAAGCTCGCTGGAGCAGGTCAGGTGCTAACCGCTGTGCATGAATTGCCTCTTTCAGGCCTCTGCTGCAGTCGGAAGCACAAAAGTGAGTGAAACCTTGTGAAGTGCCTCTGACAACTTGCACCTCATTGAAACTGTCAGGAGTAAAACCTTGGGTCCATAACACCCAAGTAAAGAGGTATCCCATGAAAGAAGAGGCCCCAGGCCCCAGTAGAGTGGCCAGACTTTATGCTATCTAAGGTATCTGTTTAAGGAAGGGGGAAAATGAAAATCCTGATATTTTTGCCAATCTTTCTTTGATTACTTGTTGTTTCTACAGGATGGAAAGACAGCTCCTTAGTGAGGAATTCCCCAGGCTACAGCCTCGTCTGCTGATCTGTCCCACTGCTGGGTTTGTCTTCCTAGATTTCATTTGGTGCAGATGATTTCTGAATTTGTGGAAGCCAATCTCTCATATCACCTGCAGGTGAAACCAATAGTTCTATACTCAGAGGTTCCTATGTTTCTTTCTAACCCAGCCCTGTATCAGACAGTGTGTACAAGGCAACAGTCCTTTTTGCCTTGTCAGTCTTCACTGTTGTAGCTGTTGCCTATGACATGCTTTTTGTGGGGGAGACATGATAATCTATTGTTGTAAATATAAATAAATGCCAAAGCTTTCTGATGGCATATCTAAGTAGAAACCTTCCATCTAAAACATTGCCCAGTTCAGCAGGAAGTAACTCAATGACCATGTTGCCCCTCCTTCCATAGATATGGAAGGGTAAAATTGAGAGGGGAGCATATACAGAAGGAATAGGTTGAAAAAGTGAGTAATAATACTTTCTGTATCTTTAAAACATTATCACTATTTTTGAGAACTAAAATCTGCGTTCCTAGGTCAGGCTGGTGTTTGGGAGGGACAGGAAAAGGAGTGTCCCTTGTTCTTTGTGTTACTGGAGATGTGTCAGTGGGACTGTCTGAGGCAGTACAGGCAGCTGGAGATAAGGGCTGGATGGTAGAGGTCATGAGAATGTCTCTGCCTCCACCTCTCCTCTGGAGATGGGATCCATCAGAATCATCTAATGTATTTGAACAGCAATTGCTTAAAGCTGAAAACTACCCTTTAAAAGCTCTGTATTTCTACTCCTAGTTAGGAAAAATGGTAGTTTGGGATGGGAGCCTGCCTTTTCCTCATTTGCCAGAAAATTAATAAATCCCTCTTTCTTCCTCCTCAACCACAGTCCCTGTGCTTCTACTGCAGCTTCACGGACAAGTGCTAAGCTTTTCATAACAATAGTGGAGAGAGAAGTGGGTTTTAAATGGACTTGAAAAACAGACATTGGCCTGAGACAAAGTTCCTCTGCTCTTAGTATTGTACCAACTCTACTATTTTCCCTGAGAGACAGTCTTCTCTGTCTCTCTTTGGCATTCTTCAGTGTCATCAGCCATGAAAGAGGCTCTCATTAAATTCCAGAGATTTAGGAAATGGCTGAACTCAGAATCAAGAATAGAGTCTAATAGAAATGTGATTTCCTTATTATATTGGGGAATATGCAATGTGTACCAATAAACCTGATATATCCTTTTGCAATCGGATGTGAACATTCACTCTTAACTCTGGGAAAAATAATTATTTGGTTCTTCTTCCCTTTCTTTGAATCACTGAAAGATGGATTACAAATATTTCTTTCTCCAGGTAAGATCTGAAGATCTGGTATACTTGTTGTTTCATTGGTCATGGCTCAAAGCTCTGAGCTGAAAAGCTATCAAGATCTCTCAAGAAAACATGGGTACAGCCTGAGCAAAACCAAAAGCAGAGGATATAGAATCCCTATGACTTGAAGGATTAATAGTTATGGTGGTTTCTGAAGCAGAGGGCTCCTGTGTCCTGCTCCCAGGAGGGCCCTGAAGACACAAGGATGTAAGGGAGGGGCTCATGAGGCATAAGGAAGCAAGTCTACATGGATGGCACCCTGGGATCTCCCAGGAATAATACCAAGCCTCCTACCACCAATAAGGCAAGGGACCAGAAGAGAGGCAGAGCTACACAAACCCATCAAACTGGGGTAATGGGCATCTCAGGGTGGTCAGGTTTCACGGGCAGCTGAGAACCTGCACTCCTCAAACCCAGGCCTCTGTGCTGACTGAATGAGACCTGGAAGAATGACCCTTAGGAGTTAGTGGAGAAGGTCATCCCAAGAAAGTAGGACTACATTTCCTACCAACTCAAGAGGGTAGAGGTTTGGAATAAAAATTAAATAGATTTACAGACAAATAAGATTTTTTTGTACATCTGAGTTTGTTATCTGAGGACAACTACTATAATTTAATTGGAATATTAAATTGTACTGCTTTATGTTTAGTTATAATTGCAAGGGATGACTCCTAAAAATGAGATTCTGTAATGTCTTTCTGGCTTAATTGTGGGAAAAATATTAAAAGATCATGTACTGATGGGTTCACTGGTATGTTCACCACACACACACACACACACACACAACTTTGAAAATATAAATATATAAAGAATTAGAAGCCTGTTGAAACTGAGCCTTTTTCTTCATTTAATTTTATATGATATAATATAATTATTTTATAACAGAAAAGAAATGGCAGGTGCTTGTTAGTGTGAGCAC
Source organism: Nycticebus coucang (assembly GCF_027406575.1). Lineage (NCBI taxonomy): Eukaryota > Metazoa > Chordata > Mammalia > Primates > Lorisidae > Nycticebus > Nycticebus coucang. Next base: position 74,750,938 of record NC_069787.1, on the reverse strand, counting down.
CTATACATTGAGACGATTAAAGGAAAGCACTACATAGACACCAGGGGAGCCTTAGAGATAATGGAGTGCTATTTTACAGATGAGAGTAAGACTCACGTAGTGTAAAATACCTGTGGTGGTTTTAAAACACCCCCAAACTCTTTGTTGTGCTTCCCATTGAGAGGTAGGGCATTATGTGTCCTTTCTTTGAATTTGGGTGACTTGGATCAACAGAGCATGTGAAAAGAGATGTTGCATGATTTCCAAGGCTATGTCATAAACAGACATGCAGTTTTCTACTAGTATGGCACCCTCACCCTACAGAAAGCCAGATGCCTTGTTAGAACTATGGCCCTAACACGACCAGCTGGAAGGACCATGTGTAGGTGTTCTAGATGACAGCCACAACTGAGCTCCCAGCCTTAACTGCAGAGTGAGGCATCCTAAATGTCAAGCCTTTGCTGAGCCATCAAATGATTTCAATGGTAGAAGAGACATCATGTGAGAACCATGTGGCCAAAGCTTTTCCCAAGTTCTTAACACAAAATTCAAGCAAAATAAAATTACTGGTTTAAGTCACTAAGTTTTATAATAATAATAACTAGATTATCTAAGGGCACAGAGCTAAGAAACTCAGTAATAGGAATTGGGCTAAAACCCAACTTCCCCTTCTCAGCTAGGGTAATCATATAGCCCAAGAAAGAAATCAGATAGGACATTAGAATAAGACAAATATATATGCTTACATATTCATAGTTTATTTCTAACTTTGGCAGTGTTATAGTTCATAATATTGTTTGGGCACCATGCATTACTCCCTGCACTGTGTCAGGAGCTGTTAAAAACAAGATAGTATCAAGAGAATATATTCAAAACCAGCCTGATCATGAGCAAGATGCTGTCTCTGAAAAGCAGCCGGGCCAGTTGTGGTGGGCACGTGTAGTCCCAGCTACTTGGGAGGCTGAGGCAAGAGAACTGCTTGAGCCCAAGAGCTTGAGGTTGCTCTGAGCTATGATGCTACAGCACTCTACCGAGGGTGAAAAAGTGAGATTCTGTCTCAAAAAAGAAAGACAGAGAGAGAGAGAATACAGTGGGTGGGGAAAAAAATTGCCAACCAACTTCACCTCATTTTCGTATTCCTGCAGGGGAAAAATCATAACTGGTAGAAAAAATGATAGAGGTGCAAAAAGTATGTGAAATTACTGATATAAGGAGTAATCCTTACATGATGTTTCAATTATTATACAGTGTAAACGTGATGTTTTTTTCCATTCAGATAGAAAATGAAACCAATTATAATGTATCATGCTGTCAGAGTCATCTTTGGGGAGTCCTCAGATGCACAAGGAAGAGAGTCTAGAGCTTGGCATCTTCTCATCTTGGAAGAATTCATACCAAGGGAACTGGCTAAAACCCTGTAGTGGGTTGATTAATGGCTTCCAATGAGACCTGTCCATGTCCTAATCCCCAGAACCTGTGACTATGACCTTATTTGGAAGAAGGGATTTTACAGGTGTAATGAGATGAGATAATTCTGGGCTATTCAGCTGGGCCTTAAATCAAATGACAGATGTTTAGAAACTTCAGAGAAAGTGAGGTTCAACAGAGGAAGCAGAGCCCTCAGAAACCTTCCTTTCAGGCTTTAAACCTCCAGCACTGTGAGAGAATAAACTTTTCAAGCCATCACGATTGTGGCAATTTGTTACAGCAGCCCTGGGAAACTAATGCAAGCTTTTTGAAAAAGAGTTGTAAGGAGACCTCACAGCCACGTGGCCACCTGTAGGACAGCAGCCAGGCTCCCGCTTGGAGTTACTCCACAAAAGCCAGGCATTTTTTAGTTGCACTTGCTTTATTGCAAGACAAGTTACTGATTAGGACATCCTAATCACATGCTGTTTATTTGTATGTGTGTGTCTCCTCAGCTGGGTAATGGGCTTCTGAAGGCCAAGAGCCTTTATTTCCTCTTTCGGTGAAAATTTGTTGAAAGACTGTTATGCTCTCCTCTCTGTGCTAGATGCTGGGATGAAGTGCTGAGTAACCCAGAGTTCTTGTATTCAAGATACAAGCAGACCTTGGGTGGTTTTACATTTTAACTAATGCTGGATGGAGGAAATAGACATGGATAAGTTGGTTTGGAGGAGTGGACAGTTTTTTATTGATGGAGACCTGGGTCCAAGTTGTTATAAACTTAGGATAATTTCCTTAATTACAAAAGTGAGACAATAGTAGCTACCTTTAGGGCTATTAGGATGGTTAGCATAGGTATAAATATATGTTACACAGAAAATATTTATTTCAAAATGGCTGTAATGTTCCTGATGAATAAGAGTATAGTGTTCCAGCCATGTCTATAGCTTACATTAGTGATATTTTAGTACTGTTTCTGTGTGATTTTACTTATTATCTCATTTCCTTTTTCTCTAGCTTTCTAATCTAGGCAGGGCAGGGATGATTCTGAGATGGGGCTAAAGAACAAGAGATCAAATTCACAGAAGTAGAGGGTGGTGGTGGGTGAAGCTAGACAAAAAGCCAAGACCTCCTGTCTCACAGGGCCCTGTGTTTCCTACCCCAGCCTTTCACATGGATGAGACAGTCCCTCAAGGAGAAGGGGGGATTTTCTCACAGTTACAGCATAAACACATCTTACTCAAAAGTCAATTTTACCCAAATATTTTTGGGAATAATACATATTTAAAATATTATAACAACACAGCTTGATTTTAGAGAATGAGAAAACTTAATGATAATGAATGCTTATATGCAAGATTCTCTGTCTAACCACTATTAAAAATAGTATTTCATAGTCAAGGTCAGGTGTGGTGGCTTACACCTGTAATCCTAAAAAAAAAAAATAAAAAAAATAGTATTTCATTTAATTCTTAGTATTTTCCCAACTAGGTCCTGTCATTATCCTCATTCCATGTGTTAAGGAACTAAGAAATAAAAACAGCTAAACAGGTTCCAGTGCATAGACCTTCTAGATAAATATTTAGACAATTCATTAGGAATATTTTGATGACCTTAGGATACCAGGGCTACAGTTATTTTATTCTTTTGTCTGTCATTATGGACATGGGAAGGCTGTGAGGAGAATTTCAGAAGCACTGTGCTGCCTGCGCTGTATAAAGAAATGATTTTTAAGGAGCCGTGTACATGTGTGTGTGTGTGTGTGTAGAGAGAGAGATAAGGTGCAAGAGAGCAAGCATTTCATAGTGTGTGCAATTTTAGCTTAATTAGACTAGGAAGACTATTAACAAGTTATTTTTAAATGCACTGAAGATCAGGAGGTATATTAGAATTAAATTACACTGTGTGAGGCTGATTGGCAGGCCATGTACTGTGAGCAAGTTCACAATCTTGTCTTTATCAGCCCAGTTTGCAAAGTAGGCCTGAAAGGCACAGGCCCCAAACCCATGGCGTGTGGAGCTATAATTATTCAAGTAAAAAAAAAGAAACTAATTGGAAATGTGATAAGCAATGATTAGGCAGCCTATTTCAGGAGGAAAATGAACAAAATGAGCAGATGTCAACTGTGGTGGCTTTAGTGAAAAAGGACAGACACGCTTGTTGAAATGAAAAGTTCCCTGTCACCTAAAGAAGGGATTTCCCTCAGGACTGGACTATTAGCATGCCATTTGCATAGAGAACTGAAAACAAAAACAGCCAGCACAAAATAGAAACTCATGGGCACAAAGAAAACCTACATTCAAAGGATGCTGACTGGTACAGGGGACCTAGTCCCTGCTGAGGGCACTCAGGGAATAATTGCCAACTGGGAATGTTCTTGACCTTGCAGTAGCAAGAACTGAAATAACCCCAGCAAAACAGAGCCTGGAGCAGGGAGGGGGTCAGAAGACCTTGGCTCCTGTTTTGGCTGAAACTCTTGGTCTGAAGCCCAGAGCTCATGTGCATTTGAGGAATGACTTTCTCTCCCTGGGCTTCCTCATGGCCATCCCTCTCCTCTCCAGGGCTAACTGCATCTTCCTCCTCTGCATTTGGGACTAGTAAATCTGACTCTGGAGCCCTCCAGAGGCTCCGTGTCATTGCTGCCTGACTCCAGCTTTACCTTGTTTTCAAGATGGGACCTTGAGCTCGGGATAATTGCTAACTATGGGTCCCTTAGAGAGACCTCATTCTCTGCCTCAGTTTCCTCATCTGTAATATTGAAGTAAGATACTTAATGGGATTGTTGTGGGGATTAAAGCAGATTAAAGAAGATAAAACACAGGGAATAGTTTTTGGTGCCTACTGAGTGCTCTCAATAAATGTTCATTAAATTTCATTCATTAATATGCATTTGCCTTCTTGGGTGGAGCTCCCTAACTTCAGTCACTCATTTTCACTTCTCTTGCAGTTGCTAGAATAAGTACCATGGCATGCTTAGTGATTTTAAAACTCGATTAAATTTTTAAAAATCAACTGTACTTCAAGCAATAATATTTGCCCAAGCCCAGGCTTACTGTGTTAATGTTTTTTAATACTAGTTAAATGTAAAAATAGATCTCCTAAAGAATGTTTTTAAAGGTTGTCACAACTTGAAGTTATCTCAGATACCAGTACCCATTTCACACATCAGGAAACACTGTCTATACACATTCACTCCTCTTCCGAGTGTTCTCTCCCCAAGCATTTAGATAATACTTATCAGGCAGTGAAGAGCAAGTTAGGCAACAGAAAGGAAAAAGCACCTTCCCTGCCCCCAGTGAGCGAAGAGACCCAGAGAGAGAAGAGGACAATGATGAGGCAGGGTAATGTCTGCTGAGGGGGTGGGGTGGCCTTTTTGCCTTTCTAGGCAGGTCATGGAGTAGAGAAAAGGAACAAACATAGGGCCTTCTGAATTCCAGGTCCAGGGCAGTTGGCTGTGCACCCACATTATACCCATGAGCTTCCTACTTGAGCTCCCTGACCATAGGATTCCTCAGCTAATAGAAGATTAAATCTGATGACACTGGGTCCTTGGTGAATGAAAGTTCTCTTTGGATAAACAATACTCACAGAGAACAGAAACTTCCCTATCCCACGGGCCTGGGGAATATGCCCATTCTCCTTCCTTTTTAAAGCTCTCTGGGATTGTCCTCAAAATCTGCCTTTTTGCAAAAGGCATTTAATATTTGCCAACATGTATTGAAGGTTTTCCAAGTTCAAAACAATTCCGAAAGCCTTGTGTGTACGCTTTATCACGATGGTATCTTGTATAGGATGAGGCTTATAACATCCCATTTTACACATGATAAAATTGAGGCATGGAGGGGTTCAGTAATTTGCCCAGGCAACACAACTGGTAAATCAAGAAACAGGGAACCTGTAAAATTAGCAACCATTAAAATTGCTACTACTTCAAATGGAACGATAACTAATGTTCACAGTAGGACCACATCGTCTTGCTCCAAAATTTTTCAGCTGGAAGGGGTTTTGTCTTCCAGGAGACATTTGGCAGTGTGTGGAGAAACTTTTGGTTGTCACAGCTTTTCGGTAAGTGCTAGTGGATTCTAGTGGTTAGAAGACAGAGAGGCTGCTAAACATCCTACAGTGCCCAGGACAACCTCCCTCCTCCCACCAAAGGATTATTCAGTGCAAAACATCAGCGCACCAAGGCTGAGAATCCCTGATGTCGGCACTTCCACTGCAGAAGTCATAAAACCTCTCTGAATCCAAAACAGGTAGCTTGAAGTGCAGGCAGAAAATCTCATATAATTTTTTCACAAGAAACCCTATAAACAATGACCTGGAGCCAAATTCCTAAGATGAATTCATTTTGCCATTAGATAAGTCAATGAATAGCAGCACATGGGATGTGGGGGCTGAGTGACAGGAACAGGGCAGTCAGGGCACATGACAAGAGCTGAAAAGACAGCTGACAGCCTGCAAGTATGAGGGGTGGAGAGAACAGAAGAAGCCAGAATAATCTTTCTGCAGAAACCATGCCTGTGAAAACCCCTGGAAGAAACAGACATGTGGAAAAGGCAGCTCTAAGGATCACGGAGAGATGTCACATGGCACCCAGAGAGGCACAAACCAGGACACGGGCATAAGGGGCAGGCCACCAGCAGCAGCTGCTGCATCACACAGGATTAAGTTTCTGTGTTTGCTTTTATTTTTTTAAGAGACCTGAGACTATCAGTGGAAAAAGACAATAAATATGAAAAGTTTGATATTTTTCTGGTGAAATTTTCTGCATTAAATGCCAAAGAGTCACGTGAACCAAGAGGGAATAGGAAGAGGAAGCAGGAAGCTTACCTGAATATTTTTGCTTTATTGAATCTAATAAACATTTTATTTATATAAAAGACAAACAATGCATAGAATGAAAATAAGTGCTTGAGACCTTTGATATAAAAAGAGTATATAGCATTCACATTCCTATTACATGAGTACGACTGAAGTGTTCCATAAAGGAATAAAACTTTCCCTTTAAGTATAGTAGTGAAAAAAAGTCAGTATGTTTAGGAACTACAGAATGTTATTCCTTGGTCTTTTTTTTTTTTTTAAGAAGAAAAGAACATAAAATAAGCCACAGTATCGTCTGACACTACATTCCAGTTTATGCTGCTGATAACCCAGAAGTGACAGTGCTGTTTTGAATCTTGGAAGAGTCCATGAATGGATCAGTATTCTAAAAATTCACCACTAGAGGTCAATGAGCAACAGCTATTGGGATGGCATGGTGTGCCCTAAGTTGTGAGAGCAATTTCTAGGGGCTTCCATGGCATTGCAGTGAAATAGTCATTAACTCCCAGCCCGCCCACATGGAGCAAGGCCTCAAGGTTCCAGCTAACTCCAAAATTCTCCGTGGATCCTAAAACTTCAATGCCACCGGACCTTCCAAAATCTAAACAGAGCGCTGCCAGTCCCTAATATTCCTATTAGGCTGAAAACAAGTAGCTTCAAAACAATTTTTTTTTTTTTAAAGAAATTACTTGCAGCATTAACACTTGTGGACTAACAAGTTTCCTATGAAGTATTAAAGCTCATTCTTTGTTCTTGTCCATGTGGACACAGATTTCCTTACTGCAAATGGGACTCCTACGTCCCACATTCAAGTCTTCGCTCCCAATTTCTGCAAGGGATGGGAAGGCTAGTGTGATGAAGAGACTGGTCATCACGAGAAAAGCTTCTTGGAGTAAAGAGCTTCCCTCCCTAATGCAGAGGGAAAAACTATTAACATATAAGCAAAAGAGACCAGAGTTAACTGGGACCCCTTACAGGAGGTCCCTTTTAGTCCAATAAAGGCCAACTTCAAATCTTAACACCAGACAAGTAGTCAAAAGCATCCTATGTAGCCAGAGAATTGACTGCTTGAAAGCACATTTCTTACAAAGACCTTGGACAGGGGCAGTTCTACTTCCTAGAATAGGCAGAGGGAAGGGGGAGCGGCAGTGGAAAGGGCCAATGTTAAGCAGCTTTATAAGTGTGTCCATACTTCAGTTTTGTGAATATACGGATTGGAGAGAACTGGAAACGTTTTGCTATCCTTACCTGGGGGTCCAGATTTTTCTGCACCATCTCCAAATATTAAAAAAAAAAAATGGCATAATTTTTTAAAACACTCCTGGCCGAGTAAAACACATGTTCAGAGTGCTAAGGATTCTGGCAGTATTGTATAGTTCAAATCCTTTCCACAGGGCCAAAAAGGAGCATTCAGGAGCACCAAAAGATGGAACCCATTGGCCTCTGCATAAAAAGCTAGAGACGGACATCAACTGTTTAAAAAAGTTAATTACAATGAACTTTGGAGCAGGGATTTGTTCACTTTTAGAAAAGGATGAAGGCTGGAAGAGTATGATAGTAATATAGGTATAGAGGGAAGATGAAGGAAAGAAAATCTCCCATTAGTAAATGGTATGGCAATTTCATGAGTGAGGATATTTGGCCTTCTTATTTTTCTGCAGCCTACAAAAATAAAATATGGGGCTCGAAGGCTTACGCTACTAGAGATGGGGCAGTGTTTCTGAACTAGGATGAGAAAAGTGGTTCACAAAATAGATGGGGGGCTTGGAGCTCAAGTAAAAAGTCCAGGAAAACAATGGCATACAGGAACTTCAGGAACACTGGTTCCTAAATACTGCCACTGTATTTAACTCCACAGCCAGAGAAGAACCCCAATGCAGGGAATGATTATTTTGCAGAAGCAAGTGCAATGTGGCCATAGCAGGTTCTGAGACTTGAGGCCTGTCTCCTAATTCAAATGCCCCCATCATATAGTCAGAGAACCATCATGTATGTGATTGTCAAGTGCTAATGCTGTCATGGGTCCCTTCCTTCTCTGCTTGGTTCTGGAGCTCTCCAATAAAACCAGTTTCCTGGGAATATTTGATCTTTTTCCTTGTCTCTTTTCAGAGTATGGCTATAGATATAGACATATATAGATATAGATATATATATAAAACATAGCTATTCCATATTTATATACAGGCATTAATAAAGTGCAAAAATGTTATTGGCTATTGTAAAAATCAATCTCATTTCCTGAGGAAGTGCTAACACAGCTTATCCTATGACAATGTCAAAGGCATAGAATGCTTTATGTCACCCACTCCCTGCCGCTGTTGTTTCTGTTCATCCCCGCAGCTTGCAGGGAGGGGAGTGACCACCTTGGTTTTCAGGAAGCATCAGTTCAGGGGCAGCTTCCTGCTGCCTATGTTCTTTGGCGAGAGGGGTGGCTTCTTTAGGCTTGGCCCAGCCTGCCCCCAAAGAGCTATTTGGTAGTGTTCAGGGAGCCGTCTTCGGGAATCTTTTCCTCCGAGCAGCTCCTCCCAGAGAGCCTGTCCAGGTGCTCCAGCTCGCTGAAGCGTTCTGCCACACACTGGGCTGTGAGACGGGCCTCCGGGTCATGGTCCCAGCACTCGGTCAGTGTCTCGCACACCATCTGGATGCCCTATAGTGAGAGAGAGGTCCAAATGGCACCATGAGTGGTGGGCTCTGCAGAGGGAAAGGTGGCCCACTGGATCTTGTTTCTACAATGCAGGCTAGGTCCAAAAGAGCCTGAGGATTTAGCCCCACAGTGTGAGGCCAGCCAGTTTCATCTGAAGCATGGGGTCCACAGAGGGTAGCTGCCCTTGAAACCTGCCACACGTGTTTGCTCTGGTGCTATCTAATCATAATAGGGCCAGACAGCACAATGACCCTCTACTGGACTTCTGGGGTATGGTAATATCCCCACGCCTGAAAATTCCCCATGAAGATGCCCCTAATACCATTTCCACACCTTTATATGTATTTAAAAGGGAGAGACTTCACAGAAAGATTGAGTAGAAGGTAGAGTTTCCATATACCCCTTCTCAGCACATGTACAGTCTCCCCCATCTTAACATCTTGCTTCTACGTGATACATTAGTTATAATCCATGAATTAACATTGACACATCATTGTCAATCAAAGCTCACAGTTGACATAGGATTCCTTCTTGGTGATGTACTTTTATGGGTTTTGACAAATGTATCTGTCCTTATCTGTTTTGACCTGTATCTGTCCTTATACCATCATACACAGCGGTTTCTCTGCCCTAAAAATCCTTTGTCCTCTACCTGTTCATCCCTCTCTCTGCCAGCCCCCAAATTCTTGGAAACTACTGGTCTTTCACTGTTTTTGTAGTTTTTAACTTTTCCACAGTGTCACATAGTTGGATCATGTGACTTTAACATAGCTGTATACCCCACTCAGGGAGGTGCATAGATGTTAGCCCAGTTTCATTTTGTAAAATCTATGTTTTCTGGAGTGATTCATTAGCAGCTTCTCAGTGCTGCCAAGTATGGCCTCCGCAATGTCCATTCCTCTCCAACAAATGAGGCTGGACCTAGTAAACTGTTGTCTCTGTGGGTCAGGTGTGCTTGACGACAGTCCATTTCATAGGGTTCACCCTAACCCTAAAAAAGTCCTAGCCAATGAACCCATCTGGGAACTCCTGCCTAGGAAAGTGGTGAGAATTTTCTATTACTGGCTTAGATTTTATTTTGCATTGCAAATATTTTTGTTACCATTTCAAGTCCTTTTGGGGAATAAAGTAGGCAGGAGTTAAATAGATATTCTGGTAAGTGGAAGTGATCAACACTGCTAACAGTGATCCCTTATATCGGTGGCCAAGGTGGGACAGATAAATCCCAACACTGCTTGGGAGATCTGGCCCTTTCCCTGCATGTCTTCTAATAAACAACTTTCCCCACACACCTAGCAGTCTCTCTCTCTCTCCTCACCTTGGGAGTTCATGATGTTGAATTAATTGTATAATTCACCTAAATGACAGTATTGATTGATGGCCCTGTTAAAAGTAGAGTGTTATTGTTGGTATACAAGTAACATTTATTTTATTCTGGCATTGTAATTACAGGCAGTAAATTAAATTAAATATTAAGCATTAACTTGAAATCAATAGGGCAACAAATCTCATTATAAGAAAAATGTATTATGCAAATTCTTTCCAGAATTTTATCATTATGAATAATGGCTTCATTACAAGAACTGTACAGCTGAGAAGGTAACAGAGTTTGAAAGAAACATAACACTTTAGCACTTGGTGATTTCAGAGTTTGTGCAAAATGGTCTTGCATTTTTAGAATCGGAGAGGATTTATCCAAAATCTGGAGAAGTCCCTGACCCAACACAGTGTGGTTCACTGCCGCCACCTCCTCACCCCGACTTTATTAAGGTCTGTCCACTGAAGTGGCTCTGGGCCAGGGCTGGCACAGACCAGGCTTCCTGCTCCATTTGTCTTCCCGATTGCGCCAGATTTGTTGTTTCTGTTTCTTATCTGAACTTGCCTTGCCCTTAGGAAAACCTACAACTTAGCCTCAGCTTTCACGGATGAGGGAATTCTTCCAAAAGAGGCAATAAAAGGTTTTAGTCAGTAGAAAGAACAGTTTTGTCAGTGAGCTATGAGTACACTGTTCTCTCTCATTCTTTACGCAGGGTCCTTTCCTGGGTGTGTCAGACCTAGGGACAGTTCCTTCTCACAACCTATTATGTTTTTCTTTTTCTCTGACCATTGCCATTATAAGTCCCCCTAAAAATCTGGATAGGCCTCCTACTGCCTTGCTTTGCAGCCTTAGCTACCATTTCTTGAAAAGAAAAAATAAGAAGCCATTACGATGTTCCCAACAACCATGTTTCCCTTTCCTTCACTGGCATTTTCCTCTTCTTTGCTTTCCTTCATTCCAGAGTGAGGAGCTGACCGCCTCTTTCCCACGCATACACACGCAGGCCTCTCCCAAGTCTGTGTGCACAGCCTGCAAACACCTGTGCACGGCCCTCTGCATGCCGCAGTCACTTCTCAGTCCAGCTGCCTGACAAACCTAGCTTGTTTCACATCTGCTAAGTATTTCCTTCCGGAGATGAAGATTCCCAGCAGAAAACATTTGGAATCCATAGAGAATGAAACGCACTCCCCATGTGAAGGCATGGGGGTGAGTAGCAGAGGCTGCAAGAAAAAATATTTTGACCCCAAACCAAGAGGACTTGGAAAACATGACAAAGGTCCTTCAGATGATTATTCAGGAGGTCACTTTCAATGTGGTACATACCTGCTGGTTGAAACTTAGGATAATAGCATCGTCCACTTTATTGACTTTTTTCAATAAACAAAACCTAACAGGGTCATAGATCACAAAGGGACCTGCCTTCAGATTTAAGTGCAATATCCCAGAATTCTTTCTCTCCTAAAAGGCAGCTTGGAATGAATCCTTCTCACCCTAAGAAACAGTCGCTCCTTACCTGGTGGTTGAGCCAGAAGCTGGGAATTTCTGGTCGTCCTCGGTCTCTCAACACGTTGTCCTTCATGCTCTCCACACAGGGATGCTCCCTCACCTTGGAACCGAATGGAGGCTCATAATCTTTTACTTCTAAGAAGAAAGCAGGCAAACATGGGGACATTGAGAGTGGTGTGTGCAGCTGAGGGAAATGAGTGTGGTGGAGATGCCTGGCTGGGTAGCACGGGGCACTGAGTCTCAAAATACATCTGTGGTTACTCGAAGGGCAACTTTTAACAACACTGGAATCAAAAAAGAAGGAAAGAGTGGCCAAGCAAAGAGCTGGAAAGTATTCAATGAATGACTATTGAGTGCTCACTGTGTGCTGGGAACCATGCCAATAGCTGGGTACAGAGTGGACAGCAAGGCGGACAGGGTCACAGAGCTTACATTCTGATGCAGGCATTCTGTACAGGGCCACATTGCCCCAAAGGGGTGAAACTCGTTCTTGGAAAGTAAAAAAATTTTACGTATTACAATGGTTTGTGGCCCTCTAAAGCCCCATAATACATGAACAGACTTACTATGTGATATTAAACTTCATGAGGATATCCAGCCATAAATGGAATGCCATTCTGGCACATGGCACAGCATGGAGGAACCGTGAGGCCATTATGCTGAGTGAGGTAAGCCAGACATAAGGACAAACGATTGTCCTTATGTGTACGATTGCACTTACAGGAGATGCTTTGGACAGGAAAATTCAAGAGACAGGTGGTTGCCCAGGAATTGGAAAAAGGGGAGGGGGGGAGTGTTAGTAGTTATTCTTCTATGGATTAAGAGTCTGGGGAAATGAAATTTATGAAAACATGGAAAATAGAGAAGGTTGTATGACATTGCAAAGGTGCTTAATGTCAGAAAAATGAACACTTAAAGTCACTTAAAATGGCTCAGATGGGTAATTTTCTAATATGTATATTTTACTACAGAAAAAAAAATCAAGGGTAGAAGTAATTAGGCAAAAAATTATCTACAAAGGCCCCTTACAATAGCACAGATGAAAAAAGGGTTGAGAAGTGCTGTTTTAGTGAGATAATGGACGGGACAGAGTAACTATAATATCAATAGGCAAAATTCCAACATGATAATGTTTCCTTTTTTTTTTTTAAGACAAAGTCTCACTTTGTGACCCTGGGTAAAGTGCCGTGATGTCATAGATCACAGCAACCTCAAGCTCTTGGGCTCAAACAGTCCTCTTGCCTCAGCTTCCTAAGTAGCTGGGGCTATAGGCACCAGCCACAATGCCAGCTATTTTTAGAGACGGGGTCTTATTCTAGCTTAGGCTGGTCTCAAACTCCTGAGCTCAGGCAATCCACGTGCCTGGGCCTCCCAGAGTGCTGGGATTACAGGCATGAGCCACAACAATATTTCTTCAATGATACGTGCTATAAAGAAAATAATAAGGATGTAGTAACCCTTCACTAGGGCTTTGGGTTTCAACTAAGGTCAATTTTTTCATAGAAACTTCCTTGAATATCCTTCAAATCATTCTTGGTTAGAAGTGCGGGGTAGAGGTCTATTTTAGCACATGTCCTATTATAATAGATTCACCTGCTTATTTGTATCACTCAAATAAACTGTGAGTATCTGGGGGCAGAGTAAGTGTCCCTTTCTCACACTTGCATTTCTAATGCTAAGGACAAGGGCCTTGGACAAAAGCCTTCCTAGGCAGCAGGCTCTCAGTAAATGCTCTGTGAGTAAATGAATGAATGAGTGAATGAATCTTCAATCTTTCCCAAAGTAGCCGTGCATAAACTCTGAATGAATATTCAATCAATACACTAATGTAAATGAGCAGGCTAATATACAGGCCAATGGAACACAGGGCCATTTAAAAGATAGAAAACATCCCCATAGTAAAACATGACTGGGCTGGAAGGAGAGAATAAACTGGATTCAACATTTTTCTCCCAGGTAAGTAGGATCTTTGGCCTTAGCTTCAGAATAATCTTGTTTAATGAGTAAAATGTTCAATAATTTGCACTTCCAGGCTAAGAATTGAAGAAGCTTTCATGGCAAAATGACTCATTAAAATGGGATGTGTTGTTTTTGTTCGTTTGTTTTCTGTTTTCCCATCTCTCAGAACCCTAATTACATATTTATCTTCCTCAGCCTCACCCAAATAGAAGAGCTGCCAGGATATTTTCTTGTTTAGTTGTTTTAAATACAGGGAAATTCTGATGAAGGCCTTCCATCACACTGAGACAGGGACAAACTAGCCTCTGTGTGTCCACTTCTGCAGCAAGTGACCAAGCACTTAATCCACCTTGTTCATGGGTTCAGATCTGAATTTTGATTTGCCTAATATTTATGCATCTTATTTCTTTCTCCCCTTCCCTATTTCCATCAGACTGTAATTTGCTAAGGCCTGAGGTACAGGCCAAGTTTTGTCCTTCAATTCCCTGCTCAGTGCCTAAAACTACCTTACCCATACATAGTAGGCATTGAATAAATGTGAGTTGGGCTGAATTCAAGCAAAAGCAGATAACTGGGATACAGCTCTGATTCCCAGGAAGGATTTACTCTGTCCTTCTTCTTCTCCTCTATAAAATGAATAAACTGAGCTGAACAACCTCCATGTTCCTCTGCAGCAGTGGTTCTCAACCTTCCTAATGCCCTGACCCTTTAATACAGCTCCTTGTGTTGTGGTGACCCCCAACTATAAATTTATTTTCATTGCTACTTCATAACTATAATTTTGCTACTGTTATGAATTGTAATAAAAATATCTGACATGCAGGAGACCCCCCCAAAGGGGTCATGACCCCTTTTATTTTGTAATCTAATCTAATCTAATAAAATAAGATGATCTTTTCGTAGTGCTGCACCCTGAAGTGTGTGTGATAGGATAGGATAGGATAGGGTTTGTATATGATACATATTGCTCCTTGGCTAATGTACAGTTCACAGACACTCCATTCACAACTGTTTTGGCTGCTGTAGTGGTTGGTGCTGGCCTAGGTCCCCTCTACCAAGCCAAGACCGGCAGACCCTAGCTGCCACAAGTGTTATGTCATAAGAGCTTATACCTTCACCCTTCTGAGGGATGACCCTTGGCTGCTGATGGGAGCTGCCTAGTCTGGAGATTCCTGGACATGACACAGCCGCATCTCCAGGGACAGCCTGTAGCCAATAACAAACTAAGAGTTGGAAGTTTAGCAGTCCAACCCTGTCAGCTCTTGGTGAGATAACTCTGTGGTGCACTGCACACTCTAGAGCTTCCTGTGAGATCAGGCTGAGGCTAGACTTCTCTGCAAACTACCAGTTTGCTTAACTCCTTGCATGCTCCTTCCTGCTTCTCTTACTTCCTCGTCCTGAGACCTTATCCTTGTCATTGCACAAAAATCTTTGTGTCAGACTCAACTTCTAACAAAGCTGGCCAAGACATCTGCCAAGGAAATGCTTTCTCCCAGGTCTCTGTCTCAGCTAATCTGCACCACTTGACTATGGCTGCAAAGCCACCCTGAGGAAGACTTGATGTAGCCCCTTCCTCAGAGGCCGAAAGCACTCAACCAGGAAGAGCACTCAGAACTGCACACTGTATTACTGTTACTCTAGTGAAACTTTTTTGCCTTTTTTAGGAAGGGTTCATGCTTTCTCCTTTCATCAAGCATTTCAGAGAGTTGTTTCTCCCCCCACCATCAACAATTCCCATAGCCACGCTCAGAAGTGAAGGGGAGGCCATGAGCACTGTAAGAGGAAGGAAACTCTGGAGTCAGAACCAATCCCAGCTGTCCATCTCAGGGCTGATAATCTTTGAAAACAAAGAAAATTTCCATTGTTAACATTATAATCCAAAGCCAATTCATTAGAAATCACATAAGTCACAGTTTTAATGTTAATTTTGTAAATTTCTGTGTGGACCAAAGCAGGTTTCTATGAGGAATGGGAAAAGATGACACTGGGCACATTTCTATTTAAAGGAAAAATACTGAGGGCTCCTGGAAGGGGAAAAAGAAAAGACAAAGGCCATATTCCTTTCCCAGAGCAGAAAGATTTGTAAATGGATTACTTCCTATTTTTCCTAAACCCTTGGGAAGTTGTGAGGTTCCCTAGTATGCCCAAGGGATATGAGGCCTGCTTCCCGTCTTTGACTTGTGGGGGATTTCATAGAAGAGGGAGGTCAAGGTTAGTCTGAAAGGCACTGCGAGGGACTGACTCCTTGAGCAGCACTGGGAAGATCTGTGAATCCTTTGCCTCCTAGCTTTAAAGGAGACAAATATGAAAAATCATCATTTGACCCAAACTAGCATACTCCAGTCCCGTAATATTAAAAGTAGTTTTTCAGATTAGAAGTGGGGTGGAGATTTCCAGTGTGTGTGTGTTGCAAGCTGACCTTTCTTTAACTGCTGGGAAATGTCTTATTTAATATACATATACATATATATATTCTAAAATAGCTACATACATGCTTTCTTTCTTTTTTTTTCTATTATGGATTCTTGCAATTCTTCTTCCTTTGCCCTGCTCCCTCATTTTGGATATTCTACTCTCACCACTATTTTTCTCATGCCCTGTAATGTGTGCAAGGACGACTCACTGCTCGGCAGTGCCATATACATGTGCCTCTCGGTCTACAGATCTGATGTTTGATTGCAGCAATCAGGCAGCACTGCTTATTTTTCTTCTTGTGGCAGATAAGGGCAACATCATTCTCGGGGTTTCCCTTAGGACTGGAAGGATAACCATTTACAGACATTCTGCTGGAGGCCATTCCCTCCGGGAGGGCCTTTCCTAGCTGGTCCTTAGTTATTCTTAGTATCCCTCAGAACATTGTGGGTACTGGCTTTGACTCAGCAGAAGAAGGTGTCCAGACACCTGGGTGGAAGCCTGAACCTGGAGAGGAGGCTAGGGCAGGAAGCCTTCCACCAGCTGGGCAGGGACTGATGATCCTTCCCAGGACGAGATCTCTCACCTGGAGAGCCAGATGGTCCTGGAGAAAAGGACAGAGTTGGTGACCAGTCACTAGCTGGTGGCTTAACTCTTTGCAATTCCAACTTTTTCCTCACAGTTTCAGACAGCTAGAACCTGAGATGCTTAATCCACTTTGGCAAAATTATTGCCTACAAACTCCATATCTTTTACCACTATTTATTTTCATATTGGTGCTTAAAATATTTTGATTTTAGAAAATACACGTGATTAAAACTATGCAATTAATAAATGTGGATAGAGAAAAGCAAATCTCTCTGGCACTCCTAACCCCTAGTCTCTTTCACAGAAGTGGCTTAGGTTGAATTGCAGAATTTAAAAGAGACTGAAATTTTTCCTTTAATATTTATAAATGAGCACTTCTCAATTTTTTTTTTTTTTTTTTATAAAAGACCAAGTGTTTTGCCCTCAATTGATTGAAGATAAAGGCTTTGTCAAAACACAATGATTACAAGAAATGGATTACAAGAAAAGTGAATTCCACTTGGGTGTGGTGGTAACATCAATTTGCAATTAAAATTACTAACCACCTACTCTCAGATTCTATCCTCTCATACTGAAAATTTGAAACAAATAGTTCAAGGACTAGCATCTTCCACAGACCATACTTGGAGGAGCATCGTTCTAAGTATTTCACAAGAAATGTGAGTTGTATCTTGCCAGAGGAAAAAGAATGCAAGTTATTACATGTCTTTTAAGGGTTTCAAATGAGTCAGACAGAGAATGTTGAAGAACAGTCAATTTACAGTTTAGAAAACTGAGGCCCAAAGGGTACACTGGATTCCGGAAAAAACAGTTAGAATTACACACCGTATTACTGTTAATCTGAAGACACTGCCTTCCCTTTTTAGAATGCTTTCATGCTTTCTGATCTCCGCCAAGCACTTCAGCGAGTTCTTTCCCCCAACCATAGCAAGGACAGCTGAGTTTGTTTCTCGCCACCTTGGTGAGCCCTCCCATCATATAATCTCGAGAAGGGGAAATTTACAGGATCTGCTGGATAGTTGTGATTTGTAATTTCTAAACAAGCTTTGCAAAAAGCTACATATTAGAGAGCAGCCCTCTCCTTAGCAGCTATTATTTGCCCACCTGGAACCCACGCACTGTCCTTTCTGGGTTTAGGGAAGTAGATGAGACTGGTACTGGTGGGGGATGGGCGTGAATAAAAATGTGTCTTTGTAACCACAGGCCCTAGGCCAGGCCATGGCCCGCCATAGGGGTAATGCAACATTTTCTAGAGTTCCTCTCTGTGTGTGTGTTCAAATGATGCCCAGTCTCAGGCCTCCCTCTGTGAAGAATTGCAGAGAAAGCAAGTGAAGGGGTAAGCAGGTTGAGACCAGAAAGAGGGCTATACTTGGCTAACCTATAATAAGAACTGCCTTTAAAATAATCTGGATTTGCCTCTAGGAAAAAAGAGAAAAGCTTGAAGAATAAGACTGAATACAGTGCTTAAAAAAAAAAAGTGCTAACAATATGCATTATAATTAGGGGCACTATTTTGTTGCTTTTACCCTGGCTCCTTCATAAAGTAGGTATTAGGACTTGGAATAGAGATGCCAAGACCTGGGGCCTCAGTTTCCACGTCCACAAAATGAGAACCGTCTCACATGCTTCCTGCCACTCTTCGGCACAATGCTCCAGGGCCCCGCACAGCCCCTGCATCTTCCTGCACCTCTGGCCCAGCTGCAGGGGGCAGGTGGGGAGTTCTGGGGAGTTCACCCTCCTAACATGGCCCCTCTACTAAAGACCGAGGGGAGTTGGAAGATAGACCCCAGTTTCCTTTGAGCCAGGTGGTATCTGCTGCACTCGCTTACAGCCCTGTTGGCCATGGTGGTAACCCTCTTGATAACCTCTTCACTGGCTTCCTTCCCCTTCCTGACTCATTTCCCCATTCCGTTGCTGGCATTTCCTGTGATCTCTTCCCAAACAAATGATCTGCCCTCAAATCCTCCGTCTAGGGTCTGGGGCACCCAGCCCAAGGCAGATGCCCACGCAGCAGACTTACTTAACAAAGCAAGTTCTTCTCTCACCCACAGACTGCTTCCCAAGCTAGGCGTGCTGAGGCCAAACACCTCAGTCTTTCCCTGAGTGCCCCAAACAATATCTTTTCTAAGAAACCTCCTTAATTCACTGCTTGAGAACGACTTTCTCTTCCTTCTGTCTCCTTTACCCTCCTGCCTCTCGCTGCAAGCCTTTTCTCTGGTGGAAGCCACACACAACTGCCCGGCGCTGGCAGCTTCTTAGTTTCTCTTGGGAGGCTCTTAAGAGAAACTGTGCTTGTCTCTCTCCCCATTTTCTGCAACACTCAGAGGGCAGGTCTCTGGGACAGCAATGCTATTCCTCTGAAAGGCAGCATCTGGTGCACAGCTGTTGTTTTGATTGTAGTTCCAACTTAACAGAGCAGCAAAACTGTCGACGGTTTCCCCCAAAGCAGTAAGTACCCTTGAGTCTTCTTAGCTGCTTTCGAAATTGTGCTCCCTTGAAATCCAGGAAGATGAAGTGCTTCGTCCAATCCTGGCCTCTCCTCCACCTTCTCTCCAATCCCTACCTTTCCCCCCCTTTCTCTCTGCAACCCCCTTTCTGTTCTTTTTGATTCATTTGCACTTCTTGTCCATACAGCAGCTAGCTGACAAGAGGCTAAGGAGCCATTTTTGGGTGACTCCGTTCAACCCTTGCTCAGCTGGCCGCCGGGTGTCGGCTGCTATTCAAAGGCCTCAATGGCCAGGGATTTGGAAGCTGGTTTGCTTGTGGGCTGGTGTTGGCTGGGGATGACGTGAGTATTGAGCCTGCTGTGTTCACCAAAGGGGGCCCTGAGCAGAACCTCCCACACACCACACATACACTTGCAGAAACAGCAGACAAACTGAAGCCTGGGACAGAGATTTCTTTGTAAAAGAGAACCAGTCTCCAGGTCTGTCCTTGCCTTGCTGAATGGCAATTTCATGACTTTGCTCCTGCTTCATAAAACAGTAACACACCAATAACTTTCTTCTTTCTTGTTCTTTCTTCAAACAACTCTGAAAGACTTATTTTCTTGTTTTTTTTTTTTTTTTAATTCTTTCAGAGTGTTAAAGCATCTAAAATAACACCCTCTATCATTATCTAATTCTTACATCTGCTTTATTTTTCTCTCTAAAATCATCATACCCATCCCCCCATTATGATATTATGCGTCTATTTTTTCACTATCTGTCCTTCTGGATTATTAGCCCTTCACTAGATCCCTGGTCCCTTGAGAAAGACACTTATTTTTAAACTACCATATCTCTGCATTTTGAATAATGGCTGCCACACAAGGGATACCGAATAAGTATTTTCTGAGTGAATGAATGAATATATCTTCCAAGAAGTAAGAATAAAGGAGTTATCTAAAATTTTAAAGCACTGATACTGTGACATGCTATAGATAATCTTGGGCTTCTGTTAAGAAGGATTTACCCAGAGAAGTGAGGCCGTCACTGGATGTTCCTTAAGTGTGTGATAACCTTGCCACATCTTCTAGAAGGGCTTCACATCAATTGCCAGGATACACAGAGTAGCTCTGACTACCCCATTCATAATAATAATGGAAATCATTGATACTGTTTTTTAAATATGATGACTCATTGCTCAGGCCAGCATTATACCAGGATTGTTAAGGCCCAGGGGCTATATACACTCAGACAACAGGGCTTTGATTCCTGGCTGTACAACTTTCCCACATCCTGAAGCCTCAGTGTTCTCAACTGTAAAATGAGGTTAATAACAGCACACACTTCAAAGAGGTCTTAGCACATTAAATGAATTCATCTATGAAGCAATGGTGGTTATAATTCTTCTGTGGCTTTCTCCATCTGGACCAAACCCACTTCCAATAGGAAGCCTTTCTCTTTTGGCCACTCTCTTCACCTGCTGTAACCTGCCTCTTGAGCTCCACAGTGGAATTTCATGCAAAATGAAGCTGTGCCACTAGGCTCCAGAAGGGTGCCACTGTCATCTGTTTACAT
Organism: Nycticebus coucang; assembly: GCF_027406575.1. Taxonomy (NCBI): domain Eukaryota; kingdom Metazoa; phylum Chordata; class Mammalia; order Primates; family Lorisidae; genus Nycticebus; species Nycticebus coucang. Next base: position 74,730,303 of record NC_069787.1, on the reverse strand, counting down.
TTTCTCACCTGAAGCATCTCCAGTATGTGCTGATTTGCCCCATTTCCCCTTGCTACCTTGCATACTAGAGAGGCCAGCTGATAAAGAGGTAACTCAAAAGGAGACCCTTGAGTCTGACTTTTCCTTCAAGAGCTGTCTTAACCCCTCCTCCCTGACCCTAGCAGTTCACCCCCTTTAGAGGGTCTCACCATTCATTCCCTGTGTCCACTGCCTTCCCTTGCTGAGGCATTTATCACAACTGAATTTCACTTGCCTGTTTAAAAAGTCTATGTCAGAGCCAGTAAATAGCATGACACAAAGCCCAGAGGTGAGACCTAGATGACATTCACCATGATGAATGGAGAACAAGAAAATGGTGTTGAGATGAGCCTAGAGCTGAGCCATGAGAAGAGTTTAGACTCAATCCTAAGGACTGAATGGAGTCACTCATAGGCAGGAGAGGTGGGTTTTCACATTCTTCCATGAAATCTTCTGTCCTCTAATGTTTGGTATCCTATTTCATTCAGTTAGAGCATGTGCTACTTAGAACCTTTAGAACCTTTTTTTTTTTTTTTTTTTTCAAGTAGGGAGTAATGTAATGCTGACATCCAAGAAAGTAAAAGAAATAGTCACTTCTGCAGCAGCTTATTAACAACTGATAACAGATAGAGGTTAACATTTCAGAGCTTAAAAGAAAAGCATCAATACAATTATTGACCCCTTTACTATACAAAGGGGTGCTGTCTCCATAGTACCAATGACTGGCACCCTAAGAAATGCAAGCACCCACAGCCACCCTCCTTCCAGGGGCAGATCCTCTACAGTTATCACATAGATCAGCCACATCATCCCTGAAGACCCAGATCCAGCGATCTTCCTGCACATAGCAGAGGGGCACTGCCCCTCCTGAGCAGGCTTCTAATGAGGTGCTTGGCAGGTGTCTCAGTGCACCAAATCACGGGCCTTCCAGGGCACAGGAGGACCCCAGAGCCACGACCCTGTAAGCCCACACAGAGCTAGAACATACAGAAATGACCCTGACATCTGCTTCTCTTCACTGTCCACATAGTTGTGACATAAAATATTGACCTGTGTAATTCCTCGTTCTAAGGTAAGCACATTCCACACTCCCTTTTTTGAAATGAGACTGCTAGTACAAAGCAAGAAGTATAACAAAAACCGTGTGTATTTCAAAGCACAGAAAAGAAGTTTAAACTTACAGAAGAAACTTCCACATCCCTCCCCCTTCCTTAAACTTCACAAATTAAATTCTAATCCCAACTAAAGGGATATGTTATCTCTTTTATTTGTAAGGTAAAAAACGTACTTGCCTGTAAATTTTTTTTTAAAGGAGAAAAATCGAATATCAATTTCTAGTTGACAAAAAGTTTCTTCAGGTCAAGACCTGTCCTTCCTTCTGTGTGTCTCCCACACTTGGAGGAGATGCACCTGCCTCTAGGCTTCTTGTGCTTTCCGAAGGATTTCTTGAATGTGCAAGAAAAATCTCTCAGACTAGGAGTAAAAAAATCTGTAATATTTTAAAGACCTATCCAAAAGGAACAAAAAACATGGATGCATTTAAGAGAAGAAGCTTGCTATATAGAGCTCATACACTTAACCAAGTGAAGGGCTTTGTGTGAAGTGAGGATGAATAAGTGATTTAGGTGTCTGCAGCTAGGAAGAAACAGCATTGCGGCTTATGATCAAACAAAATGAGAACCAGGATGGCCTCTTTCCGGTTTTCTCATAGCCATCTGTTCTTATCCTAAAGGTTATGAAAGATTTTTTTGAGACTAGCTGAACAAACCAGAGCCTGTTCCTTCCTTGGGAAACCTTGTTTATACTGCATCCGTTTTTAGACCTTGTAAAAGTTGGTGAACTTGCTTCTTCCCATTAGCCTAAATTCTTCCATACTCAGCAAATATCAACAGGAAAAGGGTTTAGTCATTGATAACAATGAAAGCAGGGAGCTCACCTAGGGCCTTAATAAGCTGGCTGCTCTGACAGATAGGAAGACAGAGACACAATCTCCAGCTCATGTTTATAGAATAACAAGTTTGAAAGGATAGGAGAAGAGGCTGAAATCGAGGTAAATTTATTCTGACACAACTCATACCCGTCTAAAGATTCATTTTGGAACTGTCAAAGCTTTCAAGCAGAAAATTATTCTCAGTGGCTGAAACTTGGTTAAACAAATTTCACTATGCAAGGAAAAACAAAGTTACTTTTGGAAGTGTTATTGGGGAAGAAATCTCAGGCAGGAAACTAGGAAATAACAGAGTCAGCCAGATAAGAAGTGCCATCCACATGAAGGGGCCCAGGAAAATAAGTGATGGTTCAGCAAGGTGCAGGCTGGAAGGAAGTGAGCTGGACACACACCCCAAAGAGTTGGCTAAACATGTTCTGAATGGGTTGAAGAATCAGAGCCAGCCATGCTGCCAGCTAAATCTGCCTTGTACAAAACTCTGGGTAGTTTGGTCTCATAACTAAAGCTGGCGGAATTTAAGCAACAACATAAACAGTGACGACATCAGATACCCAAAGAATAAAATAACTTTCAAAATTCCATAGTGACCTAAATACTTAATAAATAAATGACAAGGGTTTGTGAGAGAAGGGACAGATACTCCTTACAGTAAAATGCCTATTAAATATAGAATGAATAAGAAAAATATAAAATCTTCATTAAGTAAACATTTCATTAATAACTGCTATAGGCAAAGAATTATTGTTGCATCTTCAAATTAATGGGTAAAATTATAAAAAGTCCTTACCTTTACTAAGGAGGTGTTCAGTATTTTTAGAAACAGATCAAAGGCATATATTACATTAGTTACATATAGACAAATACTTTCTTTACAGGGAAGAAACCTGGCTGATCCCATTGTAATGGAATGATCAAATTTAACATCAGGAATCAGACATCTTGTATCCCTGATTGAAGGGCACACTGTCTTTTGTGTGGTATTCTTGCTCAAAATAAGTAATCTCAACCTAATCATGAGAAAACATCAGGGAAACCCAAAGTGAAAGGCAGTCTATAAAACAACTGGCCTAAACTTTGACAAGTGTCAAGGTCATAAGAAATGAAAAACAGACTAAGGGACCATCACAAGGTGAAGGAGACTAAGAAGATACACATGTATGTCAATGTGGGATCTTGGAATAGATCTGATTCTAGAAAAGGACATTATTGGGGACTTGGAAGTGCAAATAAGGTCTATAGATTAATTAAGAGCATTGTACCAGTGTTAATTCCTGTTTTTGATAGCTGCACTATGGTTTAGGTTGGCTGTTAATGCTGGAGGAAGCTGGGTTAAGAGTATAAGGGAACTCTGTACTATTTTTGCAACATTTCTATAAATTTAAATAAAATTGATGCAAAACAAAAAGTTAAAAATAGAATTGGGGTTAACATGGCTTCATTTATCAGCCAGTCAGGACCAAGTTGGGATGTGTGCATTTCTCAGGTGAGACCTAAGACCCAGATGGAAACTACTGATGGGAGTGTCAAAGAAAGACACAGTACTGTAGACCTCAGCCACTCTAAACCTCCTGGACAAGCAGGGAACAATACTCTGGAGACCAAGAGTCTTGCTCCTGCACCCCAGGTATTGCCAATCCTTATCTATACTGTGTTCTCATGGTCAGTAGTAGTAATAGCCTCTAACAATGAGCCTCTAATAATGAAAAGGATGCTGTGTGCAACTTGCAGAGAAGATATAACAGAGGGAATCTGAGAAGACCCACTAATATTTTCAGGGAGAAATGACTTGAAAACAGAAAAATAAAGTAGGTGGCTGACGTTGGGGAAAAAAGATCAAACCAGATGACCATCTTTGGTTTGCAGAGAAAAAGCAGGAAAAGAGTAAGTCTCCCAATCAGTCATGGAAACTTAACCAGTGAGAGGATGGCCTTCCTCAATAGCCTGTGTACTAGCTTTTTCAAGGTACCAGCTAGGACCCAAACAAAGACAGCAAACTATTCTGCTTGTTCTATCCAGCAAAAGAAAGTCCATAAAAGTAAATTTTGAATCAAATCCCTTTCCCAGACCTTATAATTTGTAAATACCTTAAAATACAAAAACAAAAGTCAGATGCTTATCTAAATATTATCCAGTTGATAAATAGAGATAATTCCTATAAAGATCAGTAGTGCTTATCTCTTGCCAGACATTTAAATACCTTCGGAGAGATGGGTCAAGAGAAGAGTAATTACATAAAACGTGGTGAAAAGAGATATAAAGCTGTATGCTCCAAACGTGGTTTTTTCAGCTTAAAAATCCTAGGCTCTTTAACATAATCCCAAATAATTCTAGAATGGTTGTACAGGGATAGTACCAGATCTGGAAAAGCTCTTACTGTGGAGTTAACTGTTTTGTCATCCTTGGAATCATACTGAAGGCAAATAACATGATATTATTTTGAGGACGAGTCCACCACTAAACCAGCATGCGTGGCCTGTACATACCTCCCACTGCGTTACAGCGAGATGTCATTTCCCAGAGCACCAGAGCCATGGAGTACACATCGGTCTGCTTGAAGGACTCAACATTCTCCAAATTCATTCTGGATTCTAGGACTTCTGGAGCCATGTATCTTGCAGTTCCCACCTATAGCAAAGATAAACAGTGAGGCCCTTCATTTAATGCCAGCTCCATTTTGCTTACACAATATAGCTGACGCTTGTTCTTGCAGGTGCAGATGATCTCCTGGAAAATCACAATCCTGTGTTAAATAAAGGGAACTGCACAGAAAGGTACAGCATAAATGGTTATTAAAAAAAAACATGTTCTCTCCCTGAAAACCCTCTAAAGACTATAATTAAAGCATGCCAAAAATAAGGAAGTACCATGCCCCAGAGTCACCTTATCTAAGCTCCAAGACATGTGTTATCACATTTTTCAATAACATCCTTAGAGATAACCTGGGAGACAATATTTGTGATATTTCAGATGTTTATTTTTGCTTTTGCTCATTAATTACTTTTTCATTCCTGAAACTCCAAGACTTATGCTAAAAATAAAAAATGTCATCAGTTTTGATCAGTTAAGGACTGAATCTTAATCTTTGTTTTCCCCAAGGCACACTCCATTGTGTCAAGGATGTAGTATGATTTCATAAAATTTTCTCTACAAGATTACATTGTAGCAAAGTATTTCCACAGTAAAAAAACCAAACCTGGATCACTTTATGATTTTGGTGGGTGTGCCATACTGTGTTATTTTGCCTTTTAGGCCTGTACTAATCTCTGTGACTGATAACACAAAAACATGGGATCCATAGAACAAAGAAAAAAATATATATGTATTTCTAGGGAATGGATCACTTAAATATTTGATATTGCAGTATGTATAAATCAACTAAATAACAATAAAGTCTACCTTCCCAAAGGTCTAAGAAAGGCCAAGAGAGTTGATTTATCATCCCAAGGAATGCTTCTTATTGGCATGTACCAGAAGAAATTTTTCTTTCTAACAGGTCATTGCATGACTCATTACTCTGGCACATCAGTCGCTCTGTGTTTCAATGTGTTTACCTCAACACTGCAGGTGCTGCCATGCACACAGGGGGCTTAGGTAGGGGTGACCGAACACTTCAGAAGTATGCCCTGCCACCTGGCTAGAGAAAACAATGGTGCCCTGGATGGAGGACACTGCGAAAATGCAAGGCCTATCATTTATAAAGATGTCTGGTATGTCCAATCACTTTCCAATAGTTCCTTAGCCAAAAAGATTTCCATTTTAATCTGCAAGATTGCTTCACAAGTGGAATTGCTCGCTCGCTCACTCAACAAATACCAATGGGTTACTTTCACACGTCAAGGTATGACACCATCTATCTCAGGTGACCAGATGGAGATTTGGACTTCAGTGAGATTGCCCTCTGGAGTGGCATGAAGAAACTAATATCACTACCAATAGTATAGAGTAGAAAGGGCTGAGTACAACCACAAGAAGGAAAAAATAGAGATAAATTACTAGCAGTATTTGAAGCAAAGAAAAAACATTTGCAAATGGAATAGAAATGAACACTGACTCAGGGAGAAAAATCTCTCTCCTGATGTGAAGACAGGAGGAGAAACGCTGTCCATTAGCAGAAGTACCAAGGCAGGAGGGAGTGGAGTCTGCCCCAGGTAGACTTGGTACTTTGGCCAGATTCGCTTGTACTGGTGTCCAGGGGACAGGGCTACTTGGGACAAGAGGCAGCAGATATAGATTAGGAGGTGGAGTGAGGCCAGGCTCAATAAAAAGGGGATCTAGCACCAGCTCTAACTTACCTGCCCACTGTTAGCCAGGTCATCCACGGACAGGGTAGGGTCCAGACGCAGGGAAAGGCCAAAGTCACATAGACAGCAGGTCAGGTCATTTTTCACGAGGATGTTGGAGCTCTTGAGGTCCCTGTGCACGATGGGCATCTTGGGGCGCCCGCACGGGGTGTGGTCACTGTGGAGGTGAGCGATGCCCCGGGCCAGAGAACTGCCCAGCTTTCGCAGGTCCTCCCAGCTGACCACGTGCCGCATGAGGTACTCCTGCAGGTTGCCCTTGGCATGGAAGGCGGTGATCAGCCAGTACTGTTTCCCCAGCTCTGTCTTCCTCTCCTCAGCTGTCAGGAACTGGAGGATGTTCTCATGCTTCAGGTTGATGTCTGAGAAGATGTCCTTCTCCGTCTTCCAAGAGGCATATTCCTCATAGGGGAAGATCTTGACTGCCACCGTCTCAAACTGCTCGGAAGTGTTCTGCTTCAGCTTGGCTTTGTAGACCTCGGCGAAGCGACCTTTCCCCACCAGGGTGTCCAGCTCGATGGGCAGCAGCTCCGTGTTGTGGTTGATGTTGTTGGCACATGTGGAGCTGATGTCAGAGCGGTCATCTTCCAGAATGATGGCACAGTTATCACTGAAGTCCATGAGTTTCTGTGGCTTGGTGCTTTCCCAGGAAGGACTCAGTTTCTGCTGCCGGTTAACGCGGTAGCAGTAGAAGATGATGATGACAGCTATGGCGATTACCAGCGGCGGCAGGAGGCTGACACCTGTCACTTGGAATATGACTTGTAACAAGTCAGGATTGCTGGTGTTATAGTCTGATGGGGAAACAAAATGAGAGGAGGAGCTGTGTTCAGTTGGGTAAACACTATCAGGAAATGGGTCCATGTCTTACGCATCTACCCAGTCATCCTCGCCTCTGGCCATCCTTTCCTATTCTTCCCCCAACCTCCGGCTTAAATGTCACTTCCTATGGAAAGCCTAGGAAAACTTGGAAAAATGTCTTATTTTGTATTTTCTCATAACACCCAATAGCTTTCCTATGTAACAGTGCAGCAACATTTAAACTATGTAACTCTACTTATTGGTTTCATACCTGTCTTTCCTCTCTCCAGCCCTGGCAGACTGGGAATTCCACACTGGCAGGGAGTGTGTCTTTCTTTGTTACGACACTTAGCACATAGCAGGTCCTCAATATCATTGAATAAAGAGACAAAGCATCTGCTGAGTGTTACCTGAGCTCGAGGCATTGCAGGATGCATTGGGCGTATAGAAGGAACAATACAGCTCCTGCCTTTAGAAAGCTGGCATATATGGCATCTGATAAAAACAGAGAGATGGCCACAGTTCTGCCACAGTGTTTGCTTCGTTCCAAACTCCCACTTATACTGCTCTGATGGGCATCCAGCCTACCCTGACACTTCAGGTCTGGACATATGGGTGGTGGGGAGAGGAGTCTGTGGAAAAGGTCCCTTGCAAAGTCAGTTGTCTTATAACTATTCAATATTCCTCTTTTCAGGGTACACCCAAGTTGAAATTTCACGGAACTGAAATATTTAATAGCAATAATGGAAACATTGCTACAGAGGCGGAGGTGTTAAAGACAGCAATGCAGTTCATGTTATGACTTGGAACACTGAAACAGGCCCCTGTGGGTTGACGGCAGTGAGTCCTTATCACCAGCTTCTAAGTTCAATGTCCTGTGTATCAAACTTTGGTTCATGTGCTAGCCTTGCTGGCTCTCGTTAAATAGTTTTCTTCTTGGGAAGAAGACATGAATATAAATGTACAATGGAGATAGCAAAAGGCATTCATAGTTTAATGAGAGCTTGTGCTGGGTTGCTTCCACTGGACAAGAATGCCCGAATTTTATTACTTAACACCCGTGTCATCCACCTGCCCTCAGAGGCACCTATTACCAGGCCCCAAGCTCAGAGGCCAGATTCATTCATTAAATCACTGCTGAGTGCATGATGGGCATGGTACTGCCCTCAGAGAGTACCCAGTGGAGGAGTCAGGGCATGTACACAAACGCCCAGCAGGGACTGGCATCTGGGATGGCAGCTAAATGTGTGGTGCAACCTATGTGGAGGTGGGGCGTGGAAAAGGTAAGAGAAATGTTAAAGGTGTAGTGACAAGGGCTGATTTTGAGCTGGTCTTTAAAGAATAGAAAAAGTCCATTCAGGGCAGAAAGAGTGTTCTGTTGAGGAGAAAGAACATACGATTTATCTGAGAAGGAGCAATTCCCCCAAGATGACTACTCTGCACAGGGGGACAGAAAAGAAAAGGTTGGGAAAGTGATATGAAGCCAGATCTCATTTCAGAGATACCCAATTATAAGTTTTCACCGACTGAAGGTGTTTGAGGAAAAAAAACAAAAGAGCGATGAGGTGAAGTCCAGGTGGAATGAGATAACCATAATTTCTCGAAGGGAACCTGTAAATCTACACGGTATTTGATACCACCACTTAACAAAACAGTGAGGAATAAGGGTCATACATGTCAGTCTGGAATGTTCAGGTTTAATATGATTCACCACTTGTTCTTAAGGTAAGTCTGAGTGGAAATGGAAAATGCTACTGAAAAATATATATATATATGTTCTGGATGAAAATCTTAGGTCTTAAGTCAATTTGATGTCACTAAAACTAGAAAAGAAACCACAAAACATTAGAATTTCAGCAATTAAGAGAAAAATTTCACCATTTGGGAGAAAGGTATATGAAGATATTTTAAAAATATAGGGAAAGCGCTAAAATTTAGGTTGGAACATAGAAAGGGGAGGACTAGAGGCAGAAGTGGCAGTGGGACAAAGCCATTACAGAAAAATTGTAATGCAAAAGAAAAAAATGCTCTTGTGGAGATGGACACATGGTCCCTATTGTCCTGCAAAGTACAGAGCTAGAGAGCAAACTCAGGGGACAGATGAAATCACGTTCAAGCGCAATAATAGACCACAATGTTCCTCCCTGAAACTCTACCTCTGTTATCTGAAGTATCCAATGAATGTGTTTGCTTGAAGAACTCACTTGTTTCAATTGAGTAAATAACCCTAACCCTAACCATGTCTGTAACTATAGGAAATGTCTTATAATCGTAAATCAGTTTGATTATCTGATTGATTGCTTCTCTCATGACAAAGTCAGGTAATGGCCAGGTCTGTTCTGATCACCATGATACACTCAGCAACTGGCACAGAATGGGGCAATTTATAGGATTCAACAAGTGTTTATTTTAGAAGTTGAATGTCACATTATTTATGTAGAATAATATTCTTCAGATTTTTTACACTCTGTAGCGGGATTTGGCAAACTATGGCTCAAAGACCTATCGCCTGTTTTTGTACAGTCTTGTGACCCAAGAACACATATTACAAGGGTATATGTGAAACTTGGTAAACGGTCTGTAAAGCTAGTGAATGATGCCCCATGATTATATCAATGTACACAGCTATGATTTAATAAAAAAAAATAAATAAATAAAAATAGAAGGAAAAAAAAGAACTTAACCGAATTTGAAGAGAATTCACTTGGTCCAATAGGAATGTGCTTTTTCACATATGAGGAAACGTAATCAGAAAATATTAAGTATTAACTAAACAATTACTTAGTTGTGTTTCCAATTTATTAGAACATCCAAATGGTTTGTTCATTTAGCACAATAGTTTTATTTTATAATTTCTAGCCCATGTAGGAAAAGGGTCCTCCATGTTTATCTTCCTTTTGAGGGTAAGGGAAACAACATAAACAAAAATCCCCTGAAGTTCATGTGTGGCACTGACTGAAACAGATTTTAGAAATCCCCAGTTCAATGTCAGAAACCAAAGATCTACTTTCCCCTTAAATTTCCTGTGATTTCTTTTTGAAAACCTACAAGTAAAACTTTCAGGGGGAGGAATTATTGAATAACATCTGTCAATCAGGAAACTTCAAAGAGGTGGTGAAAACCCCTAACAATAACAAACTAGGCTGGAAGGAAGCTTTGGGATGTGGCTTTATCTAAACAGGAGCCACCCACACCCTCTCACAGGATTAACCCTTGGGCTGCTACCAGAAAAACCAACAGCTGTAGGTGTAAGTGGTATAGGTACATGCTGGCAACTCCTTTTAGAGAAGAACAAGAGGCATTTCTTTTTACCAATTCCCAATTACAGTGAAATTCATAAACTGAACCTTTATTATATACCTGGCTCTGTGCTAAGGATTTTACGTAACATGTAAATTTAATTGACAGAAAAACTCTATGATGTCGAAACTGCTGTTATTATAAACCCTATCTGACTGATAAGATAGTTGAAGATTAGACAGCTTAAGTAATTTCCCAAGATTACAGATTTAGGCAACAGCAAAGCTGATATTTGAAATTAGCTCTATCTCACTGGAGAGACCTCTGATCTTAACCCCACGCCTAATTTCTAAATGTCATATTGTCAAGTGTACACAGCCAATTGAGAATGACTTTGTATATGTTCTCAATTTGAGAAAGTCGTTTTCTATATTGGGCGGGGTTTTGACTAAGTGATTTTAGAGCCATCTAATGAATGATATTGGCAATTTGTGGATAATGTGTCTAAAGAGGTATATTCTGGGTGTGAGGACTATCTTCTTTGGTTTTAACTAAGACGTGCAGTTTAGTAATGTCCTTGCAAATATGCATCTTTTTCCCACCTGCGAAGAAAAACTTTTTACATGAAGGAGAACCTGAAAATCGTTCTCATTTTTTCCTCAGAGCCTGTCCCAGAGCCTAGAACATATGGGGGGCTCAGCACATAATTGTTGAAATTCTGGAATCTTCCATAAATAGTAATAACATAAATCTAGATACAGCTCTGAAGGGCATTACATATAAGGGTGGAATTTATCCACAGTTCATAACCAATGAGGCTTTACACTACAATAGCAAATGTTGTTAGCCTAGGCTCCATAGAGTTCAGTGGGTCTGTGAATTTAAATACGCAAAATTTGCATGTTTTTATTTTCTCTAACCTTTACTTAAAAATCAACATTTCTGGCTTGGTGCCCATAACACAGTGGTTATACCGCCAGCTACATACACCAAGGGTGGGTTCAAACCCAGCCTGGGCCAACAAAACAACTGCAACAAAAAAAATAGTGGGGGATTGTGGCAGGCACCTGTAGTCTCAGCTACTTGGGAAGCTGAGGGGCAAAAGAACTGCTTAAACCCAAGAGTTTGAGGTTGCTGTGAGCTGTGACGCCATGGCACTCTACCAAGGGCGACATAGTGAGACTCTGTCTCAAAAAAAAAAAAAATAAATAACCTTTCCAAGTATTAGCTGTACCTGTGGCTTTGTCACCAGTAGAAAACAGGATTTTCATACCATGTTACATTTGTTGCAGATGTCCCAGCATACCTGCCCTCATCAGTTAGACATTTCATTTTTTTTTTTATTTCTACTACTGGATCTTGTTATTTAAAGCATTACTATGGAAACATATTTTACTGTATCACAAATTCATTCTTAAAATACTTGATCGCCATATTTCAGTGTAATTGGTTTTCTTTGAAATACTGTGTGTTATATTTCACACTTTTAAAGACATCACTCTGAGAAAGGAGCTCCACAGGCTTCACGCCTTCAAGAAGTCCCTGGCAAACACTCACAAAAGAGCAAAGCACCCTTGGTAGAGTGAACGCATTTGAGCTCTATCTAATCTGGACATTGCCAGAATGTCCTAGAAAAGATTTTGAGATTCATTCCTTTCTTTAGGAAGCTGGTAACTTGTGCCAAGGGGGGATCCGTGTGTCTTAATGTGCTGCGCTCCTCGCGGACAGTGTGGCTACCGTGAGAGCTTCTTCCTGGTGAGGATGGAGCTCTGCAGTGGAGCAGGAGGGGAAGCCTTCCTTTGAAATCTCTTAACAATAAGGAAGATAACTAACAAAAAATGCTTTACTGGGTTACACACTGAGTGATTCATCTTACAAACATCATCTCACTTTATTTCTTCAACAACTTTGAAAGTCAGATTCTGTTACACATACTACCCCTGTTTTACAGAGAAGGATACTGAGCCTTGGTTACTTCTACAACATTCTTGTTTACTTAGCAAATAAGTATCCGTAGTAAGTAAAAGTGGTCTCTAGCAGGTGCTCAATAAATGAAGGCTGTCCTTTTACTGTTACAGTTAACACAATGACTTGAGACAGGAAGCTCTTCCTTTCCTTCAGTATATCTCTCTTCAGCACAACTTCCTTCTTTGGATCTCAGCCAGTTGCATATATATGCTGTTGCTCTAGGTGAACGTGTTGGCATGTGAACAACTTGGTGGTTAGAATATCATCGTCAACTGTACAAGAATCTCTCTTGGTATGTGATTTTCGTTGGTACACTGATGCACCAAAGTGAGTGGAAATCATCTGTGTCCCTTTCTGTCGCTCAGATAAATTAATATCTTAGTAAATTTTGGCCCTAACCTCCTTTATTGAGTGGAAGAATTACCCAACTAATACAAATATTAAAGTAGGAGTCCATCTCTCAAATTCAGCTACGTGATTTGTTTTTTTATCGAGACATATTAGCTGAGACTCATTTTGCATTTTTGCAATTAATTTAATGTCTTTTCCACCAATTGACTTTTATTTAAAATTGTAAATTAGAGAGGTTCACTTTTATGTTTCTTTTAAAAATAGTGTTGGCATAACAAATGGCTTGAAAGAGGCTGAGAGCAATCTGTTTTCGTTGTTCCCTCTGTGCGTGTGTGTGTGTGCATGTACACACACATACTCAAGTTGTCAGAGACAACTTGTTTACTTTTTTTTTTTGAGACAGTCTCAAGCTGTCACCCTAGGTAGAGTGCCGTAGCGTCACAGCTAGCAACAACTTCCAACTCTTGGGCTTAAGGGATTCTCTTGCCTCAGACTCCCAAGTAGCTGGGATTATAGGCACCTGCCACAATGCCTGGCTGTAACTTGTTTACTTTTTAATCACTCCAGAGAAAAGTATACTGTAGGATTTCCCCTTTGAAGTTTTCTGCTAGGTTTTTTTTTATTTTTATTTTTTCTTTTAATGGTACACTAACATTTGTCTTTGGGAAATAAAAAAAGAAAAGGAGAAAGAACAAAAGAGAATTTGACATTTGTCTTTAAAAATATTTATTTATTAAGACTCTGACATTTTCAAATGGCTCTTTATTTGCAACTAAGTCTGGCCTCTCTATGTGGGACATATGTGGTTGGAAATTTTCAGCATTCCTAAACAGACGTCTAGATTGACTACTAGGAAGGTGACCTGGTGGTATGGGAAGCACAAAGGATTTGGAGCCATTCAGATCTGGGGGGGAAAGGGGCTTCACTTGCCACCTGAATCACTTCAGGTGATTTGAAGGAATCACTGTAACTCTTAATTTCTCACTCCTAAAATGGGACTAATACTTGGGATTTCTGAGCATGAAATGACATTACGTATTTGAAGTTCCAAGTAGAGAGTAGGTGCTCAAAAAAAATTAATTCTCCCTTCCTTATTTATTTCTCTTAGTAGTATTTGAAATAATGTACTTAGTCCAGAAGCAAGGCATGGCCTCCATAAATTATTATTCTGTTTTCTCTCTTGTAAAAAAAAAAAAAAAAATCCCTCCAAAATAAAGCACAGATACAGAAAAGTATATGAAACACACGTCTGCCTTCAGAAATTTTTATAAGATAAACACTCTTATAACTACTGCTCAGGTCAAAAAATATGACTTTCAAGCCACCTGAGAAGTCCCTTCATCTTCTCAACTCAATCACAGACCCCTTTCCCTTCAGCTTTAACCACTACTCCTGACTTTTATAGTTACTGATAACTTTTGATAACTTTTGTAGTTATCACTTACTATAAAAGTTCTTTTTTATTGAAATTGTTTTATCATCCTTATGTACATCTGTAGTTTTCTTGGTACTAATAATATGACTGACTATACGTGACAGAATCTGTTTCAGAATACTGTAACAAAAAAATCTTCTTACAATAAAAACACCAGAATTCTACACAAATATTGAATCAGAAACTAATCAACAATCAAAATAGTGTTGGCATAACAAATGGCTTGAAAGAGGCTGAGAGCAATCTGTTTTCGTTGTTCCCTCTGTGCGTGTGTGTGTGTGCATGTACACACACATACTCAAGTTGTCAGAGACAGTAGGAACAGTCAGACAAATCCACAAAGTCCCTCTTCAGCATAAATGAAATGTCCTGGGCTGTTAAAAGTAAGTGTCATGAAAAACAAGAAAACATACAGAAAGCCAAAATAATCAAATTAAATTTGTGGGTTCTTGCTGGATTCTGAATTTAAACAACAATAGACTGATTTGGGGAAATTTGAATATGGACTGTACATATGTTTATTTACATATATGTATATGTGCACATACGTGTATATGTGTTGGTGTGTTTGTATACACACACACAGAAGTCCAAGCCATGACACCGTACATATGCTTTACAACTATGGAAGTCAAAGATATTACTGCTATTTTCTGCATTTTTAAAAAAATTCTGTGGACATGTTGCAGGAAGAGTATCTTGGTGCTCTGTTATTTAAAGTTGCCAGACCAGCAGCATCAGCAGTACCCAGGAAGATAGCTGAAACACAGCCTCTCAACCCTGTCCTAAACTATCTAAATCTGCATTTAAAATTCTCTAGGCCCCATCCACTCATGCATGGATTAACACATTGTGGCATATGTAGACCACGCCATACCATGCACCATAAAAAGATGGAGACTTGTACCCTTTATGTTTACCTGGATGGAGCTGGAACATATTCTTGGTAAAATATCTCAAGAAAGGAAGACAAAGTATCCAAAGTACTCAATACTATTATGAAACCAAGATATAATCACCTACACTTTCATACAAATGTTAAAACACAACTATAGTCCAGAGAGAAGGCAAGAAGAAGAGGGAGAGGGAAGGGGAGGGGAGGGGAAGGCCGGGAGGAGGGAGGGTATTTGGTGGGACCTCACCTCAGGTGCACAATGCAAGGGAACATGTCAAAACTACTGAGTCAAGTATAAATGTCTTAACACAACAAATAAGTAAGTGAGGTGAAGGCTATGTTAACCAGTTTGAATTAAGCATTCCAAATTGTATATAAAATCAGCACATTGTACCCCATAAATGCAGTAATGTACACAGTTGTGATTTAATAAAAAAACAAAAGTTCTCTAGGTGATTCATTTCACACATTAAAGTTTCAGAGGCACTGCTTTAACAAAAATAGAGGATTGTTCTTTGTACTATACCACAGAGATTCTTCCCTTGTACAGGAAATTTTCTTAGTGAAATTGTTTGCAAAGCTGTGTTACAACAGTATTCGGTACTAGCCAGTGAGAAAAGGGTCCATGAGGATGTTCTAGTCAAATAATTGGTGGAGGAGTGCAGAATGAGATATGATTCCCCATCCATCATCCCAACAGAAAGCAAACAAATTCAGGCAAACAATAAAAAAAAAAATCATTTAAATTAAACAATACAAGGGCAGTTAAGTTCACTGGGTATACAGGATTTAATTTAACTTGGAGCATATTGACAGTGCTGCCTGACATACTGGACAGATTTTGAGAATAGTTTTTCCCAAAATGATGGAAGAAGGCTTCTCTCCAATCAATGTGATTGTTTATTCCATTGCACATAATTCAAAACTAAGTTACTCCTCACATCTCCCAACCCATTCCACAGTCTCTTTTGTAGTATTTCCTTCTTATCTCTCTCCCCAAAATCTTCACCTCACTTATTTATCCCCCTCCAATCCAGCGTAACAACCTCTTCTGTAATATTCCTGAGAGATAGGGGTATAATGTCTGGCTGAAAATGTTATAGTAGAGGGACACCACTCCCCTGTTATCATCCCATAATCAAATCAATATAGGAAACTGCAAATCTATCTGCATAAAATCTAAACATGGGAACAGTAAAAAAAATTATTCTTTATATTAAGGCAAATATAGCCTCCCTGTACTTCCATAATACTTCCTGGCCCTCATGCTTCTCTCTAGAGCAAAAGAAAACTAAATTATTCCTTCTTCTATGGGATGACAGCTCATAGCTACCGGGTGTTAAACCCATATCCCTAAATCATTTCTTTTTCAAGTGGAATATCCCTGCTTCCTTCAATTAGTTTTCAAAAGATATTTGTCAGACCCTAAAGACTGATATATTTATCAGACCTTCAAATCAGCCTGCCAGCATAGCACCCAATAAATACCAGTATCTTTTTTTCTAAGTGTGCAGTGACCTGTTCTCTGAAGCCATTCTTTTTTTTTTTTTTCCAGTCCCTTTTCTGTTGCCTAGGCTGAAGTGCAGTGGTGTGATCATAGCTCAGCATAGCTTCAGACACCCGGGCTCAAGGAATCCTTCCATCTCCCTCTTCTGAGTAGGTAGGACTACAGTCGCCTGCCACCATGTCCAGTTAATTTCTTTCATCATTATTTTATAGTTTTCAATGTATAGCTTCTGCAATACTTTGCTAGAGTCATAACTAAGTCTTTCATTTTTGAGGTGCTATTATAAATGGTATTGCTTTTGAAAATGTGAATTCTAATGTTCATTGCTAGTATATAGAAATACAGTTAATTTTTGTATATTGATCTTGTATCCTGTGGCCTTAGTAAAGTCATTTATTAATTCTAGGCTATTTTGGGGGTGAATAATTTGGAATTTTCTACATAAAAACAAAAACAATGTATCATTTTAATTCTACACACATTTTTTACCATTTATATTCCTCTTCCTTCCTTCCTGAATGTCTGTGATTTTATCTGATACCATTTCCTTATGCCTGTAGATCTTTGTTTTTTCTGAAGCCATTCTTGCTATTTAAGATTCTCCATGATGTATTTTGCTAGACCCACCTACAACACTTAGAATGTAATCTGTGCAGGGAAGATTACAATGGGACTCACACTTCCTCTTCTATGGAGTGCAATATAAGACTCTGGGCAGTTTGTTTTTTGTTGTTTTGATTCTTTCAGCCAGATCATCCTGATTTCAGAATGACCTTAACTCACCTCTAAACCCCTCCATGTTTATCCCATGAACAGATGCCCAGCCGGCCTTTTAATCGCAATTGACTGTTTGAACTTATATATCTGACTTTACATCCACCCGTTAAGTTTCAGAAAACTGGCCATTTCAGTCAATTAAAAACCTGATTTGGTCATTGCTGTGTTAGGCGTTTCTTCCACTGAGCTTTTCGTCTTTCTCATTCTAACTTAGATCACCAACTTCTGCTGCTTCTGCTGCTCTGACTTTACAGGGAAGGTGACCAATATCAACAGGGTGCCTACCAGATGCCAGGCTTTGTCCAAGAAGTGATGGCACGTTTGTCCCCCCACAGACAGAGCCTCAAGCCTGACAGTTGATCTTTTGGAGTAAGACTTTTTTGTTTTATTTTTCTCTGTGTTATACAGTTTCCTGACTACTAAGCTTGAGTTTTGTTAGGATTCCCCACTTGGATTCTTTTTCTGGCTGCCTGTCTGGATTATATCTTTTTCTCTGTCTAGAGTCCCTCATGTTCTCTCAAAAGCAGAGATGAATTTCCCATTTTAGTATCTTTTCCAACAGGAAGACTAGATGCTTTGGAAAAGCACAGTAATTATTCACTATCAATACTGTTTAGGTCACTAAAATACATCCTGTCTTGTTTCTGGCTTTCCATGAGGACCACAAGTTTCTGTAGTTCCTTCCCACCTGAGTATCTTCACCTCCTAAAACCATGCACACAGCCAAGGCAGTGGCCTCCAAACCTTGTCATCTAACCTTTTGAACACATTAAGCTTTAAAATGTGCTTTCTCTTACTGTATAATTTAATTATATATTTAGAACTTCTGATGCCTATTCCCAGTGAAACCTTTGACCTTATTCTGAAGTAATTGCTTGTAAATTATAGAAAACACAGCAATATCCTGTATGAAAGAATCCTGTTATTCCTCGGGGAGGGGTAATACAGGTGTGGGTGCGTTTTTCTTCCCTTCTAACTTTAGAAGGCTGAATTTTGGCTACTTCCTGCATTGGCTGCCATTTTCTAATTGTTACCATCACTTTCCAGGTTATACAGGGAACAAGATGAAAAATATAAAAAGATTTGGCAGAACAAACTGTCTTGCGTCCAGTGATTCCCATTGTTGGCTGCATCTTGGAATATCTTAGGGAATTAAAAAAAAAAAAATTCCTGATAATAGGCCCCAGACCAATTAAGTCAGAAACTGCAGGAGTAAGACTCAGTTAATGAGTAGTTTTTAAAGCTCCTCAGGTGTTCCCAATGTGCAGCCAAGGCTGAGAATGACAACATTAGCCTGGTGGGAGAAAAAGTTATTTTGAATAGGATGGGGCCCAGAAAGTGGAAGGAATTTTAATGATTCAATTTTGAATGGATTATTTTTGACACTGAAATGAAATATATCTTCTAATGAGGCAACAAAAGATGTGTGTGTGTATATTTAAATATATAAATGTATGTACACATTTAATGTAGAAAAGTAATGATTTATTTCTTCAAAGTTAGCTTTTAAAAAATAAACATAATAATTGATGGTAAAATTGGTATTTTACATAGCAGGCATCATACAAGAGAAATTTGGGATCAGAAAAGATTTTCTAAAGGCAAGTCAGCCAGACGTCCAAATGGTGGTAAAAGCAGCCTCTGGAGTTTACCAGGGCAGAAATGAAAGTCACTTTCACAGTGGTTGGCTAGCTCTCTGTTTTCTTCTCTGCCAGGATACTGGAACACTTGCTAAGTAGCAAGTCTCCGCAGACCCTTTCTGCCGTTGCCCATGGCTGTGGGGTTGATGGAACGCCTGGAAACCCCAGCGAGAGAGATGTGGGCCTGCAGAGGAATCCCCAGGACCTCACCACAACACCAGCAATCTGGATCCAATTGCTTTATTGGCTACTCATATCCAGTGGGTTGAATTCAAGACAATCTGTGTCCACACTGGATTCCACTCTGCCATGATTCACATCAGAATGAAGTTCTAGAGTATAAACATTCACAACCAGAAACCACATCTGTTCTCAATGCATCTTTGTTTACTTTGCTGCTTAGGGGAAAAATTCTAAAAAAGCAAGTTGCTTTGCCTTAAGTCAAGGCAAATGTTCAAATACATTCTCAGCTTCACTTGACTGAGTCACAATGCCCTCTAGAATATACAACCTTTATTATTTCCTTAGCCAGACACGGGCCATATTGACCAATCCAAAGTATGTTTCCTAACTGAAATTTGGTCACAAAGTCATCTTCAGTTCTGAGTCATCACCTCAAATAACTGATTTCTCAGGAATGAGACTAGTGACTTTAATCCATAATTTTCTTCCTCTTCTAACAACTTGTCTCAACCATATTTCCACACTTATTTTTTTCCTCTGCATGTAGACTAGACCAGAAAGCAAATCTGGTTTGTTGCTTTTGAAACAGAAATGCACAGCTGGCAACGCAGCTATTTTGAGAAGTGAGTGCACAGTTCAAAGGCAGCACACCCAGAATCCTCCAGAACTGCCAAAGCACCATTTATTCTTTTCATTTCTTATACATGAGAACTAAGCATTTCCCCCAAGAAGCCAGCTCCCTGATGCTGGAGCTGAATAAACACAAAATGAGATTTGAGAGAAAGAGAGCGTTTCTAAGTCTTCCCGTACTCAGGAAGCAACACAAGTCAACGAAATGTGTCAGGCAAGCAATCCATACACAGAATGGGCTTGCTGGGTGCTGTGCAGCAACAACACAAGGTCACAATGGGCCCAGAGGGAACCAGCTGGCTGAGATGTTCTGCTAGCAAGTTAAACATAGACAGGAAACCGCGTGTCTGATACTGTAAAAAAAATCATTTGTCTTCCTGCCAGAGTTAGGCTTGCAAACCAAAGAAGCTGTTTTCATTTAGAAGAAATTCTACAACAATGAGAGAGGAAAGAATGAAACTTTGTGGCTATGAGAAGTCCTCTTCTCTTCCCTTCTTTCAGCTTCTTAGATTAGAGAGTGTGCGTCACCATGCTAACTGCTAATGCCTGCACTAGCTTTCAGGTCAGCGATGGACACCATTGGGGGACAGCGTACATCTGATGGTCTGCTTCCCTGTGTAACCACATAGGTTGAAATTGGGGACAGAAGTGGATTCTGTAGTCCGGGTTTCTAAGATAGCTAGTTATAACTGATGTATTTGTTTATAGTCCTATCCTTTTCTTTTTTTTTTTAAAGAAGAAGAAAAAAGATCTCATGAAACCTAAAAATAGATATAGTGAAAGAAGATAAAAAAAAGTGAAAATAGAAGCTGGAGTTATAACAAATGGAATATAAATGTGAGAAAACAGGGTAAAAACAGGTAACCAAGCAAGAGTGATATGAATGTATATGCATGGCTCAGGTTGGACCCTAAGGTTTTCCAGCCATTGGAATTTAAGAGGGAAGTACAAAAGAAAAAGCCCACAATGATTTTGATCAGTGATTGGCCTGAGATCTGCTTTTGTAAATGAAGTTGTACTGGAACACAGCCACGTCCAATAGCTTATATACTGTCTGTGGCTGCTTCCCCAGCCCAGGTGATTAGCTGCTACAGAAGACTCTATCCCATGCAAGGCTGAAAATATTTATTATCTGGCCCTTTACCAAAAAAAATGTTTGCAGACCTCTGCCTGATATACTTCAAAGAGTCCTTAAGATCAGAAGCAAACAGCTCCGCAAGAGAAGAGCATCTTTTTAGGGCAGAGAGCTGAAATACATTTCTCCCAGTTTCCTCATGAGGATGACGATACAGCTTAGTGAACAGCATCCCCAACATCCTTTACAGTCAGCATATACCTCTGAGTCACAGGACTGCTCCTGACAAATGGCGCCTCAACACAGTTCAGGCGAAGGAATTTTCAGAAAGGAGAATACTTAATATGAGCACAAAACTGCTCACTTATCTGGATAAGGCCAAAGTTAAGATATTTGAATCTAACAGGATAATAGTGACTACACCTAAAATTTGTTAAATATTTGCTCTATGTCAGGCACTGTGCTAAATTCCCTAAATAAACACATTTATTCATCCTCAAAATAATCCAATTGAAGGCACTCATTATTTCTAATGCCATTTTCAGAAGGGAAAACTCAGGCAAAGTAGTTCAAAGTTTATGAATGGATACGTTGGAATTTGAACTCAGATAATCTCACCAGGGAAACCATGCTTTTATCCCTTACCCTATATTGTCTTCTCAAAAGATGAGTGTCCTGCTGATCAGTATTTATGGACATCATTCCTCACAGAGAGGGGACAGTATATTCTGAGGCTGTATCTCTCACCTACGTCTATTTGAACATTAAGTCTGGGCTGCCATTCAGCCAACAGAACAGGTGGCCTCTATGTAAGGAGTGCAGTCAGCCTCCTGTGGCTGTAAGACTGATGAAAAGCACACACACCCCTGCCGCCTGCCATAGGAATGTGGAAGGGTGAGGGTATTTCTTAAAGAAAAGGCAAGATTTCCATCTAGATTTCTCTATGGTCTACCTAAAAGCAAAAGGTAGGGAATCAACTGTGAGATGCTGGGAATTTCAAGCTACTCTCTAGAGAGGACCCACTTCTTGGTCATTAAAATGAAGTTTGGATAAGCCAATTTCATAGGTTTAATTTCAGCATAAAATGGTAATAATTCCATGAAACAAGACAACACACCTCAAAGTGGTTAGCAATGGTGAGCACATCCAGAGTGGGCTCCAATCTGGGCTGAGATGGTCACTACTATAGTTCCCTGAGTTCCCCCAGCCTGGGCCACAGGCATGGTGCCACCTGTCTGCACTGCATTTGAGGAAGGGGTGGGCCCCTGGCCTTGTAACCCAACTGCTAAAAGTCTAAGACTTGAGTCGTATGTTAATTCCCTTTCCTACATGGCCATAGAGCCTCTCATTTTCTAGAATAAGCAGCTTAGCTCTCAGTCAGGAGGCAGGGTAGGATGGCCCGGATCCAGTCACTTGGGAACTGTCAGCAGCCCAGAAACACACCTGTCTTAATCCTCCAGGGGTTACCATCTTGTAGTCCATGCACCCAGCTCCAGCAGACGATTATAACAAAAAAGCTGAGGAGCAAACTGACTCAGGCCCACTGTTTTGTTTGCCACACTCCTCCTCCTCCAGGGGTTCCCAGGGCCACCAAACACCTGCATAGATCTAATCAGGATAATAGCCTGTAAAATACATCTTGAAAACATTCCTAAATGTCTTCTTGCTTTGGGAAATATTGAGGGACAGTCCCACAGATAAACTAATACAAATACAATAAACTAATATGAACACGATCATGATCACAGAAACAAAAGAAATGTTTACCAGAAAGGTGTCTTATTTTCCCTACATCCAGATCCATACCAGAACAACATATGGGGAGTCTATACATAAAATGAGCTTTAATCTCACTCCTTAAAAAGCCTGCATGTCACTGGCGAGTTCTGTCATACGAGCAGACTGAGTAAAGTTTATTTAGCTCATTTCCAAATGACCAAGTTTAAGATCAAACTTATTCCTCATGAGCCTGCTAGCCCAGCAAGTTCCTAGCAGAAAGTTAACAAGACCCCCGTCTCTGGTCCCACCACTGCCTTGAAGAGTTCACACCAGTGCTTCTTACACTTCAGTGTGCAAAAAAAGTGACTGAGGACATTGTTACAAGCAGTTGCAGATGCCTCAGGAGTGGGTGGTGTGAGGTTGTACGGTTCTATCAAGCTGCCCGGCCACGCCACTGCTGCTGGTCTGCATACACTTTCCGTAGCAAGGGTTTTCCCTACTCTGAAGAAGTGTGTTCTCTGGCATAGAGTGTTCTCCTTAACCACGGGAGGAAGGAGGAAGGAAGGAGGCATCTTCTGTGTGTCAACTACTGTGCTGGACACTCCCAACTACCATCTCCTCAAATCCCTGCATCGACCCACAGGCACTAGTGCTAGTTGGCCAACGGTGGCAGGGCATTCAAAGAGAAAGCCTCATGGCTGTAAGCAAGGTTTCCGTGGAAAAAAAAAAGAAGAAAGAATGAATCCCTTTGGCAAATGCAGAACTGCGATTACCCTAATTACTTATCTGAAAGGCACTTGTGAGTCGTTCCAGTTTTATTTAGCTGCTTCCTGCTGTGATTCTGAGTCAAAACAGGAACAACGTGCCTAATTTGTAATATTATCCAACAATGTCAGGGATGTGGTTACCTTTGATTAGAAATTCTAGACCCAGCATGCTCCCCTTTCCTCTGTGAAGGCATGTGGAGAAAAAGAGAAACTGGATGAGGCAGGGATTCAAGCAAAGCAAACCTTGCAGTGTGATATCGAAATGTTCTGTCCGTATAATGGTCAAAACTCAACTAAAAAACCTCAAAGTTAGAACAAACCAAAGGGTAAAGAGACCTGGTTTCCCGCATTCAGACAGGTCTAAGTCCCCAACCCCATGAAAAGCCCAGATACTACTAACAGCTAACACTTAGTGACAGCATACGATATGCCAGACACTTTGGCAAGCACTTTAAATTTATTTATTAATCTACTCAATCCTCGCAACACCTCCCACAACTGTTGTATTCCATTTTACAGACGAGAGGACAGAAGCACAGAGATGTTAGGTCACTGGCCTACAGTAGCAGAATTAAGAGAGCAAGAAGAAGAATAAACTGTATGTAAGTTACATATCTGTGTATCTGTGTATCTTGTACTAAAAGTTAACATCATCTCTGGGTTAATGGAATCTCCATCAAAAGGAACTGTGTAGGCTGGATGAAATGCCGTAGGTTAGGCCCGAAATTCAGGAGACCATCTCTGGCTCTCATCCTTGAGCATCACACTAGACTGTTTTTCTTTTCTCTCTCTCTCTCTTTTTTTTTTTTTGGCCGGGGCTGGGTTTGAACCTGCCACTTCTGGCATATGGGGCCAGCACCCCTCCTTTGAGCCACAGGCGCTGCTCTAGAAACACAGCAGAAATCATCTCTCTGCTCAGTGCTCTGCAAACTGAATGTCTTTATGCACTTGAAACCCATTTATGAAATGAACAAAACTGAGTGTTTGCGTTAGATCCTTAAAGGTTCAGTGAGAGATCGAGAACTACTTCATGTCATTGCAAAGTGGGGATGTCATCTGGAAGTAAACAGCAGCTGTTTGCTCAGGATCCCTTCCTCTCCCACATCCTGTGTGGGCTTTACTCCTGGTGCCTGTCAAGGGTGTGTCTGACTGACAGCTGTCCCCAGGCCATCAATCATGACCAGTCCAAACAGCTCTCTCTTCCAAGTGGCATTTTATGTGTTGGTGAGTATAGGGGTAGACATGGACTTCCTCAGCATTCTACACAGAATCTTCAGAGATGGTGGGGGGAGTGATGACTGTTAGAGAGCAGCTGTGGAAGCACAACTTGTTTTATTCTAGTTATTCCTCCACTGCCTGCCCTGGGCCACTGTCGGGAGGCAGGGGACCAACATGAGGCCCCAGGGGGGAATTCAGGGGCAAGGGTAGGGACCTAGCTTTCAAGAGAAAATCAGCAAGGTCTCTTTAACACTTTGATGCTACAACAATAGCAACACCTTTCTGGCATCTCTATGTCTCAGCTTAGTATATAGGGCAATAGAGGAGGGCTTCCCCATCCCTTCACCCTCAGTTCTGCACAGCAGCCCCTGAGGCCCCTTGGGAGGCAGCTTTCAAACCCCCTGATAGGGAAGCAAGCCTCTGTGAGAGCCTGGAGACAGTGAGCTATCGCCCCAACTTGCCACTAACTAGCTGAGTCACGGCAGGCAGGTCACTTAACTTCTGTGTTCCCATTTTTCCTCCATCAACAACTCCAGCTAGTAGTCTAATCTCTTTATTGAAACTTAACAGGATCATCTCGATGCACCTTCCAGGTGTTTTTTGTACATTCTCATGTATAGAAAAGAAAAGTACCTCAACAAGATGATCAAGACCATAGGCATAGAAGCCACTGCTACAAGCTGACCTCCAGGAGCCTGAAATGGGTGGAGATGGGAAGGCCAGGAGCTTAAATGTGGGCCCATTCTCCCCTGAAACCATCTGCCAAGCCTCATATCACTCACTGCATGGTATACAGACAAGCTATGTGCAGCGGCAGAGAAAATTTAGGGTAAATGGTGCAGAGCTTTAACATTTGCTCTCCTTCTTTGTTAGACTCTGCTTGCATGTCTGTAGGGGCAGGGGAACACAGTAACATCTTGGCATCACAGGCTGGGGTACATTCTTCAGAGATGCCCATTATTCAGAGGATTGAGGTCATGTCCTTCCTCAGAAAGTATTTTAATTGGAACTCACAACATGTAGATAGAAAACACCAAGTTTTAAAAATGAAACTAACAACAGGGACTCCACCTAACAAATGCAAACGTTGTAACCTAATTGTTTGTACCCTCACCTTAATATGAAATTTAAAAAAAGAATATGAACTATGTAATAATAAAATCTATTACTTGTAAAAAAAATGAGACTAAAATTCCCAGGGGTAACCACAAAAGGGCATGAGGAAACTTACTGTGAGTCATGGAAATCTTCTCTATTTATTATGATGGAAGTTATATACACTTGTCGCAATTCAGCAAACTGCTCTTTTTTAAAGGGTAAATTTTAGTTTACGTAAATTATATGTCAATGCATCTGACTTTTAAAAAACCTCAGTGATACGCTTTATCCAATTTAGGGGTATCCACAACTCCATGCAGAAAACTCTGTCTGGAAGAATGGATGATCAACTTTTAATAATGGCCCTGAGGGATGGAGAGATTGTGGGATGAACTGAAGGAAAGATTTACTTTTCTGTGTACCTTATTTTGTATCATTTGAATATATTTTCATGTGTACCTATTATCTGTTTAGAAAGACAGAAAAAGATATGGAAAAATAAAGAGAAAGAAGGAAGTAAAAAGAAAGAAGAAAGGAAGAAGGGTAAAAAAACCTTCACAGGTTTTGTGCCATACATCACCCATTACAAATCCTAGCTCTGACACTCACTGGCTGTTTGATCCTAGACAAAAGTTAAATTTCTCTAAGCTTGATTTTTCTCATGCATAAATGGGGATGCTAACAGCGCCTACCCTCATGGGAGGGCTACAAGATGAAATCAGGTCCTGGCTTGCAAAGGACTGGGGACCCTACACAGCAACAGTAGGTCTCCTCTGAATACTGGCTACCAGTATTAGGACCACTAGAAATGAAGATGTACACTTAAAGAGATAATTCTTGTGACTCAACTTTTCTTACCCATTTAAGTAAAGAATGGAAGGTGCACATAATTATCATTCACGTGTGGCTGCAGATCAGAAATCTGGCAATGAGAACAGTCCCGATAATGGAGTAGGAATAATCCAGCACAACACACCCCATAGCCTTTGTGTTTGCCATCCTGTTTGAGTTGGTGTGGAGAAAGAAAAATGATTGGAAGACTTTTCATTCCTCGTTATAAAGAAGAGATGGTGGCAGTAAGAGGAGAAAAGGAACACACAAGGTTGCTCCTAATATCTGCTGTTTTAGGTGGGGGGAAATAACCTATGGCAAAGAAGAGAGATGCTTCAAAAGCAAACACCATCCACCCACCTCCCCAGTGCATTTTAGAACACTCTGAAATTACCCAGACATTTGAGTCATCAGCTGTGTGGGGTTCCTGAGTTGTACAGTGAGAAAGTGTCTTTATGCTTAATATGGCATTTCACGAGGAAAGAAAATAGTCTGAAAATAAATAAGAGAGAAACTACGATAGATGCCCATGATTATCACCTCACTTGAAATACTCTGACAGTGAGAGCTGAAGTCATTAATAATCTGAAGGGCTTGTAGTAAAATACATATCCAACTTTCAGGTCAGTTATCAACTGAATAGGAGGGAGGAGAGATTTTACGAAGTGTTGCCCCGATAAGACATGCATATCTGCCTTCAGTTCACTGAGAAGTTGATGTAGGTGAGGAACTGGACAGGAAAAGAGAGAGACTGGGAGTAGCTGAAGGACACAGAGACAGAAAGAGTTGGACGTGGGTGCTTCTGGGCACCCAACACAAAACGTGAGAACATATCATCTCCCACAGTTGGGACACTCGTGGTAGCAGGGATAGTGTGTAGACCTGGCCCTTGTGTTTCAAAAGAATGTTTTATTAAATCAGATCTATTTTTGACTAAAGTAATCTTTCCCCACTCTGAATTTATGTTCCTAGAACACAGAGAATATTATTTACGGTATCAGACTGGCAAAACTGAAAGACATATTCATCACCATTGTTGGGGAAGGTCCATGGAAATCTATATGATCACATATCTTTATTGGAAGGAGAATAATTTAGTAGTGGTTATTCAACTTTAAAATATGTGCAACTTCAAATCCAGAAATTTCACTTCTAACAATCTACCAGAAATATTAGCACAAATGTATAAGAGGCACTCAATGCAGCATTAAGTGGAAACTGGAGATAACTAAATAAGCCACCAACAGGGGAATAATGAGATCAGTCATGAAAGATGATATATATTACGGAATTCTACACTACAATTAAAAGATGCACAGTGCATCTATTTATATTAGCTTGTTAAGAAGGAAATGTAAAATGCGTTGGATAAAAAAAGGGTTGCAAAATACTATTTGTAGTATGATCAAATATTTGCATTGAAAGATGAACAAATGAATGGAATGGATGGAAGGATGGAAGATAACTGTAAAAAGGGAAGAAGTAAAGGAGAGAGGTGGGGACTGAGGAGAGAGAGTGAGGATATGAATGAATAATAGAGTCATATGTACATCCAACAAACTGTCAATATAGATTACCCGCTGGATCAGAAATGAGGGGCTGAGAGAAATGTACTTTCCTTTTTAACTTTCACTGACAATTGGTTTGTTTGATTTTTGATAAGGAACATATATTACTTTTGTAATTAAAAAAAAAAAAAACTACTGAATAGTTTTCTAAATGGAGGGAATAGTGTGTGCCTTCCTTTCAAGCTGAGGGAAAGCTGAATTTCAAAGATAGAGGTTAACATTGAATCCGGATTCCCCCTGGCTTCATGGGTAAATTCTGGCTCACTATTTTCCCTCTGCGTTTCAAATTTTTTTCTCAAATGGGACTACTAAAGAAAAAGTCTAGGAATGTGTATATAAATCTACTTCAGTTATAAATAAAGTTGCCCTTTGGGGTCAAACATCCCCCCTCCAAATCTCTAGACTAGTGGTTCTCAAATTGTAGTCCACCAGAATCACCTGGAGGGCTTGCTAAAACACGGTGTTTCTGATTGAGTTAGTGTGGGGCCTGAGAATCCGAATTTCTAACAAGTTCCCAGGGAATATTCATGCTGGCTGCTCCAGGGACTGTACCTTGGGAACCAGTGTTCCAGGTGAAAGAAACTATTTGGTAAGGACAAGTAATAACGTGAGCCCTGGTAAACGAGATTTGATAAGGACCAGAACCAATCCTGCTACATCCTAACTGTTCCTTCCCCCCAGGCGAATGGGTTCCTAATCCATTCTCCAGCATCAGCTACAGAAGGATGTGCCCTAGGAGACTAAAAATGAAGGCTGCGAAGCATCTACACAGAAAGTGTCCAGCTCCTATCCCCTCAGAGAAGAAAACTCACCTTCTGAGAAGATGATATTGTCATTGCACTCATCAGCACTGCAGGAACACATGAAGAAAGTCTCGCCAGACTTCTTTTTTTCCTTCATAATGCACTTTGTAGAAGCAGCATCTTCCAGAATGAATTCATGGTAGGGGAGTTTGGGGTCATGGCAAACTGTCTCTAGCGTTATGTTCTCATCATTCTTTCTCCTAGAGTGCAGACGTTTGTTTGGGGTGGGGGAGGAGAAAAAGAAAGAAAGAATGAATGGCAAGGTCTCCGGACAAAAGGCAATTTGGACTATTTTTCCTTCATGAAGCTCTTGCTAGCAAAGGCTCTTGCTTCCCTGTTCTCCAACATTAGCAGGTTGGCCTCTAGTCTCCGCTCATTTATGGTTTTCCACTTTTTCCACTCATTTATGGTTTTCCTTTGCTTATTCCCAGAACCCACTTATGATTATAAATATAATGGTGTGCCTTGGGGGCAGTCCTGCTAGAGGATTTTGCACGTTAAATCTTAATTAAATCATTAAAGGGGAGGGCAAGGGGAAAAAAAGAACATTCCTAGGTACTCAGGATGATTTTCAACCTTCCATCCTGCATGTACTGCAAGGCTCTCATTGCCTCCCCAGTTTGTTTGGCAGGCTCTGTCCTGTCTGGCTAGTCTCATGGAGCACGCCTGGGGAAGCAGTCACAGTTCCTCTTTTTGGTTTGCTGGCCTCAGGGCACTGAGTGTGAGGGGGCATATTCCAGGTCAGCAGCTGGTTCTGTGTAGAAAAACGGGAAGAAACATCCCAGAGAAAGAATTGCAGCTTCCAGAATTACAGAAAGGATCAATAGAGGAAAAGGAATTAAAACATATGGGAGAGATTTTAGGGTTTCTTCATCTACAGTTTGATAAAGTATTTTACACTGTCATAAATCAATTACTGGTACATTTTGTATCCCTTTGCATGACTTATTTGGAGGCTAATTCAACTAAGAGCTCAAACAATCTCTGACAAAGCATTTTCCTTAGGTCTAAGGAAATGTTCAGTTGGCACTAAATGTAATTACTTTTTAAAACAACACAATTAATATCCACTATCATAATTGTAAAAGCCCAAATAAAACTCTGGCATCCTTGGAAAAGGGCAGCACCTCTGTACCCTCTTCCCTCTGCTCTCACGTGAACGTAGCATCTAGAACAGTGGTTCTCAACCTTCCTAAGGCTGTGACCCTTTAATACAGTTCCTCATGTTGTGGTGACCCCCAACAATAAAATTATTTTTGTTCCTATGGTTGGAGGTCACCACAACATGAGGAACTGTATTAAAGGGTCGCAACGTTAGGAAGGTTGAAAACCACTGATCTAGAATGACTTTGTGCAACACCAAGTTAGTCTGACACCCTCCTTCCCTTCTCTGCCCTTTTCTGATGCAAAGTACTTGTCTGGAATGGTATTCTCTGTGTCCAGAGGGGGAGCTCAGGCAAGGGGTAATTTGGTCAGGTTAGTTGTACTAGTGTAATCTTCCATGAAAAGGATTCTGAGCACCACCCTTTCCCCCACCCTCCCACATACAAGCTCAATGCGGAAGGTGGGCTGGAAGCAAAAAGCAGCTAAGAAACAGCTTTCACCTAGAAAAGAAGTAGGGCATCCCCAGGAGAGAGGGAGAGCAACTCTGAGTACTTCCTTCTTAGCGCTTAATTCAAGGACACTAAACAACAGTATGTCAATAAGAAGATAGTAAGAGCCCAACCAGGACTGGGGCCGGCGTTTACAACATCCACATAGCCCGGACTTGCCCCCAACATAGGCACATATGCCCATTTGTGAAAGAGCTCAAGGATTCCTGAACTACAACTCCAGAAGGCACAAGCAAAGTAAGCCCTGGGGAAGTGGGTTCCTGCTGGTACAAGAACAATAGTCAGAATACTTATCCTAGAATGGCTACTAGGTCATCAAATGAAACTAAATGAAAGTTAGATGACACATCTTAACCCCAAAGCTACTGAGCAGTCTTTGTAAAAGTTGTGGCCATAGAAAAAGAGCCCCTCCCTTCCTGCCCCTGTAGTTGTGTCTGTGCGTGTGTATGTGTGAGTGTAGGTTGCTTTTGGTTTGGGGAATAAAATGAAGACATGCTGAGTCTTCTGCACTCCTGGGGCAAGCATGGTCCCTTTTCTCTGTGAACCTTCTAGAGGCCAAACAAGGAACTGTGAGCCATGAAGTATGGCTGCTCTATAATTACTGGGCCTCTTGTATTCTACCTCCCAGATGCCGAGAGGACTAAAATTGCCCAGAGAAAACAACTACGATACTTGGGCCTGGGTGAAGTCTGTAACTGCTTTCTCCACTCACTGCTGTAACAGTGCTTTCTACCAGGAAGAGCTGACTTTTCAAAACTCTTCCGATCTAGCTGAGCATAGAAAGGGTAAATACAATGAAGTAAATATACACTTATTTTTTTTGTCCTCCAACATTTACTCTGAGCCACTGAACAGGATGTCAATATTTATTAAAAGAAGAACCACCATAATAATTAACTTTGGTTTTAAAATATTTCGGTCCTTGGAAGAGTAGGCATTGTGCATAGAATGGAGTGCACAGTCAACATTAGACAAATGAATGAATGTATCGACGAATGTACGAGAAGAACAGCAGAACGGATAAAGCACTGGAACCCACAGCCATAGCAGAGCCTTTCAATTACCATGTTTGGCTGCTTTTACAGTAGCTGCCTTGGTCTGGCTTTCCTAGAAGCAGACTGAGGCTGTGCAGGAGGTTTGCAGAGATGCAGCTGCGAGGGATCAAAGGAAGCAGCATTGCACAGGAAGAGAAGCCAAACCGCTAAGGAGGGGGTAACAGAGGCCTCAGCCACCCCAGGGAAGCTCTGAAGCTGAGATGCTTCTGCAGAGTTGTCCCAAACTGAGGTAAAGTGGCCCAAAGATGCTTGCTGCTCATGAAGAGGGTCCCAGGTGAATGAAGCAGCTCCTTCCAGTGGAGGAGAAGTCCCTGCAGAGGACCCTGGGGTGGTCCCCCAGCAGCCAGGAGTCCCAAGGAGGGAGTGCTTGGGTCTCACAGAGAAACCCAGAAGGCACACCACTACATGCACTAGACCACCCTTCCCACCAACACCCTGCTCTACAGTGGAATTCACCTTTGCCAAGACAGGTCAAAAGGATGTTCACCATATTTACTCTTTACAGGTAGGACACGGGGGAGACAGAGAGGCCTCCTCTCTCTCACATGTTCACATTTTTTGAGACTAGCAAAACCTCTACTCCAGAGGGACTCAATTCACATTCAAACATTTGGGCTTGCTTGGAATACCAGTCAGGAAAAAAATAAATCTTAAATAAAAGAGGCTGTATTGGGTAGCAGACGTAAGCTCTCACACCACAGTAGGCATTTAAGTCACCCTAGAGGGAAGCGCTAAGGCCACCTAGTCTGGTGTCTCAATCTTTCCTGCACTCTATGTGACACGTGGTCATCCAGCCTTGCCTGAACTTCACTTGACACTTCAGAGAAGGAAGCCTGTTCTCTGGTTGGGAAATCATGATTGTGAAAATGTTGAAACTTATGCTGAGCATGAGTCTGGCCTCTTGTAAATGTTATGGATCCTGCCTCACCTCGTCAGAGTTATGCAGAACACGCTTATTATATTTTCCACCTGAGAGCCTATCAATTTCTCTCAACAAAATGAATGTCCTCTCTTCATTGCACTAACCCTGTCTAATTGCCTAAGCCATTCCTCGGATGGTTTGCTTTCTAAACCTCTAACCAATGGTCCCTCTCCTCTGAACATATTCTTTGTCAAAAATCTCTTCTTCAAAAGCATTGCCTAGAACTGGGCATACATCAAACACGCAGGTACAGCAGGCCATCGTGACAAGTCTTTGCTGTTAATATTCCTTTAGTACATTCCTGGTATATACAGAATGCAAGGTTTCCAGATATGTCAACAAGGCTAAATGAAGAAAGTCGCAAAAGGCTTCTTCCCCCCAAAACAGGGAGAGATATTTAGGTTTGTATTCTTGTTTTCCAACTGGCCAGAAGACACATAAGCTAATTAAAAAAAAATAGCCAATAAATTAAAAACATCAGAATAAGTCTGCAACATGAACATGTCATATCTCATTAACTAATTTATACATTTTTATAAAATTAGGACGATTTTTTTTTTTCTTTTGGCCGGGGCTAGGTTTGAACCCGCCACCTCCGGCATATGGGACCGGCGCCCTACTCCTTGAGCCACAGGCGCCACCCAAAATTAGGACGATTTTAATGATCAAGGTTGTTTATCTCTTGCTCATGCCCCCAATCCATAATGATGAATCAATCAAATGACTCATGAGTATGCACTGTGTGTGCATAAAGAATTATGAGATGCGTATGTGTGTTGGAGGGAATGAGAGAGAAAGAAAGAGCTAGAGAGAGATAGAGTTATCAATACTGAGAGAGACCACATGCAGAGAGTGGAGAATCTGACCAAAAGAGAGAGATCTCACACACAGCCCAATGGTTATGAGTGATATAACCAGGGTTTTTCACTAAGGAACAGATTGCTTTCCTGGTTCTCTAAGTAGCTCCCCCATTTTAGGGAGGTGATTTTCCTTTCCAATAGCCAATCTTTCATCTCTCCTTCCCCAACATGGAGCTGAGATAACCTCAGAAGAACAAAGCTGTCACTGTGGGGTACTGAGGAGCTGTCAGTTAAATAAGTAGTAAGTGGCAAATCTCTCTTGTTGATACAAGGAAGGGTTTACATACTTATTATAAATACTAAGGAGCATCTAGTACACTGTCACACACACCTCAACGCATGTGTATGTATGTGAGAGTATACAGAACATCCCCGGAAACCACAGTTAACAATTCAAAGAGAGATGAGCTAAAGGAAAGAGAAATGGGATAAGTGTCTATTACACGTAGGGGATGGAGATAGGACGACTTTATGTACCCTGAGCATGCAATGCAACCTTTATAACACAGGAAAAGGAACAGTTTCTTAAAGGGCTCCCTTACCATACTGCCACGCAGACTTCCTGTGGCTTCTCACAGATGGACGTGATGCTGCAGTTGCTCAGGCATGACTTCTGGTTGTCACAGGTGGAAAATCGCACATCACAGAATTTACACAGTTGTGGAAGCTTCACTGCACCATTGTTGTCAGTGACCATTATGTCATTATTAACTAGGGGAAGAGGAAGATATATTAAATAATCATCCAACGTCTAGGAAGCCTGCCAATGAATTCCTGAAGACACAATGCAGTTTCAAACGACCTTGATATCGTGAGAATGATATGGAGAAAGGTAAAATAATTCCTTCACATCAGATTAGAATTCCCTCGTGGATGTAATTTGGAATAAAAGCCAACATGTGCTGGGGGGTGGTAGTGGTTGAGAAGCCTCTTGTTTTTGTCAGTGGGTATGATAAGCTTTGTTTTCTACAAAAACCTGTTACTCAATAAAGAAACAGATTGGCCCACTGCATAGCTCTGGATGCCGGGTACACAAAGAAAAGTACCCTTAAGGAAATTATAGTTCAGCTAGCGGAACAGACAAGAAAACAGACCAGGTCCAAGTAACCCAAAATAGAAGAAAACACAGAGGATGTGAAAGCTAGACAAGTGTCACAGCCTGGATGGGCACAGACAGGTCACAGCCAAGCAGAGTCATTACATACAAAAGATAGTGGGCAACTTAAAGGTGAGACCCTAGGTGGAGACTTTGCCTCCACCATCATTGCCCTGACCCAGTCCTGAAAGAGCTATAAGGGGCTGGAACTACTGACTTCCCTCTGTTGCTCTGAGGAAAACTGGTTGAGAGCCTCCCAGCCACAGTTCCACGCATTGGTGAGGTGTTGGAGTCCTCAAGGCAAATAAAGCCTGATTCCATCTCAAGGATGTGCCTCCCGCTGCCTCTGCAACCACATCCCTCATCACCATTAAGGGCCTTTCCAGGAAGAAGCCAAGTTCATTCCTTCCTCAGGCTTTTTTCACTTGCTATTACCTTTGTCTGGCTTCTTGCCATCTTTCTGATCTCTGATTAAATGTCACTTTTTCATCCTATACCAACCTTTAAATAACTAGCACAAACTATCTGGATCACATGCTTGCTTATAACCTGTTTATCAACACATAATCTCCATGAGCCTTTATCTG
This sequence comes from Nycticebus coucang, assembly GCF_027406575.1. Lineage (NCBI taxonomy): Eukaryota > Metazoa > Chordata > Mammalia > Primates > Lorisidae > Nycticebus > Nycticebus coucang. The sequence goes on along the minus strand of NC_069787.1, from coordinate 74,695,400 downwards.
CCTCATTCATATGCTGTATCTTCAGTGCCAAAAAGAAAGCCTGTCATATAGAAGATATCCAAAAAGATTTATTGACTAAAATGAATGAACAGATGAAACTACATAGGCATGAATAGAAAGAGTTCAGGTATGGACCGGTATTACACGGGAACAGGATTTAGCACTTCTTCACTCAGTTTAGAGAGGAGTGTGATTATAAATGTGGTCCTCATTCACATTCGTTCAATAAAATATTGAGGACAAGCTTTTTTACATGCTGTGTGCTGAGAGGCAATAAAAAAAGATATAACACCCCATTCTCCACTTTTTTCTTTAAAGAGATCCATTTCTATTGATGAGGGTGGTAATTAAAGAAATAAGTTTGGAGAGTCTAAAGGAAGACAAGGCTACTAGGCACTCAAGCAGCAAACATGAATTAATGCCGATATATATGCTGGACCAGAAAGACGAAGCTCTTAGACTACATAGGCACTAGACTGGTCGCTGGCTCTTAAAAAGCAGAGAGATCCTTCCCCAGAGCACAAGGCTTAGAGAAGCCCGAACAAAACCTCCTCATGTCTTCCCCGTGTGAAGTGCGCTCCTGCCTAGACAGGACCAGCTTCCATGGCCTTCCATGGTTGCCTGCTGCCTTGTGAATTCCAGGTTTTCTGTCACTGATACTTTGCCCTGCAATTTTCTTTATAGCTTGGGCATAGCACCTGTTTCCTGGGTCTCTAAAAATATAAACACATACAAATTTAAGATCTACTTTCTTGTGGTGAAAGTAAATATAGAAGAAAAAAATAAACCCATTCATCCCTCTCAAGCCTCAAGTTCACTGCAGGAAGTATATTTTTAAGTAAGAAACTATTATGAAATTCTCAGTGTCTCCCAGACCAAGAGCTCTATGCTTAGCTAAAAATACAGGCAGAAATGCTTTCTGAACCTTGTGTTAAATTTGGGACTAACACAACAATGAATATATTATTTTCTACAATGGTTATATTTGAATCTGTCAACTAATGTAACCCTTCTGATTTCCCTAGAAGATATTACCAAAGCAAAAAGAAAAAACAATAAAAAGGAAAAGGGGAAACCCTATTTTGTTTATTTGATATGTGTATATATATATATACATAGAGAGAGAGAATGTTCTAGACAAATGTTTATTTGATGTTTAGACAGCTTTATTATTTTTAAATATAAAATCAGACCTCTATGACATGGAATTCGGCTTTCTAGCATTTTAGATTTTAGGCTAGATTAGTGATTATCAATTTTCAAGGGATGTTGAAATCAATCCTGTGGGGAGCTTTAAAAAATAATGAAGCCTGGGTCCCACTCTAAGATATTCTGATTTAACTATTCTAGGGGGTGGCCTGGACATCATAGTTTTTAGAAACAGCTCCTCAATAAAGTTAGAAGTTCCCTGTGAAACACATGCACCCCTAAAGAGGGATGATTAGTTCTTTTACACTCAAGAGAAAAAGCAATCCTTTTCTGGGATGGCCAATCCTTTTTTAGCAAATCTTTAGAAGTGTGAGAAAAGTGACAGGAGTCAGGAGTGATAAGACAGAAGTGAAAACAGATAAGACTGGTGCTGGCAGCCACAGATATGTGGACAAGTGTAAGTGGTTTAGGTTTGATGCCTGCAGAAATAATCAACAGGGAAGAGGGAGAAAGGACCACTGAATGAGAAGGAAGGGAGGGAGGAGGGAGAGAAAACAGAAGCCACCACCAGTCTGCACCATTCTGGGTGCAGAACCACCATGAACCCCAGGAGATGTGCAGGTGTGCTGTGCATGTGGGGAGGCTCAACCAAAGAAGACCTTTCTATTGAATTCTGCAGAAAGAAAAAAGACCCAAACATCCAACTGTAGTCCATCCTTGCAGGTACGGGTATATGGGGAGAAGTGGTGGTGTTTAATAGGACTTTACAAGTATCAAGCCCCGATTGTGTACTAGGAAAGGTTCTTCCATTATATTATCCCACATCACAAGTATCCAGGCAGGGAACACCTTATTTTTCTCCTCATTACAGCCAAAGCAACCAAAAGCCACCACTTCTAAGACCTGATCAACATTCGTTTCTTTTGAAAACCTTTGTACAGGACATGTTCACTACCAGCTAATGATTCCCTATTGGCTCACCCCATGAGTCTCCCCACCTTAATAATTCTGGCCAGCCCCCGATGTCATATCAATTTCCAATCTTCATCTTAAGGCAGCATTCTCATTTCAGGGGTCCTCAAACTGTGGCCTGCAGGCCACATGAAGTGGTGTGATTGTATTTGTTCCTGTTTTGTTTTGTTTTTTACTTCAAAATAAGATATGTGCAGTGTGCATAGGAATTTGTTCGTAGTTTTTTTTTTTAAACTACAGTCCGTCCCTCCAACGGTCTGAGGGACAGTGAACTGGCCCCCTGTTTAAAAAGTTTGAGGACCCCTATAGGCTCTCAGGTGCTTTGTGTACTGGTAGAATGGGTAGTTAAATTGAAAGGGCAAAGCTACTCAAACCTTTACCGGCCTCACCTAAGTTTGATAAAAGCCTTAAAAACTCACTGGGGGAGAGAACCAGGCACAAAGTTTTACTCATCAGTTCAGATAGTTCACAGACTCCCCAAGGCTTATAAACTCCAGCCAAAGAATCCCGAGCCAAACCCAGAACCCTCAGGAGTCACAGATAATATGCAAAGCGGTATGCTGCTAAACAGAGTGGGGTGGGGATGTGGGATGGGAGGGTGACAGTCATTTGCTGTATGCAACACCGATCTGTGCATCCCAATCCACAGGAGATGGTGCCATCCTGACTTCACATACCAAACCTCTCCTTACGTTTCACACATAATGTTTGAGAAGCCAAATTGAGTGGAAAAGTAAACACATATGTGTGAATAGCTAGGAATAAAGTCTTTAAATAACAATACACAACCCACCCAATTAACCCCAGAGTGAACCCTCACCCAGCTTCAAAATTACTTCTAGTCCAGGTTATTAAATGACTCTAAGGATCTTCAGCTAAGGTGCGTTGTATTAAGGCAATATACAGTCTGCCCTCCACATCTGTGGGTTCTGCATCTGTGGATTCAATCAACTGTAAATTAAAACTTTTTAAAAAAGTAAATGGCTATGGCTGCAGTGAACACATACAGACAATTCTTCCTTGTCATTACTCTCTAAACAATACAGTATAACAACCATTTACACAACATTTACATTGTAATGGGTATTATAAGTATTCTAAAAATGATTTAAAGTATATGGCAGGGTATGCACTGGTTACATGCAACTACTATGCCATTTAATTTATTCATTTATCTTTTAATTGCCATGGGCAGACAGATACTATGCCATTTTATTAAGGGACTTAAAACACCAGTGGGGTGGTGCCTGTGGCTCAGTGAGTAAGGCGCCGGCCCCATATACCGAGAGTGGCGGGTTCAAACCCAGCCCCGGCTGAACTGCAACCAAAAAATAGCTGGGTGTTGTGGCAGGCGCCTGTAGTCCCAGCTGCTCGGGAGGCTGAGGCAGGAGAATCGCGGAAGCCCAAGAGCTGCAGGTTGCTGTGAGTCCTGTGACATCATGGCACTCTACCGAGGGCGGTAAAATGAGACTCTGTCTCTAGAAAAAAAAAAAAACCTGTGGATTTTGGTGTGGGGGGAGGTCCTAGAACCAATCCCCCATGAGCGCTGAGGGACAACTGTACTTTAATTCCTGTAGATCCTATATGAGTAGCAGGCCATTCTTAGGAAATTTTCCACCTGTAACCATCAAATTAGTTATTCATAAGTTTTCCAGAAATAGATTCAAATAAGAATGTCTCTCACCTCCAAGGTCCTTATTCAAGGAAGTGACTGTGGGCAGTTTCTCTCAGCATATGATACTGTCACATGACCCATCATATTTCACTTCTCTTCATGCAAGCCCCTGAGTAATAACAAGACCCTCACTGTAGGTCAAACTGCCTTCCTCATTTTATCTCACATTTTCCCCCAAACTCATTGCCTCCAGACAGAGGTTCCAGGTCTCGAGAATATGAATTAAGTGCTTAGCTGTGTCTATTTCTGGAACAGTACTATTGTCTTTGAAGGTTGCATGACCAACTTAATAAGGTTTAGACTTAGGTAAACAGTAGGAATCTTGCATCTGACTTTTCAGTCCAAATCGTTAAGACAGCATATGCTATTAAATAAAGCATTAGGTAAAAATCTCATGATTTCACAGATAATGCTAAACACTTTCTCAGGAATGCATTCATGTGTCTTCAAATTCATGTATTCATCTGCTGTTGTTTTCTGGCATGTTTTAGAAGGAATTAAGAAGTTATTTATTCCATATACATCTGAAGATGTCTTGTTGAGTGCTGTATATTTCATAGCAGGACTACTAAAATTGATGCAATTAAATGTAGCATCTCAAAGAGTGAACCACTGCAATCTGTGCATGGAACTCCATATGCCTTAGAGCAGTGCTTCTCAATATTAATATTCACACAGATCCCTTGGGAATAGTTTTAACCTGCAGGTGTGGGGTAGCATATTGGCCTCATGCAATTATAGGGGCTAGCAAGTCTGAAATTTATAAGGTATACTGACAGGCTGAAAACTCCGGCAGAAAGAAATCAATGCCACAGTTTTGAGGCAGAATCTCTTCTCTGGGAAACCTCTGTTTTGGCTCTTCCAGCTTTCTAGCTGGTTGGATGAGGCCCACTCACATTATTGAGGATAACCTCTTTTTCTTAAATTCAACTGATTATATTTGTTAATTACATCTAAAAACACTTCAGAGCAACCTCTTGAGTAGTAGGTACAAGAGCCAAGCCAACAGCACGTGAAGGTGACTGTCACAACAGGGAGTGAGCTGGTGCTCCCAGGTAAGGCAGAAGCCATCAGTCTGCCTCACAGTGAATACGAAGGCCATGGAAAATCCAGTTTTGACGGGCAATTTTTTCCCTTTCTCCTCTGATTTTAGATTTAGCAAAAGTAAAGACCTATTCCTCACTGTTTTACAGGCATTTCTCATCTTACAGTTCTTTCCATCTGCTTTTCTCTTGAGCCTGACCTCTTAAATGATCACAGACCCAGAGGCCCTGATCACCATATGGGTCCAGAATTGAAAGACTTGTTCTCGAAAAGAAGGTTTTTAATTGCAGTTGGCATTTTAGAGTCAGACACTGAGGCAACCATCTGGCATACAGCTGCCATAGCCTGTGATGCCAGCAACAAACACCACGGCCCTTGAGATCAGGTGGGACAAATCTATTGGCTGGTCACACACTTTCTCCCATGCAGAACAAGGAGGCAAGTGAAGCCTCTGGGAGGATTTCCTGTCTAATTCTTCATGAAAGACATTCCCAGGGAATGGTTTTTGTCAATTACTACAAACAACCAACCAACCAAACGAAAAACACCTCATGACTAACTCAAAGATAGGAACTTTTAAAGGATATTTCCCTTCTCTGAACAGCTACTGCACACGGTAATTGGAACTTTCAATACAACTCAATACATTTCCTTCTTTACGGTTTTTAAAATGTGCCCACACTCCAAATCCCTATGTAATTGTAAGTATCTCAAGAAAGGATATGGGGGGCCTTTCCTTTAAGGGACAGTTTCACACAGTCTCTGGGGCATCAGAATCAACAGTGGGAAAACCATCCTTCAGCTAACAGGGGACGAAACTCTTGGTGTGTGTAGGAAAGAAACTCAGCCAAGTGGCCTAAAAGTACCAATTCTCTTCCTCGGGCAAATGTTTCTTGTAGTAATAATAGTTTAAAAAACTCTCCAAGGATGATATAGTCAATACTCTAAAATCTCTATGAAATGGTAATGTCTTATAATCCTGCTTTTAGATAGTAAGCAATAAATAAATGCCAGAAAAATTAAAGCCATTTTAAACCATTGTCAACGTTCATTGGTAACAAAATGGTATATCCCACAAATTCACTATGGTTTAAAAAATGCTGCATTAAATCCTAGCTCTGACTGTGTCACCAGAGAATAACCTTCAAAATCAAAGCATGCCAACCTCATTGCTAACAAGAGAAATGCAGATTAAAACTACATACCATATTCCACCTAACTCATATTGAAAAAGATCAACAGATCAGATAACAGTGAGTTGGGCAGGGTGTGGGGACATAGGTACTCTTGTAATGCTGGGGTGTAAAGCAGGAGTATCTGTCAATGATATCTACCAAAACTACAAATGCAAATAGCCTTTTACCTAGCACTTTCACTTCTAAGAATATATGATATGCATTGATAAATTCATTGCAGTGTTATTTGTATGGGCACACAATTTGCAAACAACTTAATGTTCAACAATAGAGAACTGGTAAAACAAATCAGGCCCGTGCAAACAAGGAAGATAAGCAATGGTTAAAAAGGCACCTCCTTGTAGTTATCTTTGTAAATGTTGATGCCCAGGCTACAGCATTCAAGAAACTAAAACAAGGTGCAGACCAAGGTGTAGAGTGCCCTGGGCTGGCTGTCTTCTACTGCCCTTAGGGATCTGCTCTCTACCCTTGGTCACTTAACTCTGCCCCAGAAGGCTGATTTTTATGGACAACACAAACATCAACCAACTCTCTGGTCCTCTGTTTCCATTAAGTTTGGCCAATGGGGAAGTTCAGTGGCACGAAAGAGGTGCCAAGGGGAATGCATTTCGGATATTTGTGTCTTGGCTCCCTCCCTGTGGAATCTTCTCCAGCTGGCTGGCTGAGCTCCTCTCCTGAAGGTCTCAGATTGTCTTGAGACAGTTATTTCCATGACTTCTTCCCCCTCCTTGCCCACTTGGGCCTGGGGAGTCAAGATACTAATCACCGGACCCATGTATCTGCATCATGTTTTCCCCACTACTTTGGGTGGTTTCCCTTAACTCTGTGCACACATTTATAAACAGTCCTTTTACCAAACTCTTCCTAAATCTTCCTAATTCAAGGGTTGCCATCTGTTTGAAGCTAGAACTCTGACATACCACAACAAACCAACACTGTTTGTGTATTGTTGTTTTTTTAAAGACACACACATAACACATACACGTTAATATATGTTTATATATATTCATATGTATTATGTAGACTATCTCTGAGAGTAGATCAAGCATGTGGGAATCAAACACTATTTGGCCCTATAAAAGGAAAATAAATGGCTGGAAAACTGGCATGGAGAAGAAACTTTTTATTTTATATTCTTTTGTCATTTTTGAATTTCCTATCATTTTTATGTACTTACAAATTGTTTGAATTTAAAATAAATTCAAGGCAGATTCTGCCATGAATCTGTGTGTGTGTGAAAATGTGTGTGGCTTTCTTCCAAGTGACAGCCCCACATGGTCTCAGGAGCACCAGGATCAGTACAGGAGAAACCATCTCTGACAGGGTGAGCAAGATGTAGGTAGGAGACAGAAAGCGTCAATTTGACCCCAAAGCATCAACTTTTCCTTTTCATGCAAGCATTTTTGTAATAACAATACTCTTTTTAAAACCTTTCAAGAAAGCCATAATCAATCCTCTAAAATCTCCTTGAAAAAGCAGGGAAATCATTCTAGTCAAAAGCCTCGTATGAAAACTTAGTAAGAAAAGATACATATATTTTTCCATGCTCAAATTGCCTACCACCAGGTCAACAATTAAGAATACCAAGTGTATGTGCTACTCCCCACACAGCGAGGAATGTAAAGCAAACATCAGGCTGGTCCACTTCTTCCTGCAGCTTATTGTCTAGTTTGAGAGGCAAAATTAACAAATGCCATCTAATGTGAATCAGGTGCTTGCCTTGAAATGCAAATGTGAGGCCAGAAATGGAGAGAGAGGCGACACAGGTAAATATAGATTTTTTTGAAGGATGAATGATTCTGAGAGGCAAGGGAAGAAAGACAAGGTTCTCCAGGTTGAGAATCGAGCTAAGATCATGAGGGATTGAGCAAAATGGAACAACACCGTGACTAAAAGTCAGACTCTGAAGACAGAGAAGTAGCAACAACCAGGCACCCCATTGTGCAGATGGAAAGACTGAGGAACAAGAGTGTTTTGAGGGTGTACACTGTTAATAGGATTGGCTTGCCCAAAAGTAGGTTTAAATAGGCAAGATGAGGAGGCCAGGGAAACATCCCAGAATGAAATCTCAGCCTTTGTCCATCTACACTTATAATACATGTATTTTGTTCTAAAAGTCATCTGAATAAACTTGGTAGTTTAAAAACTTAACAGTTAAGGGCTGGTAAATAAATATGGAATCTAGCCAGTTGTAGATCACCTTAATATAATTCCAGCCTAAATACACTATTATGCAAGCAATTACATGTGAATTGAAGGAGTGTGTGTGTATGTGTGTATGTGACTTTCCCCTGTTTGGACTTGTTCAACTGAGGAAGTTCAGCTTTGAGGGTGTGGGTTTCAGTAGCCTTTTGCACACATGTTTAATTATTCACTGTGATTGCTTTAAGAAAACTGCATGAAAAGAAGTTTATATCCATCAAGTAATTAAATTAAGGAATTAAAAAATGATTCCCTGTGTTTCAAAGAAATTAATGCAATGAAGGACTTTAAATGCAAAACTTGACTGTCTCTTTATTTTATTTTATTGCAGTTTTTGGCCAGGGCTGGGCTCGAACCCTCCACCCTCAGCATATGGGACCAGCGCCCTACTCCTTGAGCCACAGGCCCCGCCCTTGACCGTCTCTTTAAAGTAGGATTTTTAAAAATGTAATTTACAAGAATTTTAAAAAAGTTATCTATAGAATAAAACACACTGTAGTTGAATGGAAACGTAATTGGCTTTCTCTACTGACAAACATAAAATAACTGAGCTGGATTTTCAATTGCATCTTTTTCTCTTTAACATTCTCCAGCCTCAGTAACTCCAAATAACTCCTAAAAATCCATACACTGATTTTTTTTTTTTTTGGCTTATCCTTGAATTTCTTGGATCATTGAAGAATGAAGTATAGTTTGAGTTCCCCCAACACTTGCTGAATTCTTTCTTTCTTTTGTGGGAATATATCTCCTAGAATCAGGTATCAATCAGGTGACATAACAGAAAACAAAATTTTAAAATGACTGTTACAAGTGGAAATTATGTAGTTGCCAAAGGCAGTATTTCAGAATACTAGCCTGCATTCCATACTCAAAAAGCTGGAACACTTTGAGTACTCTCAATCATGTTCCTTCATCTTTAATAGGGATAATGGGGATGAAATACACTTCTGAAAGCTGGGGAGAGGTGAGCAATTTGCAGTAAATGCTGTCCTCAATACGTGGCCTTTTTAGTTTTTATTGACAAAGCTGATTTTAATGGTGCATTTATTGGGCGAAGGCTGACTGTAGTCACTCTGAGATGAGCCAAAAATCAGAATGTAGGGACTGGGGCTGAAGAAAAGAGGAAGCCAGTTGAGGAAATTAAGCCACATCAATTAAAATGGATATATTATATCAAGGGAGGGAGCAGAATGTGGAATTATTTCACACCTGTGGCTCAGTGAGTAGGGCGCTGGCCCCATATACCGAGGGTGGCAGGTTCAAGCCCAGCCCCGGCCAAACTGCAACAAAAAAATAGCCGGGCGTTGTGGCGGGCGCCTGTAGTCCCAGCTGCTCGGGAGGCTGAGGCAAGAGAATCGTGTAAGCCCAGGAGTTGGAGGTTGCTGAGAGTCCTGTGACGTCATGGCACTCTACCGAGGGCAATAAAGTGAGACTCTGTCTCTACAAAAAATAAAAATAACAAAAAAATAACAAAAAAAATCAACTGTCAAAATAATAACTTTATGCTTCTGTTTGAAAAGTACTTTCAAGTTAATATTTTATATAAAGTAATAGCAACTGAGAAAACAATTCTCCCTCAGTGGAGAGGGCTTGGATGGTACACTGTAGCAACAAGAAAAATAACCCAGAGACTGAAAATAAGAGATGATTAAATAACTCTCTTGGTACCAACAACATTGGTAAATGGCACAGATTGACGGAGGCAAGATCATGACCACAGAGTGTATGGAGTGTTATAACATTCCGTTTCAACTGAAATAGTTTATTACTTACCACAGAAGTCAGTCAACATAAACAAATATGCACTATTTATCTGTTCTTTGAGAGCACTCATGACAAACTCTTGTAAAAAGGGTGGACTGTCTAAGACATGGGCCTTTCCTCAAGATGCTTATGCTCTTTCAGAGAATTTTTAAAATGCACAAAAATGATTTTTATCAAAAGAACGTTATTCATTTAAGGTTGAAATAATACTTTATCTCTCAGTGCTGAGGCAGCTTAATGAAAAATGCAAAAACTAATAGAAAACCTGATAAGAACAGACTTTTTAAAAAGGTAATGACTACCATAGAATCAGAAAAATCAGCCCCTGAGATGAGCCTTTTGCTTCAACTAAGCATGGAATTTGGTCTGAACGTCAATTTCCTGTGAGGTTAGAATCTTCACAGATAAATTTCTTGGGGGAGGCATTTTCCCTCTCTCTTTCAAAATGTGCTGTGGGGATCTGTATATGCCCAGTGCCTAAAAGGTTTTTCAATTACAGTTTTATTAAATATGTGAAAATACTGGTCAAAACAGATGATTTCCATATTTTTTCCTCTGGAAAAAAGCCAAAAATAGTGCTGTATTTGGGGAAAGCACCCAGTTTAAAGGGTAAATAAGGAGGCCCAAGATGCTTGGTTTCTGACACCCAAGTTGGTTTGGAGTAGACAGGGTTGGAAGAAGCCAAAGCAGAGACTGCTACAATGGGCGCCTGAGCTGGAGACAGTCCACAGGTTGTTCTGTTTGGCCTAAACTCTTTTCTTTTTAAAATGTGAACCAAGTTTTTTTTTTTTTTTTTTTTTAATTTGGCCGGGGCTGGGTTTGAACCCGCCACCTCCGGCATATGGGACCGGCGCCCTACCCGCTGAGCCACAGGCACTGCCCAAAATGTGAACCAAGTTTTAAAGTTAGAAGATTTCAAGTGAAAAGGTTTTCCAACTCTATGTAATAAAAATATTTGGTAACAGTGGGCCTCCATTATTCCATGACAACAGACAGCTGGTGGTGAAATGCAATGTCTCCCTGGAGAAGGTGTTTGCATCCTTACTGGCCAGCTCCTGTAGCTACCTGAAGTTTTACAATTAATAATAATTTAAACTGCCCATTCAATTTTCTGATTGTGGACTAAATGCTTAGTCCAGTACTAACTGTTGTCATGATTATCTTATTTATTCATCACAACCACCACGTAGTTTTGTCGTCACCATTTTGCAGATGAGGAAAGTAAGAGCCAAAGAGATGAAATCAGTTGTCCAAGGTCAATGAGAGGCAAAGACAGCAATGACACGTAAGTCCCTATCTCTACAAGAAAACAGTATTCCCAGTATAAAAGTTCAAGAGCAGAGCTTCACACTCATTCCAGTAGAAAGCAAAGGTACTGAGTATAGCTCCTGGGGGTTGAAAGGAGTATGCAGGGGGCAGGCAAGCAGTGAGTGTCTTATACAAGAGCTTTACTTCTTTGCGATTACTTCACTTATTTTAGGAGACACATAAGGACAGCTTGGTGAAGCTCAAGTGTTCTAGGTCAAAAACTTGAATGTGGGTTCAGGCTCTGACATGTACTATCTATGAGAATACAGACAAGCAGCTTAACTTCTAGGAACCTTTATTTCTTGATCTATCAAACAGTAGCTTGTAGAGTCAAGGTGAAGAACAAAAATGCTTGAATCACATGTGAAAATCTTCCAGATGGTAAAAAGTGCCACACAAGCACTCTCTTGTCAGGAAATTAACATTCTAGGCAATGCTCCCTCATACTGAAGAAATTTACAGGAAAGGAATGACAAGATAATTAAGAGTTTGGTAAATCTAGTCCTACTCCTCACTTGAATGCAGCAGTTTGATGACTTCTAAAAAATCTTTTAGGAAATCTGAGTTGAATAGATAAATTGAAATATAATAATATTTTTGTTACCACTGTGCTCCAAAGCTTTCAAAGATATAATCACATCAGTCATTGTCATAATAAAGTTCCTAAGAGTGCCTACAAGATCTTTAAACAACCCTTCTAGAACCAAATAATCTTGTTTTAAAATATTGTTCATAACAAGTGTTAAGTTGTGGCAAATAAGCAGTAACCTGAGAATCGGGTTCAATTTTCAAATCCTTTGCTGACTCTTGCACATTTATCAGGCAAGAGCTGATCTGCTTTGGCTTGGAGACACTTCTTAATATGTTATTTGGAGACATGCTAATAAAATTAGTAAGTTCGACATGCAGAGATGCGGAGGCAACGTGGCGCCTTAAGACTGTGGAACTCTAAAATATTGAAATTGAACTGTTTGGCTTTCTTTCTCAAGAAGATAAAACCGGCATACTTTCATTCAGAGTTGATGAAGGAATCAGAGAAGAAAATGAGAAACAACTTTGTTAGATTGTTAAGTGTCTAGTTGAGATACATTTGATAACATCCAGATATATGGAAAGCAATATTCCTTAATCTTCTCTTCTTGAGGTCATTTCCTCATGTAAAAATTAATTATGTAATATTGTGACATGATTTCTACTGGAGTAGGATTCACCATGATGGGAGGGCAGCAGGTTGCAGTAGAGAATGCTCTGAAGTAACCAAGAGCTGACTTCACATTCATGGGCAATTACTCAACCACCCCTGTGCCTTTTCTTTGACTCGTTAAACAGGTTGGCTAAACTTGATGATCTTTAAGGTCCCTTTCATTTTGTAAAAATGGCACGAAAGGACAAAGAAAGGCATATTCAGATTAACTTCAGTGTCTAAGATAGCACCAAACACTTCGAAACCTCCCCCTTCATGTTTTTTTTAAAGCAGAGGAAGTGAAATTAAAAAAAAAAAAAAAAAAAGTTTCAAGCATTGTTAAGGCTGCCAGAAAGGACAAAAAGGGCAGGAAATTCAAAACAAAATCTGAGAATCTGCCCTTAAAATGGGCAATTTTGCTTTCTTTCTCAGAGTGCAATTGATGAACAAGTGTAAGGTTGATCTTTGCCTTTCCTGGGCATTGCTCACTGCTGTCATGACCTTACTGCTATTTGCAACAAACAGCACAAAGGTCTCATGTGGTGAGTAGCTATGACTTGTATGATGCCCTCCAGTGAGTAAAAAATCTACTCCCTCTTCAAGTCTTTGCAATTCTACTATGGTTGGTGTTTTAGTTCATTTCTGCTCCCATAACAAAATATCTGAGACTGGGCAATTTATAAAGAAGATAAATTTATTTTTCACAGGTTTAGAGGCTGGAAAACCCCAGGTGAAGACTAGGCAGGTTTGGGGTCTGGTAGGGCCCCAGTCCCTGCTTCTTGGATGGCACCTTGTTGCTGAGTCCTCCAGAGGGGATAAACATGATGTCCTCAAATGGCAGAAGACAGCACTTATGACTTAATCACGTCCGCCAAGTCCCCATCTCTTGATAACACCAAAATGGGGATTAAGTTTCAATGTGAATTTTGGAGGGGACACACCACACCACAGCAGTTGGTGAGAAGAAAGAACAGCATTTACACAATAATGTTTGATTGTCAACAGTAAGAGTCAAGATACATTCCAACAGCAATCTTAATATGGAAAACATCTCTGAGGTGCATTCTTCCTACATTGTACTGGGACGCAGTTGGCTGGTTCCAGAGAGAACAGCCACATGCATGAAATGAGGGGATCAAAGCTGTGACCTTGGCATTATTAGTACCACAACACATTTGTGAAATGAAGTAACACTTGGTACTACGGGAATGAAGTGACCTAAACTTTGAAATGTTTTGGATTATCTTTGGCTAGGAAGTCAAATTATAACACTTTCCACTTCTTAAGAAGACTTTTTAATGCAAGGCTTAGTATGAACCTAATTTTGGTACCTTCACTTTATCCCCCTCCCCCACTCAAATAATCTTACTGGCAGTGAGCTATACCTCCTGGTGAAGTGAGAGCCTACGTGCCTAAAATGCTGCATGGCTGAAGTGACTGGAAGGTATATTTTGGCTACATTTCACGGTCTCGTATCTGTCATAGCCCATTGTTTGTACCAATGTAGCTGCTGATTGGCTCCAGTTCTTATGGGGTCCAGTGTAAAAATGTGTGTCTATAAATGTAACTGATAAAGAGAACAAAACTGAAGAAACATGCAGAAATGAGAAAGCAGGGAAAAGAAGACACCCAGACTCTGATTTGGGGGTACTGTCCTTGCTGTTCCCTCCAACTAGATTTCTCTCACCTGAGAGTTCTTGCCACTTTATCCCCTAACTTCCTTCTACTCACTGCACAAATAGCACCTTATCAAGGATGCCGTTGTTGACAATCGTTTCTAAAAATCACAAACACCTACCGTTACTCTTTGCCCTGACCCTGTACTTATCCCTTGAATGATTAGTAAAATTTTGTTTGTTAGCTTGTATCCAAGGACTTCTTCTAAATCACTGCTGTACTTTCTTAATCTCAAATTGACCTGCCCACAGTAGCTGGTGCTCAATCAGCACTGGCTGGGAGCTTTCCATTTCCCTAAATCCTCCAAAACCAAGTTTCACATCTGATCCTTAAGTTCCAGAACAAACCTTCCACGCTTCTGATCAATTCCTCTTATTTGTAAAAAATTATTGTGTATTTGCAGCTGCTGAATAAGGAATAAGAACATGTTCACAGGGAAAATAGAAAAAAAAAAAAAAAACATGTTAAACCCAGGTACGGCCACATAGGAGTTTCCCAACTGTGGCCTGTGGGCTGTGTGTAGATTATGTGAGACATGTTTTGCTTATCTGTGGTGGCAGATATCATGAAAATTATGCATGGACTCTTTTTTTTGCTCATCAGCTTTTGTTAGTGTCTATGTATTTAATGTATAGCCCAAGGCAACCCTTCTTCTTCTAATGTGGCCCAGAGAAGCAAAAAGGCTGCACATCCCACTGTAAACAGTCAGTGAAGAGTTTCAAAAAGATAACCAGCTCAATGTTTCAGCAGTCATAATTAGCAGGGAAAGAAAATCAGTCTAGAAGTCAAGGAGAGTTTCTTTCCTGGGAGGAGCTCACAAAACTGGCTCACGAAGTTGGAGCCAAGATATACTGTTCTGAAGTCAAGGGCACGATCTGGAGCTGTGCAATAGCTGTGAGCACACATGGCTTTTTAAAATTTAAATTAACTGAAGTTAAATCACATCACATAGTTGTAAGTCACACCAGCCCTGCTCAAGCGTTTAATAGCCACGTGTGACCAGGAAAAGAGATAGAATACTTTCGTCATCACAGAAAGTCCCACAGGACAACATTGATCTAAAGAAATCAACAGGGGCCTGGTTACTCAGCTTCCAGGGGGTCCTGAAAAGGAAGGCCCACGGGATCTGGAAGGAGCAGCGGGACACAGCTAGGGAAGGGATCCCACGGGGAAGGGACCTGCCTGCTGGCTTGGCTGACCTGTGTAATTACAGTCCTCTCCCAACTTCTCAAGGAATGTGTGTTGTATTAAATGACTGGCTGTCTGCAGTGTCACTGCTGAGGTAGGGACAGACGATAATTAGGGACAAAGCCTAGCATTCCAGGGTAAATCCATAAGCTGCGAGTAGCAGCGGCACAAGGTTCCAGAAGTGAGAGAAATGGACCGAACTGGGTTTGCAACAAGCTGAAACCTGTAAGAACTCCAGTCAGCTGGCACAACCTCTCAAAATGCAAAACCCCGAGCCTGAGATAAAAGTAAGTCTCCTCTGACTCTGAGGTCTGAAGTAATTCTTACTAAGTCCCATTTCAATGACTGAAACATAATGCAGGGCCCAGGCACACAGATTAAGTTTCCAGGCAAAGCCGACAGAAGCCTAAAGCAAGGAAATTGACATTTTAGGAGAAAAACTGGCTTTTTAAAAAAGATTTTTCTTGGACCGTTTAAGTCATAGCATGCCAAGTAAGGGTGAATTTCTAGGAGAATATCACACAGAGATCAACTGCTGGGAGAATTTATTCACAGGGGAAAACCCCAATGCCCTCAGGGAAACCACTTCTGCAGGACTCCAGATGAAAACTAAACCCCATAAAAGCATACCTTGGGGCGGGCTTTCTCCTTGAAGATGTCTACTTACGCCTCCAACTCTCTCTTTTCCCTATGATATCCAGAAGTCTGCAGGATTTATAAGCCCTACCATTCCACATCCATAAACCTTCAGCATATTTTTCTCTCACCAAACAATACTATCTTTACAGTCCTTTTAAGATCAAAACCAAAAACTTTACCTTCTCCTACAATAAAATATTATAATTACAGTGTATTAAAAAAAGACTTTAATTCCAATACACAGGAATGGAGAAGTGTAAATAATCTGTCCCACTGTGATAACAGGAGCTAAGAAATGACCTGAATGCAGCTCTTTGGGCCTTGAGAATGGGAATTTTGAGAATTGACTATAGCTGTCCTGTTCATTATGGTCACCAATAACCACATTTCGTTACTCTAAGTTAACTGAAATTAAAAAAATATTTAAAAGTCAGTTCCTTAGTTGCACCTGCCACATTTCAAGACACGTGTGGCTAATTCATAGTTTCCATGTTGGACAGCACATATAGAAGGTGTTTTCATCATCACAGAAAGTTCTATTGAATGTTTCTCTAAGATGCTGGATCATTCATCCCCATTTCCTAATGGAGATGATGAAGTAACAGCTCCTTATGTGCAGGGTTATTGAGCTACTGGCAACTTTGTCCACACTGGAGAACTCCTTCAAGTGGTTTATTATGTTGTCCAGTCACCCCCATCTCCCCAGGTCTCAGGTCCACTAAAATGGCATTAAATGTAATAACATTTAGTAACATCTATTGGGGCTCAGCCCAGTTGAAACCTAAATTTCTTCAAATTCTATAGTATATTGCACATCTTTGTGATATTTGAAGTGAGGGCATGTCAGGAAAATGTCTATGGAGGATACCCAGGAAGAAGAAGGCACTCTCCAGAATTAATGAATTAGTTTCCAGACGTGTCCTCAGGCTACTTTGGGTGGAATGAGGTGTGGACAAAACACAAGGATAGGCTGGGAGTTACTGAAAGTCCTGGGACTCTAAAGAGCATCCCCATACATCTTTTCAGGTACAATAAAGGAAATGGTGTTTAAGCAGAAAAATTCATAAATTGCTGCTGATGGAAACCCAGTGCCAAAGTGGGATCAGGAGCAGGAAGGCCCCGGTGCTGAGTTGATGGACGGGGAGGTTGTGGTGAGCTCCCCTGCCTTCTACCAACTGCAGAGGCCTGGTGGAAAAAGAAGAAAGGGATTCCCTGCCTTCCCACCACAAACTCCTGGCCTTGCAGTGGTTTTATTATTCCACTCCCCAACTTAACAATTTGCCAGCGTCTCTCAGAATTAAGCCCAAACTAAAAGCCTGGCATTTAAGGCCCCCATAATCTGATTATGTTTCTGCTGAGCAAGTTCTTTAATCAGAAACTAAACTATTTCTGCCTCCCCATGGCCAGAACTTCCACCTCCCCACCAGATTGTGGAATGGCCAAGATCAACACCATGGTGACCTGCCCAGCCCCCAGAAGGAGTTCAGCACCTTCTCTGTCATATGCAAGATTTCTGAGATCACGTGAGGTGGCATCCTAGTGTCCAATGCTGCCCCTAAGGACTGCCCAATGTGGCTCACAGGCTCATTGTCTGCTTTGACTATGGTAGAGTTGGAGAACTGGCCTTGATGTGGTCGGGCTCACATAGCCCTGGCAGGCACTTGTCAACTTCCCTCCGTTTCCTTGAAGCAAGTGGAGAAACATGGCCTGGGCGCTAGCAATGGATGGTGGTGCCCCCTTTGAAATGTACCCAGACTTTCAGACCCAGGCCAAGTGCTTTCTTTTCTGGAAAGTCATCATTACTACCCACCTCCAACACTGTGCTCTGTCTCTTTTGGTCTTGGTTTTGAACCATCTTTATTATGAGATAGCTTTTAATATGGGCCCACATTTACTCATTTTGTAGGTGAGTTTCCAAAATCTCTTAAAACCTTACTCATATTTGTTATGCCAAATTTAAAGTCAATAAATTGGGAGTTTTGAACCTAGTAAGTGCTACTATTTGCTGTGAGACATCAAGTAGGTACACTGACCTCTCTGGTCCAATTCTTCATTTGTAACCTAAGCTGAGTTGGGCTAGATCTGTGTCTCTCAAACTGGGTGCCACACTAGAATCATCCAGGGATCTTTTAAAAACAATGATGTCAGAGCTGTACCCCAGTGCAATGAATCAGAACTTCTCAATGTTTGGTTCAGGCATTGGGATTATTTAAAAAAAAATCTCTTGGATAATCCCAATGGGCAGGCAAGGTGAAAAAAAATAAATATAGAGTTTAGGAAAGGATTTATTCTATATGGATTAGAGAATTCAATAGGAAAAAAACATAAGAGTTAGAGATGGGGGTATGGTAGTACTGGATAGAGGTAGTCAGTCAGGCCTGCAACTGATGCCACCCTCATATTTGCCTTGAGCTGGCTGCACGGAAAATTACAAACTGCATTATAGCAGAACCTTATTATAAATGCATACAGGTATAATCAAGTACAACCCAAATAATTTTCAAGCTGAATTATAACTCAAGCTGAATAACATTTTGGAATGAGGTAGGAATCATAAACATAACTGGCTCAGGGAATGGTTGCCATTGTATATATTCTTCCTGGAAGATCATTTTTAGATTAATTTTACAAGTTCCTATCTTTTTAAAGGGGGGAAATCCTTTGCCAACCACCCAGGGGACAATAAGCTTAAAGGAAGATCTGTTTGAAAGATCTTGGGGGCAGGTTTCCTGACTGAATTTCTAAAGTGTTTTGACCCTACAAGGCAACATGAATTGTGAGTTCAAGGAGACCAATGTGAGAAAGCATATTTCCCTTTAGATAATCTAGCAAAGAAGTTAAGAAGGCAAATAGTTCCTCAGATCAGAATGAACAGTTGTGGATAAGATCTTTCTTCAGTAAATCATAAGGCTAAAGAAATACAACACAAACAACATAAAGTTTAAGTCAAGACATCCTCGCAATTTAATTCCTCTCCATAGCCTCTGTGATATTTTTCTTTTCAATTCTGTTAAACAAATATATACTGAGCACCATTTATACACCAGATCTAAAACAGAACCATTTCTGGAATGCTCAAAGTTTAAGTATTTTCTTGGTATAATGGCATCTGCCTTACTAGGAAATCAGCATGTAAAAACTACAGTTTTCTAAAAGATTATGTAAAAGATATTATTCTAAATGATTTACTAAGGCATCCCTTTTAAAAAGTACATAAAAAGGTAATACTGAAATCCATCACAGTTTGAAGAAAAATATCTACAATTGTAATAAATGCATGAACCTAGTCATTGTTTAATGAAGCTCATCTTTCCTGGAAAATCTCCACCGAGGAGGAAAGATCACAGTGACCTTCGGTCCCAACCAGGCCCTCTGGAAAAATCATCCTAATCAATACTTTTGCAAAAGAAGAGAAAGAAATCTAAATCATAGTATGGGAGCTAATTTATTGTGTTCAGAATTAAATACAATGACATCATGACTCCAACTCTCTTTTTATGTTGTAGGGAGAACAATATTTCTACAGTGCAAGGATCAGGAAAGCAGGAGTGTAAATTAGCTTTGCATGACACAAACAATGCATTTCCTGCTAATAGAGGCGATTCTTTATCATGTTCTTTAAAAATGTTATAGTCACGCAGGTAGGCTTTGATATTCCTCAATGTATGCTTTTATATAAAAGTGATTTCACTAAATATTAGCTGTCTGTTCCTTATGTTCTATCAGTCAAAATGGTTCTGTTTTTCTCTTCTTTTTAAAGAAGTTTGGGGACAGGAAGCCAAAAATAATACCTAACCTCTATAATTGATGATAAAGAAGTTCTTTTCCTACAGAAAAATGCCCATATTCCTGTTTGTGTTGGGCACCCTGAAGCTCTGATAAAGAGCAAAACCACAGGACTACAGCAACTGGTACAGCCTTTTATAAATGACAACATTTGTCTACTGACAATATGACATGAGCCTTAAGAAGGCAGACCACACGGTGTATAAGAGAGAAGCTGTCACCGCAAGAAAAGGGGAAAAGAAAAATGACTCATTACATAGTTTGAACTCTAGTAAGACGGGCGGACAAAATCCTCAAAGAAGTGTGTCTCAAAACAGGAAATTCTCTAGTCCTGAATGTGGTTTTCGATGTTTAAGGCAAGAACAATTCTCCTGATGTCTACCTCTTCTACAATTCAGCCATGAAAAATATGAAGACATGAGGGACCATTAATTTTTTTCTGAGATTTACTTACAAATTAAGCATTGAGGAAGCACAAGGACTAAACATGGTAGAATGGATGAAAAGATGAATTCATGATACTTTACCATGTCTCACTGGATGAACAGTCCTATTACAGCTTGGGCAGATGATTTCATCTTTCTGGGCCTCCATTTCCACATCTGTAAAATGGGATAATTATGCCTATCTCAGAGAGCTTTTTCCAAGATTCAGTATGACAAGCAATTGAAAAACTGCTCTACAAATAATGAAGCATTCTATTAAAATAAGGGATTATTTTATAAGATGATTATACTCAGACATGGTCAATATGTTTTCTTCTAAGTCATCAGACCAGACTTTTTTCCACTGGTGCTGTTTTGCCTACATGTCTCAATGATAGTAAAATTATTGAAGTCACTTCTCTTTTCTGTTTCCCTGGCACTTGTTTTTTGTCTGCCTGGATTGTAGGCAAATGACCATTTTCATAATTTTTTTGTTTGCTTTTAACACTTGTTTAACAGTTATTTTGGCAAAGAAAGACATTTTGTATGTTCCCAATGGGTATGTTCCAAAGAGAGCTGTGGGCAGAAATGTTTACTAAAACCTTCCACGGCATACTGGTCACCACCAATAAATTGCATATGACCCGCAGTGAACCAACACAATCATCAATTATCCAGTCTGATCCCTTCATTTTCTTCTAACTTCAAGACACTTCAATTTAGAGAGAACAAGAGGCAAACTGGCCTCCATGGTCATCTTATGATTTGAGAGAAGTGACACCAGATCAATCAAACGTTCCCAAGATTTTCAGGGCTCACTCCAAAGGCTTTCTTGAAGATAAATTTTATTAAAGTACTGATCATAATCAAAACAGTACATTGTATCAGAGGTCAAGTATTGTTTTTCACTTCCTTTCCCAGAACTTCTTAAAAATGAATGTTTGAAGACAGATATAGAGAAGAACAAAATTGTTTTGACTGGCAGAAAATGTCTTTCACAGACATCTAATACTTAGTCAAGTTGTTTTTTATAAAAGAAGTTGTATCTTGGGAGTAGCAATGCTAACAGTCTTGGCTCAGATGGTGCTAATGGCAGCTGCAACAGTTATTCAACAAGTTAATGCTGAATTGTTAAGAAATCTCTTCCTTTGCCTTGAGGATAACAGGCATCTCATTACCAAACTGATAATAGGCAACGCTCAGAGTTTCTGAAAATGCTTCTGTAAGGCATTTTTTGTGTGCTGAATAAACCTACATGATTACATAATTGCCACGAACATTCTCACCAATATCATCATTGAAATCTTGGTAGACAGGGCGGCGCCTGTGGCTCAGTGAGTAGGGCACCAGCCCCATATGCCGAGGGTGGTGGGTTCAAACCCAGCCCCGGCCAAACTGCAACAAAAAAATAGCCGGGCGTTATGGCGGGAGCCTGTAGTCCCAGCTGCTCGGGAGGCTGAGGCAAGAGAATCGCGTAAGCCCAAGAGTTAGAGGTTGCTGTGAGCCATGTGACGCCACGGCACTCTACCCGAGGGCGGTACAGTGAGACTCTGTCTCTACAAAAAAAAAAAAGAAAAAAGAAATCTTGGTAGACAGATATTTTCAACAGTTCTGAAAGCTAACCAATGCCATGCCAAATTATTAAATAAAAGCATTACATTGCAGCCATTTCCAATAAGTGCTACAGAATATTAAGACATAAGAATGTCAAAATTTTTATTTCATTTGCTTTCCCTTCCCCTAGATAGAGCAGTTCACATCTATATGGAATGAGTTGAAGTCAGTGGTCACTCCAGAATTCCCATGGAGGAGGAGCTTCGTGACGGTGACCCAGCTGGAGGCAGGTGAGAAGCCGATCTGGAAGCCGTGTTTGCACAGGGAGCACACCACATGGGTGCCAAGACGGTAAGCTTCCTCAGTCTTTGTAGGGAACTGTGGCTATAGACTGTGGTATAGGAGAAGGTGGAAGGCCTTCATGATCTTTCTGGAAACACAACCTACTCCTATTAATGTGCAGAAGACTTTCATTTAAGTCTACTTAGCCTCTGTCATTTTGATCACACTTGCAACATGGGACACTTCCCCTCAGGCAGGCAGATGGGTGTCCTCAGGCACTCTTCCATTGCACCAAGATCCCTTTTCAACCCCTTCTCCATCAATCTCAACCACTAGACATAATGTATAATTCATAAAAAGGGAAGGCAAGAGTTGCAAAAAATTGTCCTCTGTCAGATAATATGATTTACTTTATGACTTTGGCCTCTATAATTATAGTGTGTTGAGCCCTCCATAAAAAATTCAAACACAAGAGAAGAAATGAATCAAAGGTGACAGACTGTGATAGATGGAAAAACAGCAGCCTATAATACCCACGCATCGTAGCCCCCACAAAATTCACAGAAATGAAGACAGGGAAAACCTCCACTGTAAAAAAGCAACTTACACAAAACAGATCACTCAAGATTTCCCCCAAGCTTACAACCACGACAAACAATCCTACAGGTGGCTTCAAGCCCCTGACATTCCCACTTGGCTGAGTGAGAAGGTAAGCAGACTAGGAGGAAAAAAAGTCACCTCCAGTCCTGGATCTAAAAGCAGTTTCCCCTGCCTTGAAAAGCAATGAATTTTAAACAGTAACATACACAACACACAAACAGACACAGTGAGTTTGTGTGTATGCTCAGAGCTAGGTCAGAATCAGACAGAAGTTTCTTTCCCAAACAGTTTTCGTTCTAGGAAGGGAGTTAAAGCCCACACATACAACCACAGGTAGCCTGGTAGACCAGCCCTACAAGTGAGGAGATGAGGCCTGTTAGAGAGGCTGTGCACAGGATAGAGAATCACACTGAGACCATAAGAGAAGACTCAACAAGGAACTGATGTTCAAGGCCCAGCTTTCTTTCAAAGCGTAGGGCACAGGTAGAGAGGAGGAAAATTTGGAGGGTCAAAAGCAAGGAAATTTGTAAGCAAAAAGGATGTGTGAGGTAGCCTGGTTCAACCAGAGCCAAAGCATGAGACATGTAAAGGGAGCAATGGACGAGGAGGAAGGGGCTTGGCCTCATCTATGGCTGCAGTC
This sequence comes from Nycticebus coucang, assembly GCF_027406575.1. Taxonomy (NCBI): domain Eukaryota; kingdom Metazoa; phylum Chordata; class Mammalia; order Primates; family Lorisidae; genus Nycticebus; species Nycticebus coucang. The sequence continues at coordinate 74,672,116 of NC_069787.1, read as the reverse complement.
AGAAAGCTGGCCCTGTAGCCCGTCTGGAGACACTGAGGCAGCTCCTGACCTCAAAGAGGAAGGAAGGGCCATGTGTCCACTTAGGATTTATAGAGAGGATCCGTGGAAGGCTTTCTAGCAGGGGCCACCTATTCAAAATGATGTCTGGGAGGAGATTTAACTGATGGCCATGCATGTGTATTGACAAGAGAAGGGACAAAAGGTAATCACAGGCAAAAACCAATTAGTGCACTCTTCAAGATAACACAAAAAAAACAGTTTACGTGTGTGTCATGTTAACAGAATTCAAGAGCAAAAATGAAACCAAATGGTTAGGCATTTCATGCAACTATTCTGATGAATAAATTGAGATTTGATGCAACAGGAAGCAACATGAGATATAGATACAGGTTGCAATGGAAAGTTTTTCTGGTCTTCTGGTTTTTTTTTCCTTTTCTTCTTCTTTTTTATTTATTTGCTTATCATAGTTCATCAAAAGCAAAGAAAAAGTCAGAACATAAAATTCTTCAGAAAAATCAGAAACTAGTAGCGAGAACTGGTTATTGCACATGCTTTATTACTTAAGAGCATTAGTAACTGTCAGGAACTAATGATTCTAGAAGACAAAAGTAATTAAGGCACAACAAGCTGCCTTATGGTGAGTAAAATACAGAAGCCAATCAATGAAAACCTCTAAAGTGGCACCGTCAGAACAGTCTAAAGTAAATGACGGTGAGAAAACTTTAGGGAGTCCTCACTAAGCATCAAGCAAAGTAAGTTTCTCAAGACAAAAGAGGATGATTAAAAAAATGTTGAAGAATATAACCATTCCCTGAAAACTGGTCATTAATTTATTAGTTTATTTGGTACATGCCTTTTTTGAGCAGAGTGCTATATATTTTAAGAAACCTTAATGTATGATAGCTCCAGCATGAACTGAGCCCAGCATGTGTCAAGCAACCTGGGATTAAAAGCCTAATGTGGTAAACAGTGTTGAATGGGAGTTCAGCAGAGAAGTCGATGCTTGCCTTCTACAGTTCATGGTCAAGGGACATGTGCTCTCTCTTCTACTAATTTTACTGTGTTAGTTACATACAGTTAAAACAGGATATGCAGCTGAGAAGGAGTCAAAGAGGCAAGTGGCAGGGGTGGCACCTGTGGCTCAGTAGGTAAGGCACCGGCGCCATATACCGAGGGTGGCGGGTTCAAACCCGGCCCCGGCTGAACTGCAACAAAAAAATAGCCGGGCGTTGTGGCGGGCACCTGTAGTCCCAGCTACTCGGGAGGCTGAGGCAAGAGATTCGCTTAAGCCCAGGAGATGGAGGTTGCTGTGAGCTGTGTGAGGCCATGGCACTCTACCAAGGGCCATAAAGTGAGACTCTGTCTCTACAAAAAAAAAAAAAAAAAAAGAGGCAAGTGGCTACATACAGCTCCTCCTTCACTCCTCCTCCTCCTCACTGACAGAAACAAGTCTGATGTGGTCCAAGAAGAGCACAGCAGATCATTTGACTCTTCCTTAGAAAATGCTGTAAGGCCATTAGAGTAGTGTTTCTCAAACTGGAACACGTACAGAACCACCAAGGGATCTAGTTAAAAAGGCACATTTTGATGCAGTACATCTGAGGAGGGTCCAAGAATTTTGTAGTTTCAGTGAATTCTCAGTGAGGCTGATGCTGCTGGTTCCTGGCTATCCTATGAACAGCAAGGTATTAGATCTCCTTTAGTTTAGAGTTATCACAGATGAGAGAAAACCATCACTGGGGTGGGGATGGGGTCAGAAAGCTTCAGCTCAAGTTTTAGGCTTTGATGCACATTCTAACTCATGGACGGACTGTGAGGGAGGGCTGAGGATCCAAAGGAGAGAGAAAGGAGAGTTAGCAAAGGCCTTGGCTGGAGGTAATGGAAAACAGAAGAGAATAGCAAAGGAAAAGACTAGCTCGTTGCTCCTTAGAAGACATAAATAGATGGTAAGAAAGTTGATAAAAATTATGAGAACAGAAATTTATTCCCAATAAGAAAAATTATAAAAATAAAAGTTAGGCTGCCTAGGGTAGGTTGACACTGTTAAAAATTGTTTTATAACAATGTATCTTAAAGAACTGCAGACTAATGAACATAAAGTATGTTACTATTGTGTTTTTTCTTTTCATATACCTGAAGGACAAATTATGTCATATGGCCTTTTTTTTATCAAATATTATGAGCTTTGAGTACAAAACACAAATTTGATATGTAGTAACAAGATAGTCACTCAAAGCAATAGTTAAAATACTCCTACACTATGCTAACAAGTGTATGCAAACTAGGGGAATGCAATTATGGGACTCAGCAGATACTCCCTTGCCTAAAACAGCAGTCTGACAACTGCCAACCTGTAGCAAATTCTGTCTTTTCTGAGAATATTTTAAGAAAAGTGGTGAAGAAATCCTTGAAAGGCAATAGAACACTAAATATATCCAGACAAATTTCCTTTCTTTCTCCCCAAAATATGAAAGCTCCTTTAAGTTTTATTTCTTCTCCTAGGTGTGGGAAAGCATTTCATAATTTGCGACTTTAGGAAAAACATTCACAGACACTTTTACCAATTCAGAGAAAGGGGGCAATGAAAACACCACAACTGATCAAAGAAAAATGATATTACCACCAAAATCAAATAAGCCTTTTCTTTAGCAAGAAGCAGTGAATTCTAGCAGAAGAGAACATGCTATTTGGACAGGATGTATGCTCAGACACCTGTCGTAGGTAATTTTCAAAGTAGGTATGTTTTCTTTTTCTTTTCTCTTTTTTTCTTATAGTAATCATCTCCAACAAACTCCAAATGGATGCTGGTGGTATATGTTAGTTCTGACTTGTTATGACTGTTGGTAGTTTTCTATTTTGATTAAAGATTATATAAAGATTTTCTAAGTCAACTTCAGGGATTTCCTCTACCAACATGAAGACTTAAGTGTTTCAGAAGAGAAAATATTGAGTATCTTACCTAATACAATTCCTGTCACTGTATAGAGGGAAAATGAAACCCAGTGTGACCAAAAGGCTTGACCTAGTCACCCAGACACTTACAACATGCTCTAGTTTTTACCAGGTCTCGCCTAGGGAGAGTCTTTCTAATCTTAAAGTAAGGATCAGCTCTAGGTTACCTTTCATTCAAGATCAAGTTTTGTGATAATTATATATTTGCAACTTTTTTTCTACTTGGTGTGGGGCACTAAAGTAGAAAATGATGAAGGGTTTAGCTAAACCTAGAAGAAAAAAAAAAAAGTTTTGGTTTGGTGAAATAACAATGCAGATTTCAGTCTCTGCTATGTGGGGAGGAAGAGGAGTTTTCCAAAATTTATTTTCTAAGCCAACAAGCAAATCCTATCATTAGGTATATACTCAGGGATTGTGGAATTTGAAGCTAATAAATTTCAGGGGCACTCTTTAAGAAAGATAATATAAAACTCAGAATAAAAATTTAGGTATGAAAGTGAGCATTTATTTAGAATTAAAATGTATCATAACATACAAATTTTAAAAAGCTGCAAAAACAAAAATATAAAATTCTTGAAAAATAAATATTTTCATTAATTAACTAATTTACATACCTCTAAAATATTTTTTCCCTACATTTTTTTGGTTGCATGTTCTTTTGATCACCTCTTCTAATAATATTTTGCAGCATTCTCTACTGAGTGAATAGAGAAATAATTCAGTCTTTCCTTTAGAACCATCAATCGGAATTTATAATTTATTCTTGAATAACTTGGAAAAGTTTCTTTCAGATTCATAACTCATTAAGATAATGTCCTATAAATTTTTTGGATTATCTCTAAATTTAGAAAAATCTCTATCAAGTTTCTTTTACATATGACCCGCAAGATTCAGGGCATTGCAAGATTTCTTAGATACCCTTTCACTTGATGACAATTGTTAACCACATTACCAGGCCCTCTCCCAGGTTCAGGAGATGGTCCAAGATCAGAGAGGAGCTGCGAGGGTTAAGTTCTAATCACTTCATGCAAAATCTACCTGGCCTTTCTTATCAACATACCTGAGGCATCCTTGAACTTTCTCAGCTCTTCCAGATAAAGTGCCTGTGTTAGTGAGAATACCTAAATTCCCTGATGGCATAACTGTTCCATGATTCAGCCAAGACAGTATCACTTGATGTACACACTTCATTTTCCTATTGTGGTCACAAGACAGACATGATGTTTGACTACCTGGTGAATGGACCAAGCGTTATTTTGCTAAAAAAATAAGTGAGATGGGGCAGTGCCTGTGGTTCAGTGGGTAAGGCGCTGGCCCCATATATCAAGGGTGGAGAGTTCAAACCCAGCCTGGGCCAAACTGCAACAGCAACAACAAATAAATAAATAAATAAGTGAGATGATATATGTAGAATACTAAAATGCTAGAAAAATGTTGGATATTATCATTATTTCTCTTAGCACCTAATCTTCCAACACTCAAGCTACAACAGACAAGTGGTTTGTGCCAATCGAGGTAGCCTCATCTTAGTATAGCTTTACAGTTAGTCTATATCCCCAAACCACATTATCTTGGTTCTAAACCCAGGATAATCATTTGCTAACTGGGTGGTCTTAGATAAATTTATTAATCTCTGGAGGATTTATAATGAGTGTAAGAAAACCTACCTCATAGAATTGTTTTCAGGGTTAAATAAGACACATGAAGTGTTCAGCAAGGTTTCAGTAAGTGGAAGCTGCTACCATTATTGGGAACCTTGTCAATAAAACTACAGGGAGCATAAAGTCAATTCCATTTTCCTATGTGGAGCTGTTTTGCAGTTTTAGTATGATGGGTGAGCATTCAAAAAGCAGCAGTGAGTTACCTCTCATAGTCAATGAACCCTTTGTAATGATGTACAACTTTAACAATAAAGAGCTGCTATAGGATACAATGAAAATATGCACCCAACCCATATTTTTTTTTCAAAGGCATTCATGTTTGTTTGGCCAAACTAGTTATCTAAAACGCAGTTTGGACAATGCAGTTTGGACAATTCTGTACCTCTATTGTTGTTGGGAAGCTTTTCACTCTCTAAACTCTTCTAATATCATTTTTTTTTTAAGAGGCTTGAGAAGGCTATGGATTGTGCAAATAAAATATTTACAACAGGAGGGAAAATCATTCAGGCAAGCTTTACCCTACTTTCAGTGGTCTTAATACACAGAAAGAAATGCAGCAAAGGCACTGGAAGATAGTTAAAGACAAAAAATGTGTAACTGAAACATCAGATAGAATGAGTCAAATATACAGAGCTAAAGTTTTCTTCAAGACAACACAAGCTATGAAAAACTGAATTTCCCAAAGTAAATACAACACTGTGGTTACAAAGAAACTCTTAGCTTTTTCATTAATGTGCAATGCTCTTGACTGGAGGGAAAACATGATACAATTAACAAAAAACGAATTTCTACCTAACGCCTCTGCCAAGGAATGCTGCTGATGCCAGATCCACCTCCACCGTAGGAAGGAAGGCAGAGTAAGAGCCCAAATAGAGCCCTGCATAACACAGGTCAAAACATTTAAAGTTACAAATCAAGTTAACAAACCGCTCAATGAAATAGGTGTCATCCTTCTACCTTGACTGACAAATGTATCTTCGCAGCCTCTTGAAAGACCAGATGAAACTTCAGAACTTTCTCTCTCACACACACACCAAACTGTTCCTTGGTTCCCTCTCAGGCAGAGGGTCCTCAGCAGAGGCAACAAAGGCTTCAGGAAGATGGACTCAGGGATCCCTGTAAGTGCTGATGCTAGTTTAGGGCTATCTGGACAGGGAATCTGAGGTTTCCACATACGCAAAACATGGTCTAAAAAAGGAGACAGGGTATGGACTGGGAGGCCCGCGTGTCTCCTCACCCCCTGAGCACAGACCTGACCAGAGAAGAATGAGAGAAAAACGTCCTCCTAAAGCTCAGGACAGAGGTTCCTTCTTCCCATGTACTAGTTTTTGTCATGGAGCTAAGAAATTTGAAGGAAAATATTTCATCAGAAAAGAAAAAAAGAAAAAAAAAAGAGCTGCATGTCTTGACCTTTCCCAGATGGAATCTCAGCAGTCACAGGTTACCCTGCAGCTAAATCCCTTGTAGAACGGTAGCTTCAACCCCAGAAATAAAACGCAAATGGCTAGCGAACCCTTAAGAGCCTAAGTAAGAGGCCATAATCTAAGTTGACTACACCCAAGGGTATAGTTGCTCCATGTTCAGTACCAAGAGCTAAAAAGTGGATTATGGCAAGTAAAAGGCACTCCGAATGTAAGAGGTGAGAAAAACTTCTGCAAGTCTGCAAATTAATTAGACCTCAAAAACCAAACTGTCCCCTTCTTCTTTGTTATGTTGGATAAATTCTGTTCTTCTTGCATTCACCAGAAGTTGTTTGAGGCATTACCCAAGTAGATGGTCGTGCATGCTCAGAATTTGAGGTTTACAATACACATCTTTAACAATGGTGCGTGTTCAACTATTATAAGTCATCAAACTACAAGTCACTCTCAGTGAGTCCCACCACCAACACACCATTACCAGACTAGGAACTGTAGAGTTCCCTTGTGCAAAAAAAAAAAATCTTCATCTTGATTTTCTGGGGTACAAAGGCAAAAAGGAGGCAGATCACACAAATAAAGCAAAAAAGTTAAATGAGAAAAACTGAACTGATGATGTTAGATGGTAAGTTTCCCCTCTGTCAAATATGACACCTCCTTGCCCCTCTCCAGCTGCCTTCCCCACTTGGACACATACATAGACTGCAAGAAAGAGCCACGCAGAATGCAAACCGGAGGGGCTTAGAACACACACGTACACACACACAGAGGTGTGCACAAGCTTCAGCAGACTTCATCTTTCCATTTATTAAATGAAGTTTATAAAACTTATCTTGCAAGCTTCTTAAGATCAAATTAGATAGGTAACATGAAGTGGCTGACCCGGGGCTGGTTCTCATATGTCATTTCTCCCTCTCTCCCTTCTCTCTGACTGTTCCTTGAGATGAGCCAATTTGCCTGTGTGCCATTCTACACCCCTCTGCCAGCCAGGTAAAGAAGTATAACCGTCATTATCTTGCCTCAGTCAGAAGTAATAAGTACCTGTGGAGCAAAATATTGTAAGGAAAAGAGAAGGTGCAAAAAGAGCAGTGAGCATTCTTGCTGTTAATGCACATTGGCTAAGACATTGCACTGAAAATGGTAAGTTAAATGGCTAAGGCTGTATACAAGGACTGGGAAGGTGGGAGTGAACAGGTGTTAGAATTATGCTTTTACGTGGAACTGGGCTAAATGTCATGCTGTAGCCAGGAAGTATGTTTCCCCTGCACCCTATATTAAACCATTTTAGTGGTTTGCATCAGACCTAAATAACATCTATGCTGCTTTACAGGAGACAGCGGTGGCTATAGGCCCACACTTCCCTGAAACCAATTCTGCTTCACCACTTACAAACCAAAACATAAAAACCTGATGAAAAAAGAAACTTAAAAACTAAATTTAGATTACAGCATTTCGGTTTTAAGAAAAGTCTATTGACAATCCTCTTAAAAGAAAAAGAGGAATCAGTACTTACTGAATAATTTCTTTGGTGAAACTTTTTGAAGTTTGCAGTGGTGTTCAATGCCCTATACTAGTTCAAGCTTTATAGCTAAAGGAACTGGGTAACAACTTCTAGCAGATTTCCATCATGTTTGTTAGAAATGGAGACATCTTTTTCCACATTTCATCAGAATATAAGAACTAACTACATAGTTTAAAAACAGCCAGAATTGCACACTTTGATCAGAGCTAAAACTATTCTAACTGAAAGTTAAGATTTTACTACTCCAAGTAAACACCCAATAAACAGTGACTGGTTGTTAAAGGCTCTACCTCAGTTTCACTGTATCAAGTAGGACAGAGTGAAAATTCAATTCAGCATTTCCTGGGTGTTCAGTGATGTGCCAGATACTGCCAGAGATGATGGAGAGAAAGAACCAAGAGGCTTAAGCTCTAATGGGCAAGGGAATCACATAAAGATATAATTTCAACTTGCTATTGTTACCAGCTAAGAGGGAGGTCTGCATCCAGGAGAAGATACTTAATCCAGGGAATTCAAAGCAGATTTCCTTTCCAAAAAGATGACACTTGTGCTGTCTTTAAAAATGAGTGAAAATTAGCTACGTAGCAGGAGTTCCAGACAGAAGTTACAAATGGAACAAAGTCACGGTTGCCTAAGCTGCTCAGAGCATGTGTATGCACAGTGATACTGGGAGTAACTGGTGAGTGGACTGGGAAAGCGTGGGCCTTGGGAGGATAAGGGGCTGCAGAGTCAAGTGGGGATCAGCTCACCAAGGCCCTTCTTAGACCAAATACTGACAATAATAATACAAGCTAACATTTTTTGAGCACTTACCACATTGCAGTCTTTATGTTAAATACTTTAAAGCTTTGGTTCATTTAATTTCCATCCTAATTCCATAATCCTCATTTTACGGATGAGAACACTAAGGGCTAGAAAGTATAGTAATTGCAACAGATATTACATAGGAAATGAGAAGTGGGTTAGGAAACCAGGACAACCTGATTCCAAAGCTTATACCCTACACTCTTCTACTTCAAAGCAAGGGCTGAATGGACACACTAGGCCTGTTATGCCAGCTGCAGAATGGGGAATGGAATTAAACCTGGGGTCTGTCACAAGGCAGGGATAGGAAAATGAAAATAAATTGATACAAAAATACATTCAGAGGGAATAAGCAGGAAACATTCGGTAAGTACACCCTCCTAGCATATTCAGCCAAAAAAAAGGCCTTTGGAAAATGGGGTCTAGAAAATAAAACACCAGCAGTCAGTAGTGCTTCTAAGTACAAAGGATTAAAATATGTATCCTTCTTTCTGCTATTAAGCTCCATGAGGGCAAAGACCAGGTAATGTCTCGTTCATCCATTGGGGATGGCATCCCTAGGTCTGAGAGTCCTTCTTAGCAGGAGATATTCAATTGAGAAGAAAAAATAAGTTAACAGCCATTTTTTACAATAACATTAATGAGGTGCCATTCTTGATTGGAGTTTAGAGTTAAAATCTAAACTCACAGAAAAAAATTTAAAATCCATGTTGATAACTGAGGCACCATAAACTGAAATATGTAGCAGTTAAGCTGGCTACACAGACAATAATGAGGATGCCACATTGAAAAAAAGGCAATGAATTCAAAATGTGGTTAGTATTTTGCATAAACCATAATTCATTAAAAATAAGATGTTGTTAAAGGAAGTGGCCCAGAGGTGAAGAGGTGCTGTATGGTTGGGGGAAGGAAGGGCAGAGAAGCAAGCAGACCAAGGATCAGGTTCTGGGCCTAATGATTTCTAGTCTCTGACTCTAACAAAATAAGCATGTCATTGAAGTGACTCTAAGAATCTGCATCCCTTTGACATTTTTGTCAATGTTTAGTCCTCAGCAAGAATCTCTTTTTAGGGATCTGAAAAGTAAAAGTCATGTTTTTCAGATCTGAAAAGTTTTCAGATACTTAAAGTCCTCCCCCAAAGAGTGATTTCTTAATTTTGAGCATTTAGGAAGAGAGGATCTATTTAGTCAAAAATAAATAAAAATAAAAATAGGTTTTCATATCTCTCTTTGTGAATTTGCTCTTACACTTTTGCCCATTTATGAAGCTACTAAACAGAAGATGGGTTTTTGTTTGGGTTTTTAAATGACCTAATCTCAGTAGTTTGTAAACAATCTCATTCCCTAATAACATCTCTTGCATTAAGATATTCTGAAAAATATTTTCGGTTTACCAATTGTGTTTAAAATATCCTGAAACTATTTACTTACATGGAAGATTAAAATGTAAGTGAATTTAGGTTTCCCATCTTCACTACCACTTTCTTCAACATTTCAACCATCTTGAAAATTTATCACGAATAAAATGAATACAAATTCAAAATGATTCCTTAGTTCAACCATTTTGAACTTCAATTCCATAAAAATATGAAATCAGCGAGCTTTGTAAAACCCAAAATAAAAAAAAAACACCAGGCTTTTAAGCTAATGGTTTAAAGTGTGTATATAGATGAAATGAAACTGACTCACAAAGTATTAAGTCTGGAATTCGCAAATCATAAATCTTGCCCTTGTAAACAGAACTTAACTAACAAAATCAGGGCCTGGCAATTTCTTTCATAATCTGAAACAAAAGTTTTCATGATTTTTAATTATACATGGAAAATTAAGGATGCCATTTTAGTATTTGCAAAATATAACTCAGGTTTTAATTCTCAAGTAAATCAGGAGACAGATGAACATTCTGGTACTGCACCCTAGGAAATTAGCCAAGAACAAAACACTAAGGTTTTATGAAAACCATAGTACTCAAATTTGATTAAAACTTTTTGCTTGCAAGAGTGCTTCTTCTTAATTCCATTACAAACTTCTACTGCCATGCCACTGTCAAGTTAAGTCATATTTTGTTCAAAGTTCCCAGTCCACTTCCAATGCTATGAGATTTTCAGATTAGACTACAATGCATATGACAAATATAATGCTAAGTCTGCCTATGCCCCTTGGTAAATAAAATGTGTGCCTCGGGGTGATGTGGACTGTCACAGCCTCTGCATTTCATGTAATATCTGCATAGGGCATCTAAGGAACTAAAAGCCGTGGGCGAGCGGAGGAATGTGGGATAGGTCACACAAGATGTTAGAGATGAAGGTGATGTGAATTATCTAAATTCAACCATGTCATTTTACAGATGCGGAAACTCAGGCCCAGAAAAGTTATATAACTTGTCAAATACTCAGCTACCAAGACCACAGCTGCAGATACTCAGCTATGTGGATCATAGTAAATGCTAAAATTCTACCTTTTGAAGTGTTCGAGGTTTTGCACTTTGTCTAACAAACTCTCAATTCCCGCACATTTTTTTTTTTAATTTCCTTAAGAACATCCTGAGACAGAGATCAGGTGGGCAGCCTATTTACCGTTTTAACTCTTCTGTTTCCACCAAACGATAATTTCAGAGAACTGTCAATTCCCTGAAGACAGGACGGTGTGCTCTAGGCAAAATCTCCAGCCCCTAGCAGGTAGAAGGCACTCAGCAAATACGCCTTCAGCCCCTAGCACCTAGTAGGCTCTCAGCAAATACGCCTTCAGCCCCTAGCACCTAGTAGGCTCTCAGCAAATACACCTTCAGCCCCCAGCACCTAGTAGGCTCTCAGCAAATACGTCTTCAGCCCCTAGCACCTAGTAGGCACTCAGTAAAGACGCCTTGCCCCGTTCACCCATCTCCATCCGCTACCCATCCAGGCCAAGCTGTCAGTGGAGCCAGATAATGTTTGCTATTGGAGATCGTTTCTTTTCTTGAGACTTGTATCCAACACCTCCGGGCCAAGGCGTCGGCCTGAGGGAATGCGGAGCTAAGGACCGACTCACTGGCCTTTCCCGGGGGAGGCTCGGAAAGAACTGGGTGGGCCAGTAGCATCGCGCAGACCGCTGCGGCCCCAGGTGCGCGGCGCTGCTTCCGCGGCTCGGCAGCTGCCGCCCTGGGCCGCTACTCCCCGGCTGTCTTCAGATAACCAACTTCTCAAACTTCCCTTTCCGGGAGTGGGGGTTCGTCTCGAACGCGGCCAACACAACGCCTTTCCTGCTCGCACAAAGGGGACCAAATACGCCCCGCGCCTCTACCAACCGAACTTTCCTTCTCTTTTTCAATACTCACACATCCCTGAGGCCGCGGGCGTCGGGCTGCGTGGTGCCCGCCAGGGGAAACTTTCCCAGTTTCCGCCCGAGCGCCGGCTTCCCGGGGCCGACTGTCAAGCGCAGCGAAGGGGCGGGGAGCCCAGGAGACCCCCGGCGCCCCGCAGAGTCCGGGCTGGGGGGCCACTCACCCGACTTCTGAACGTGCGGTGGGATAGTGCTGGCTATGCGTGTCCACAGGACGATGTGCAGCGGCCACAGGCCCCTGAGCAGCCCCCGACCCATGGCAGACCCCGCTGCTCGTCATAGACCGATCCCCGAGCGCAGCGGCCGCTCCTTCCCCGACCCTGGGCTGCGCCTCGGAGCCGCGCCCTCTCCGGACCCCGCGCCGGGCCGGCCGGGCAGATGTGCGGGCCAGATGTGGCGCCCGCTAGCCGGCTAGGAAGGGTCCTGGAGGCCAGCGAGGCGCGGCGAGGCCCCGGGCGGCCGAGGGGAGCTGCGCAGGAGGCCGGCTCCTGCCCCGAGCGTGTGCGCGCGCGGGGGTGTCGTCGGTCCGTGCGCGCGAGTGACTCACTCAACTTCAACCGGGCGCTGCGGGGGAAAACAGGAAACTCCTCGCCAACAGCTGGGCAGGACCTCTCGCCGCCCGAAAGCCTTATCCCTCTCGTCGGCTTCCAGCCCTAGCTCTCTTGTAGCTGCCAATCACGTCCCCTAGACCAGCCCCTCCGAGCGCTTTGGCAAACTTTCAGCTGCTCCTCACCGCTCTCCCACACCACTCTGGAGTTCCTCGCTCCGAGTATTTACTCAGGAGTGACTAAGTAACCAAGGAGAGAAAGCGTCTGCACTTCCCATGGCACACCACTAACATCTGCTCCCGCCCACAGTCTTTGGGGGATTATTCCCAGGTGTTTAAGAGTTGCGCTTCCAAACTCCGAGTTGAGACCCATGAGTGGATTCTGAAATCTAGTGAGTTGTGAGCAAATTTTTGCCCAAATTAAATAGTAACGGTGAGTATTGCCTCATTAACCTTTTGCTTCAGTTATGTGTATATAGATAGAGGTATATGCATACACTGTTAAAGTGAAAATGTTTTCCTAACTGTAGGTCGAAGTCCAGAAGTTTTTCTCAAACTTTAATGTGCATATGGGGCCACCTGATTTTAACAATCTTCATAAAATGCAGATTCTGAATCAGTAAGTCTAGGAAGCAGATAGATTCTTCATCTTTAATGAACTTCTAGATAGAGCCTCCCGTTTTGAACTGCCTCCTGGCGGTGACTGGGTGGGTAATTGCAAAGGAGTAGCTATCATGGGGCTGTATGGTGGGAAATGTTATTTTTCAGGATGTATCAAGTATGGCAAAAATATGTAAAAATAAAAGTGGCTTGGGATTCAGCTAAATGGCTGCATGTGCATGTCAGTAATGCAGGTGAAGAAGTAGAATTTTACCCTCCAATGAGCAAAAGGGCTAATAGAGGGAACAGTATGAATGTTCGAGTTTCCTTTCTTGCTGGGGCAAACAGGCTTTCCCAAGACAATCTCAGTTTATATCTGTTTTGCAATTTAAATAATAATAAAACTCCCTGCATTTTCAGATGTGTCCTGATAGAAATAAATTATATGATCAATCTATGACTAGCTCTCACAGGTATAGATTCTATATGGACCTCTGGTCAGGAGATCTTTCAGCAATTCCTACAATGCAATTCCTTTCTCTCTTTTACCAGAGAGAAAGATTGTTTGCAGAGACAGGTGCCAGGTTCACAGGGAGTAAAGACAAAGAGCCTTCCTGGCAAAACCAACCCCTGAAATCTTCCCTATCAGTCTAAGAGTTCATTTACTTGACCCTAAAATTTTAGCTCTTGTTCCACTTAACACCAAAGGTGCATCTGGATATGTCTTTTAGGAACATACCATATCCCAGCTGAAGGAAGTGAAGTGAAATGAGTATGCAATGGGCATCGACTTGCCCACCAACAGCCTTGCCAGAGCTGGAACCACTTTAGCAATGGGGGAATATTTGGTTCAAAATCTGCTTCTCCCCATTTCCCCCTTGGTCACCCCTCTCATACCACTGCCATCCTTTGAGCAGGAGTATTAACCACTCCCTCTCAATCAGGGCCCTGCGAAGCTCTTTCACTCAGTTTCTCGAACCAGAGCTGAAAGGTCAGTTTTCCAAAATGCAAACCTGGTTAAACTAATCCTGTAATTAAAATCATGTATTGACTTCCCGTCGCTCTTGAGAAAAACAGAAGATAGAAACCAGATTCTTGAACATGCCTGCAAGCCCCAACTCTCCTATAATCTTTCGTTTGGCTTCTCCCCCTTGACTGCTGAGAGCCTTCTCTAAATTCCTCTTGCAATGGCCATTTCTGGTGTGGACTTCCTGTTCTCTGTCCTCCCCTTCCTCTTCACCACACCAACTCCTCATCTTCTTCGATTGAATCGCAACTTCCTTGATGGGCAAGCTTTCCCTGACCTCCATGAGTAGATCATTTTTAGGTTCTCTTTGCACCATAAGCCTTTCCTTTTTAGCACTTACTACAGTTGCATTTTTATAATTATTTGTGTCATTCTTTAATTTCTATTCCTATCCCCCACCAAACTCCAAATTTCTTGAGGGTAGGCATTATCTCTTTCCATCCACATACTAACATATCCCCAATTTCTAACATGTAATAGGTGTTTAATAAATATTTGTTGGATGGATGAATTAATAAGGTAATAAATATTTGGAAGAAAATTGTACTTAATTGGCCTAGTTACTTCATAACTCTGAAGAAGGTAGTCTGGTACCTAATAATGTGAGATATAAACAGATTAGATTTTAGAAGAGGGTGATGTCACCATTACTTCCTTTTTTTAAGAATGGAGAAGTATACGGGTTTCTTTTTTTTTTTTCTCCTTAATTTGCTCAAGTTCCTCTGAACAGCATACATGTAGTTTCTTACTCCCCCAAACACAGAGGGAAATAAATATCTATTTGGCTAAAAGGGCTCTTTTTTCCCTATAATTATCACAAAGAAAGAAGTTTCACATTGGTAGAGGCTAGGTTTGAGGTACTTGATTCCAGAATGAAATGTTTAACTGGTGGTCTTTGTCATCATAAATCATAAATGTTTATTATAATTTGGTTTGCTCTTAATATTTCTGATTTAATCCTCAATCTCCTATAAAACTGAGGAGAATCTGAATTGAGCATTGCCAAGTGCAAACTAGTCTTTCAAAAATCATTAAAAAAAAATCATAGCGATATAAGCCTGATGAATATTATAATTTGATAATCTTAAAATGGATCGAATGGGTGTGGTGGCTCACACCTGTAATCGCAGCACCTTCAGAGGCTGAGATGAGTGGATAGCTTGAGGCCAGAAGTTTGAGACTACCCTGAGCAACATGTTGACACCCCTATCTGTACAAAAAATTAAAAAATTATCTAGGTATGGAGGTGAAGGCCTTTCATTCTAGCTACTTAAGAGGCTGGGGTAGAAGAATCCCTTAAGACCAGAAGTTCAAGGTTGCCGTGAGCTGTGATGATGCTACTCCAGCCTGAGCGATGGCAAGACTCTGTCTCAAAATAATTGCCACTATGCCTTTCCTTTTGGGATTCTCATGGAAAGGGAACTCTGATATCCCCCATGAAGACATTGTTTCCACACATGGTTTTATATTTAACTTGCTATAATGTTCTATGTATCCACATAGGTAGTTAATGTACATATGCAAAAGTTCGGTGATTTGCAAATGGTAACACAAAGTAAAAGCTTGGCTCAGGATTAAAAAGCAAGGTAGTTATTTTTTAAGCCCCGACAAAGTTGAAAAATAAGAAAAATTAACTGGAACTAAAGTCGAAGAACTTGACATCTTTATTTTTCCAGTTTTGCAAAGTCTGCACACATATAAGCAAATCAAGTGTGGTTGATTTAAACCCTGTGTTTCTCACTGGTGGTGAAGAAAGCACATCCTCCTCCCCTGAACTTTTTGAGATGCAGCTGTTGAGTTACTGGCATCTAAAACAGTTAACTGGGAATTCCTCTTCTTGTAAATCAATCATTCTGCATTCTCAACTCATATCTCCTGACCGATTTTCTTTGTATTGTGCATCAAAACAGTAAGCACTGAGACAAGAATAAACTTGTGAAGGTCGCCTACCCTTTAGGGGCCATCCATGATGCTTGCTCCTCGGGAAGCACTTGATGATGTTTCCCCTAAAACGATGACTCCACTCCCAATCACTCCTCTCCCGTGGAGAACTCAGCAAGCATTTAGTTTATTTAACCAACTTAAAAAAAAAAAAAAGTTTGTCTCATTCTGACATGGAATGCATTATTTTTATTCATTTAATGTTTAGAATTCTAGCCCACCAATGTAATGTCATTCAAAACATAAAATATTTCATTTTCAACTTAGGACCTCACTCTGTGCCCTACATGTAATAAGTACTCAATGTGTGTTTTTTTTCTCTTCAGTAGAGGGATAAATCAGAATATCGGTTTTCCTAATTCATTCTTTTCTTTGCAGTTCTTCACAGATACTAATAAAATCTGCAATTATGACACATGTTTACAGAAAGCATTAATAGTGTCTTCTTGAAAAAAGATACTTTAAAAAAATTACAAAAGTGATATCTGTTAATTATAGGTTAAAAATATGAAATACTGAAAGCCAAAGGCAGAAATTGAAATGGATCTTTACCTATTACCCAAAGATAATCCTTGTTAAATTTTAGAGCGTATCCTTGCAGTACTATTTTAATCTTCCCTTTACAGATGAAGAATTTGAGGATTAGAGAGATTAAGTTTTTGGCAAAGGTCACATAGTTAGTAAGAGACAGAGCCAGGTTTGGACTCAGTCCTGTCTAGCTCCAGGGTCTCCACTCCAGAATAAGTTAGTCAGCTGGTCGATCTTAACCGCCTGACCAGTGAAGGAGTTCAGGAAATGCCACCCCCAAATATGCTGCTTTGGTTTACTGATTACTTGAAGGTACTTGGAGGACAGCAAATGCAGGGAGGATAACAGATATGTGACACAGATGCGGACCCAGCCTCCTGCTTGAATCTAAGCCCAAACTCTATCCACCAATTTCAAGCCTACTTCCAGCCAAGCTATAGATGTGCACATAAGAATAAATGAATGCTCCTTAAATCACAGAGTCCTGGGATGTTCTGTCATCAAAAGTTTTGAGGCATAGCTAAGAGATACAAGAGATATGAAGAATCGTGGACAAATGAAGTTAAATATGCCGGTGGTTAAGACCATAAAGTTCTTAGAGATAATAACTGTCACGGGGTTTGTTATAGGATCTGGAGATGATCAAAACAGTAGGCCTCTTAATTTAGACTTATAGGGTCATCTATAAATTCAGTTATATTTACAGTTAAAGAATATGCCTAATACCATTTCTTGCTTACCTAAAATCCATTCTCTCCCACCTCATTAGATGTCTATTTTTGCTTAGGGCTTGGCGTGACTCCATCTTAAGGGAAATGCCTATCTTTGTCCAAGGATGAGTATGTGACCTAATGATGGCCAAAGGGATGCAAGAAGAAATCTGGCTGAGGTTGTGGGAGAAAACATTTTCTCCTACCTGATAAGAGAGAAGTGCCTGGCCCTCACCTCCACCTGTTTCCTACTTTTGAACAGGATTGGAAGAGTGAATAGTTGGAGATGTTCCAGTTGCCTTTCAATAAAGAGAAAAAAGCCATATGGTATCACAGAGTAGATCCACTGAATCAAGACCACTGACAACCTCTACATAGGCTTTTTTTAAGTGTGGTAGATGGTATTTAAAAATAGCTATTATCTCTCTCTCTCTCTCTTTTTTTTTTTAAACTGTACTTGCATGTTGCTCCTCACTTTGTGAGGTGTGATGGAGTCTATTTCCTATTTTTCATTTCCTTGAGTCTAAGCTAGCTTTGTAACTTGCTTCTGCCAAAAGAATATGGTAGAATTGACATAGTGCCCGTTCTAGACATGGCCCCCAAACAGACTTCTTCTCTCAGAAACCAATTACACCAGGCACCAGGTGCCTAGAGTCTCAGCCACTTAGGAAACTGAGGCAGAAGGATTGCTTGAGTCCAAGAGTTACAGTCCAGCCTGGGCAACATGGATAGACTCCATCTCTAAATTAAATTAAATTAAACCAGTTACCGAGTAAGAAATTCAAATACCCAGAGACCATCGTGCTGTACAGAACCCAAGCCAGTTAAATGACAGGCCATGTGGAGAGAGCAATGCCCAGCCACCTACCAGCTCTTCCAGCCCCTACATGAAGCATGAGACCTGAGTGTTAGGAAGCCATCTTGGACTTCCTACCCCTAGAAACGCAAAGGGGAGTAGAATCAGCAAGACCAGCAAGATGATCCCACTCCAGCTTGTAGAATTATGAGAATATTTAACAATATTGTATACATTGTTAGTTGTAACCAAAATCATCTCTAACTAATGCAGAGAAATACATAAAAAAATTTAAAAAGGAAGATGTTCTAGTCAGTAAATGGCTGTAAACCTGTATACCAAATACACAGCCACATCAACTATGAATTGAGAATTACACGATTCTCATAATTCACATGGTCTCGTAGTTCACAATTACCTTGTGAATTAGATAATTATGTATGTTTTTATATTTGTGTTTAATGTGATATTTTACAAGCATGTAAATGTACAAAGTTATGTGCCTTTCTTTCAGCATATCCTCATTTTTACACACTAATAAGGAATCTCAACACCCAAGAGTGGCGCAGGATAACTTAAACTCTAAGAGTACCTGCCTTTCATTTCAGAATGTAGATAATAAAAAGTAGTATTAATTAAAGGAGATTTTGATCAGGAGAGGGAGAGGATCAGAGATAATCAGATCAAATTTTCAAGTCCAAAAATAATAAAAAAATTTTAAAAAGATTCTCAAATCCATGATAAGAGGGTCTGGAAGATGTAGCAGAGGGCTACATCTGTGTCAGGAAAACAGTGTGAAATACCATATTTACCAAGAATAATGCATACCCATGTTTTGGCCCAAACTTTCAGGAAAAAAATTTGTCATATCGATTTTTTTAAGTGGCCATGCAGTAGAACTTCCTTCTCTTGTGAGAGACACGAGGCGTGGAGCTGGCTGCTAAGGAGAAGCTGGGAGTGAGCCCAGGTGGCAGGTGAGAGTGGTCTGGATGACCTGAGTGCCTGACCTCCCTCAACTGTCCTCATTTTCTATACCACCCATGTCTGTCAGTGGGAATTTGGCCACAGCTGCTCCACTGAGAACACCCATGGGCTTATTTCCCAGGAAGCTGGTGTGAGGGATCCAGGGCTGGACCTGCCTCTCTGAGACCCCCCAGGATGCTGTGTTGAGACAGAAGCCTTCCCTGATGATACCCCAGTGAACTACTCTGCATTTACATTTCTGTAGTGACCAGACTGTGAGCTCCTTGAGCCATCCAGACATAGGGTTCTCAGTAACATCAGAAAGAACAACACCAGCCTTTCCCAGACTTGAAAACCCTACAAATCACCCAAGGGACTGGTTCAAGTGAGACTCCTGAACCACACCCAGGAACTCTGAATTAACTCCCCAGGAAAGAGACCTGGGTATCCATTCTATTAACAAACAGCCTAGTTCTTGCTAATAGCAAGTTTGGGAAATGACACCAACTTAAAACCTTGGGGGTTAGGGCAAGTCATAGGCTCAAAATTATAATTTATGGGCTCAGAAATGTGTACCCCTAAGTTTTCATGCTTCTCTGCCAGGTAACTTCACAGACAGAAACTTCATGGTGACTGAAGCTCAAGATCTAGCAGGGAGCTACGAGTAGAACCTGCTCTCAGAACCCAGGCCTCTCAGACCCTAACTCAGGGATCTTCCTCCCCAACATTATGTTCCAGAAACCTCGGAATAGAGCCAGCTATAGGAGGGAGGAGGCAGCCCAGAAAGGGCAGGGAACTACTGTCAGGATTCTGAGGCAGGCAGGGCCAGCTCTGGCCCCTCACACCAGCTTCGTAGGGAATCAGTCCACTAGGATTCTCAGTGGAGCAGCTGTGGCCTTATTCTCATGATGGACATGGGTGGAAATAGGAAATGAGAGGATGTGGGATGAGGGAGGGCCAGGAGAGGACAGTGGGGAGATGCTGGGTGCTCCAGTCATCCAGACCACTGTCACCTCTGCCCAAGCTTGCTCCCAGCTTCTCCACAGTGCCTGGCTCCACACCTAGTGCCTCTCACAAGAGAAAGAGAAGTCATTGTGGGCCCACATCTGCCCTCCTCTCCCAAAGTCCCAGCGCAAGCAACACTTTGCCATTGTTGTCATGCCTGCTTCCAAGACAACAGCAGCAGCAGTTTCTGGAACACTGTGCCAAGTGGGCCGGAGGCTCCTGCACCTGCGGCGCCTGCCCAGTGAGGGGGTGGTTGGGAGGGGACTGGCATGGATGGAGAGTCATTACCATATTCCATGGTATTGTTTTGCATACAGTTATTGTTATTGATTTCTAGGGTTATGCTCTTAATGCATGAACATAAATAAAATAGTTAAAAACATTTGTACAGCTATGGAATTAGTACCATTAATGTATAATGTGCATCTTTATTTTTCCCTCAAAAATTTGGGCAAAAAAGGGCATGTTATACATGGCAAGATATGTAATGAAAGCCTGAATCAGAGTAACAATCATGGGAATAGACAGAAATCAATAGATAAGAAAGATAATAAGGAACTCTGTTTGGCAGGAATTGGTATTTGAGTTGACTGAGGTAACACAGAGGGGTAGAGGGATTCTCTCAAAGATTGCTCCTGAAGCAATCTATACTTAATACGATGATTGTTTTCAACATGTCCAGCACATTTTCTGCCATGTGCAACAACACTGTTCTGTATTTTATACGGGTAAATGCCTTTAATCCTCACAACAATCTATGAGATAGACAATATCCTCACACCGATTTTATAGCGGGGGGTGGGGGTGGGTGGGAGGGGACTGACTTACAGAGAGGTTAAGTGGTGGCAGAGCCAGAATTCTCTAAGCCAGGCTGTAAGCCACTCGGGTATCTGCTGCCATTTCATTGGCCACCTCTCAGTGTCCCTGACTAGGCTGTGATTTCTTGAGGCAGGGACAGTGTCTTTCCCATCTTTAGTACTTGTGTCTGATCCATATTTATTGCTTAATAAATACCAGTGGATAAGAGGATGATTCCATGATTTAGTGAATAAACTATAATCTGCAATATTTAAGAACTGGGACTTTGAAAGCTGTGAATCTGGGAAATAAAATCTACATTGCCCTCAATTGCTAACTATACCATGAAGTTGGTAATGCTTATCATAGAATGCAAACACCAGCACGAACTTCCCCTTGAATGCTGAAAAATGCTTTGTAAAAGTAAAAATGGTACAAACGAATCAGGACAAATTTCACTTGCAGAGAGAGAATTTCTATCTTTGATAGTTAACATTAATCAGTTTCACACTGGTAAAACATTTATGTCTAATTCCTAATCTTTTTATAAAACAAAATTATAACTAAGGACTTTTCAATCTTTTTGTCTAAATCAATATTTACTTCTTTGGAAATGTTAAATAACTTCACTCTCATGTCCAAACTCCCTCAGTTTATTTACTTTATTTACTCAGTTTATTCATCATGACTTTTATAAAGTAGTAATTAACCAAACTATATTACAAACTTTGAAAATAAGACAATTAATGAAATATAGGTCACTGCTTTAATCACAACAAAGTATTTTAATTGTTCATTTTCCGAAGTACAAAGTCACTTAACAATACGGGTTCATTGGCTTAAAAAATACATCATAAGATAGATTTATTTAATCACTGCCAGAAAAAATGCTGATAGCAATCATTGTAAGAACCACATTTAATGTATATATACTTCATAGCCATGCAAATCTTACAGCATATAAAATGTGTGTGTAAATAGATCTAATGAATACTTGATATTTTCTCATAAAATTTTTGTACCCTAGTCGAGATAAATATTCCAAGGATGTGGTAGTTTTTGGAAAGCTTTTATCAAAAGGTTGCAACCATTGGCAACCTTCTTCTGCCATTGCTTTAGTCATCTTTGACTTCTGTCAACTCCAGAAGGTTTGTTAATTGGCAGGCTGGAAATAAATCTTCACTGTGAAATGACTGGTGCTCAAGATCTGCACATTGGCTTCAAGGACAGTGCAGGCACTTCTGTGGTGGAAGGAATAGGGCATGAGGCCTTCTGTCCTTTTCAGTGGCACCCTGGGCCTAAGAACCCACTCCTGTGTTCAACCATTTTTTGTGAAATTATGAAACCTGATTTCAGTTTGTTGGTATTCTGCTGCTAGAAAATTTTCACATTTTCTTGGAGTGATGAGTGATGATTTCCTGCAAAAACTGTCAGAGCATGTGAAAGAACCAAGAGCAAAGTCTTCACTTGGTTTACAGAAGAGGCCAATGCTGGTGAGCTCAGAAACGTATGTACATATGGCAGAATTCAATCTGAGACTGACTTTCACGGTTAAACATTACCTGGTAGCAAGGATGTGGGGAGACCTTGAGTTATAGCCCATTTCTAACTTCTCCTGTCTACTAAGTTGAACAAAATATTTGTCAATGACAAATTAATTTGTTCATTTTACAGCAGCTCTCCAAATACAGAAACTTTATATTAACTGTGAAGAAAGAGAGCAAAGAATATTAGGTAAGGAAACACTCGCAGTTCAGTGCATCAGGAAAAGAATGCACAGCGTGATGTGTGCTCTTGCATAATCATTTACACAAGTCTCAAGAGGTTATTAATGATTAATCTGTGGACTCATTGGAAAAGCCTGTGCCACTTGGGCCTTCAGGCATTTCAAAGAATTGTCTTCTTCCTGAAGTTGACAATAGACTCATTGGTTATGGTTTATAATTGCTGTGGTAAAGGCTTATCTCCAAATCAATAAAATTAAATCATACTCCTCACTGAGTCATTCCTCACCTAAAGGCTATCAGAATGCTACCAGTTCTCTAAGTTTAGGGGAAGTAGTTCAGAGAGGCTGCCTTTGAAATGTTTTTTTTTTTTTTTGGCCGGGGCTGGGTTTGAACCCGCCACCTTCGGCATATGGGACCGGCGCTCTACCTCTTTGAGCCACAGGCGCCACCCATGCCTTTGAAATTTTTATTTTATCTCCACACACAAAACAAACTACTAAAGAAAATTAAAATATTAGACTATTTTTACAATACTTAATGTTTCAGTTGACTAATTTTATAGACACCTTTTATTATGATTTACTTTTTTTCATCTCAGGCATCTGTCCAATGAAACATAATTGCTTTTTTTAATGGGGAATACCTATGTTCCTTAGGACATTTTTTTTCTTCAAGTAGAGAAAACTAGATCATGGTGATACAATAGAATTTTTATAGGCTTTCATATAAATTTCTTTACATAAACTTCTTACAAAAAGTAAAAAATACTTCACATAAAATTCTACTCCTGGATGAAGTGTACAATATCTGGCTAGACCTAAAAGATAATATTGGTATTGTGTTTTCCAATTCACAAAGAGTCTACACATACATGATCTTATACACTAACCACAAAATTCATATGATGTAAAAAAATTATGAATGTAAGTATTATTATTATAGTTGTTGTTATAGTCATTTTACAGATGAAAAATTGATATTCTGAGGTATTAGTGGCTTAGTCCTACACAGTTGGTAAAATCAAAATACAAATCAGTTACCTATTTGTTCTCTATTCCTCATGGCCTTCTTAACTTGTCTTTATGGCTGGCTCACATTTCTCTAAGTTAGGTTTATCCCTCCGTTTCCAGCTTAGGGTACACTTGGCAGGTAGCTCTACTAGGCTACCCTATGTGCGTAGATACCACCTGTCAATTCATGATCACCACACTGATGGGCTATAGAATCCCCTCTAGAGCACTCTGGCTCTAGAGTACTTCTGGGCCCCTTCCATATAGGACATAAACAACATTGCTTGGGCTTTGGGAAGGGACTTAAGCATACCATGATTCCAAAAATAACTGTTTTAGAAATAGTAATAGAGGAGAACTTACTTAACTTGATAATCTATAAAAACTCAAAACTAAGATTGCACTTAATAGTCAAATCCCAAATGATTTTTTTTCCTAAGACAGAGAACAGGACAAGGTTTCCACTCTCACCATTCTTATTCAGCATAATGCTGTATTTCAAGCCAGTGCAAAAAGATAAAAAAAAAATAATAATAAAAAAGAAAGAAAAAGAAAAAAGGGAAATAAAAGACATACAGATCAGAAGGGAAAAGGGAAAACTGTCCCTGTTTGTGGATGACAATTTACAAAAAACTTCTAGAAATAATAGATGAGTTCAGCAAGGTCATAAGATACAAGTTAATTCATGTCATCACATTTCTACA
Organism: Nycticebus coucang; assembly: GCF_027406575.1. NCBI lineage: Eukaryota > Metazoa > Chordata > Mammalia > Primates > Lorisidae > Nycticebus > Nycticebus coucang. Next base: position 74,648,086 of record NC_069787.1, on the reverse strand, counting down.
CTAACAATGAACATGTGGAACCTAAAATTAAAAACATAATACCAGGCTGTATGCATTGGCTTATGTCTGTAATCGCAGAACTCTGGGAGGCCAAGGCAGGTGGATTTCTTTTTTTTTTTTTTAATTTCAGGTTAATTTAAGGGTACAAAGAAATAGGATACAATATTTGCAGTTGTTCATTATAGTCATTATTATAACTGTGTTCCACCCCCAAGAGGTGTGTCATACACCCTAACACTGTGCCCATTAAGTGGGATCACACCCATCGCCCTCCGTCCTCCTCTCTCTCCACCCCCTCACTCCCCCTTCTCCAACTTTGAATTGACTTGAGTTTCTCTCTTATGTGGGAGTGATTACATTGTTTACTGGCTCATACTAGTATTGGATTCTTACTTTTCATTGGATTCTTACTTTTCCATTCTTGTGATATTTTACTAAGAAGAATGTGTTCTAACTCCATTCAGGAAATACAAAAGATTTAAAGTCTCCATCTTTTTATGGCTGAATAGTATTTTATGGTATACATATACTACAGTTTGTTAATCTATTTATGGGTTACGGGCACTTAGGTTGTTTCCACATCTTGATGATTGTAAATTGAGGTGCAATAAGTGCAGATTTCCTTGTGATACAATGATTTTTTTTTTCTTCCGGCTAAATGCCTCATAATAGGATTGCAGGATCAAATGGGAGGTCTAATTTGAGTTCTTTGAGGATTCTTCATACTTCTTTCTAAAGAGGCTATATTAGTTTGCAGTCCCACCAGCAGCATAAAAGTGTTCTTTTCTCTCCACATCCATGCCAGCATCTATAGCTTTGAGACTTTGTTATGTGGGCCATTCTCACTGGGGTTAGGGTATATCTCAGGGTGGTATTGATTTCCATTTCTCTGATGATTAGGGATGATGAGCATTTTTTCATGTTTGTTGGACATTCATCTGTCCTCCTCCAAGAAAGGTCTGTTCGTGTCTCTTGCCCAGTGGTAGATGGGATTGTTTGCTCTGTTTTGTTCATTAACGTGAGTTCTCTATAGATTTTGGTTCTCAACCCTTTGTCAGATTCATGAATATCTTTTCCCATTCAGAAGGTTGTCTTTTTGCTTTAATTGTTGTATACTTAGTTGTGCAGAAGCTTTTCAGTTTAATTAAGTCTCATTTGTTTATTTTTGTTGTTGTTGCAATTCCCACTGAAGTCTTCATCATAAAATCTTTTCCCAGTCTGCCATCATCAAGAGTTTTTACCACATTTACTTCTAATATTTTTATCATTTTATGTCTTAGATTTGAATCTTTTATACATCTTGACATCAATTTTTGTAAATGGTAAGAGGTGTGGGTCCAGTTTCAGTCTTTTATATGTGGTTATCCAATTGTTGAATAAGGATTCTTTTCCCCACTGTATGCTTTTGTTTTGTTTATCAAAGATCAGATGGCAATTAGAGACTGGTTTCATCTCTTGATTTTCTGTTCTGTTCCATATGTCTAAGTCTCTGTTTTGGAGCCCATACCATGCTGTTTTGATCACTGAGGCCTGGTAAAGTGATGCCTCTCACTTTGTTTTTTATTTCTATGAATAGCCTCGGTTATACAAGGTTTTTCCTGGTTCCATACAAAATGAAGAAATTTTTTTCCAGTTTTTCAAATTATGATATTAATATTTTAATGAGGATTGCACTGAATCTATAGATTGCTTTGGGTAGAATAGATATTTTTACAATGTTGATTCTTCCCAGCCATGAACACGGTATGTTCTTCCATTTGTTAATGTATTTTACAATTTATTTTCTTAGGGTTTCATAATTCTCTCTGAAAATATCTTTTACCTCTTTTGTTGGGTATATTGCTAAGTATTTCATTTTATTTAAAGCTACTGTGAATAGAATTGTGTCCTTCATTTGCTTCTCAACTTGGCTGTTATTGCCGTATACAGAGACTACTGATTTGTTGACATTGATTTTATACCCAGAGATGTTACTATATTTCATGATCACTTCCAGAAGTTTTGTGGTTGAATATCTGGGGTTTTATAAGTATAAGATTATATCATCAGCAAAGAGTGAGAGTTTGACTTCTTCTGCCCCCATTTGGATGCCCTTTATTTCCTTCTCTTACCTGATTGCATTAGCTAGAACGTCCAGAACTACATTGAATAATAGTGGTGATAGAGGACATCCTTGTCTGGTTCCAATTCTAAGTGGAAAAGCTTTAAGTTGTACTCCATTCAGTATGATATTAGATGTGAATTTGTCATAGATGGCTTAAATCAGCTTAAGAAATGTGCCACCTATGCCTATTTTCTTAAGTGTTCTTTTTAGAAAAGGATATTGAAGTTTATCAAATGCTTTTCTGCATCTATTGAGAAGATCTTAAGGTCTTTGTTTTTGCTTCTATCGATATGCTGTATTACACTTATGGATCTGTGTATGTTAAACCAACCTTTCATCCCTTGGATGAAGCCTGCTTGATCGATGTATAACTTTTCTAATGTGTAGCAATCTATTAGCCAATATTTTCTAGAATATTTTAGCATTGATATTCATTAGTGAAATTGCTCTGTAGTTGGGTCCTTTTTAGTTGGGTCCTTTATTGGTTTTGGAATCAAGGTGACATTTGCTTCATAGAATTTTTTGGGACAGGAATGTTTTCATTGAATCTATTCAATGTTTTGGAATAGATTCTGCAGTATAGGTATAAGGTACAAGCTCATCTTTGAAGGTTTGATAGAATTCTGGTGTGAATCCTTCAGGTGCAGGGCTTTTTGGTTGTTGTTGGAAGCCTTTTTATTGTTTCTGCAATCTCATTGCTTGATATTGTTCTGTTCAAGTGATCTGTTTTTTCCTGGTTAAGTCTAGAGAGATGGTGTGATCCTAGATACTGGTCCATTTCCCCCACATTGTCAAATTTCTCATCATAGAGATTTTGGTAGTAGACAGAAATAACCTCTTATATCTCTGTGATATCAGTTGTTATTTTTCTCTTTTCATTTCTGATTGAGGTTATTAAAATTTTTACTTTTCTGTTTCTGGTTCATCTTGCCAATGGTTTATCAATTTTATTTATCTTTTTAAAGGACCAACTTTTCATTTCGTTAGTTTTCTGAGGGTTGTTTACTTTCCAATGTCATTTATTTCTGATTCAATTTTGGTTATTTTTTTCTTCTGCTTGTTTGGGATAGGATTATTCTTCCTTCTCCATTTCCTTGAGATGATTCATGAAGCTGTTGATTTGCTCTCTTTCTGTTTTTTGGATGTAAGCACCTAAAGCAATAAATTTCCTCCTTAGCATTACTTTGGCAGTATCCCACATTTTTGGTGGCTTGTGTCTTCATTGTTGTTATGTTTGAGGGAGTTCACGATTTCCTCCTTTGTCTCTCTTCCTTGATCCAACTTTCATTCAACATAAGTCTGTTTAGCTTCAATGCCTTTGTGTGAGGATGAAAAATTTTGTTGGGGTTGAGATGCACATTTATTGCCTTGTGGTCTGAGAAGATATAAGGTAAAATTTCAATTCTTTTGATTTTGTTGAGGTTTGATTTGTGTCCTAAGATATGATCTATTTTGAGAAAATTCCAGGGCTGATGAGAAGAATATATATTCTTTAGGTTTTGGTTGGTGTGTTCTGTATATGTCTATTAAGCCTAATTGATCTAGGATCAATTTTAAGTTCCTTGTATCTTTGTTTAGTTTCTTTTTAGAGATCTGTCCATTACTGTCAGAGTGATGTTAAAGTCCCTAGCTATTATGGTGTTATAGGTATCATATTGCCCAGACCATATAAGGTCTGTTTCAAAAATCAGGGTGCCTTTATGTTGGGTGCATAAATATTTACAATTGAAATGTCCTCTGGTTGTATTGTTCTCTTGACCAGTATAAAGTTACCATCTTGTCTGTCTTGAGTTTAGTTGCTTTAAATCCACTTGTATCTGAAAATAATTTTGTGACACCTCCTTTCCTCTGATTTCCATTTGCCTGAAATATTGTTTTCTAAGACTTTACCCTGTGTCTTGTTTCATCTTTCAAGCCCAGGTGTGTTTCCTGGAGATAACATATAGATGCAAAAAAGATGTCTCTAGATCACCATCTTGATCTACCTCCAGGATAAGCAAATGTTGAAGGGAGCATCTCTATAATTGTCTCTTTAATGGTCTCTCTGCAGTCTGATTCATACCAAAGTAGACAAAAATCACCTTTTTACAACGTAAGTCATACGTCATATTGATACACGGTTTCCATGCTCAGGGCTAAACAGGGACTTCCCACAGCCCATTTGTTAGACTTGGGTAAGCTCAGAATGTCAGTCTCACCACATACATATATGTTTTTCTTGAGCTAGGAGTTCAAGACCAGCCTGAGCAAAGAGGAGACCTGTCTCCACTATCGACTAAAAATAGAAAAATTGGGCAGCGCCTGTGGCTCAAAGGAGTAGGGTGCCAGCACCATATCCCGGAGGTGGCAGGTTCAAACCTGGCCCCGGCCAAAAAACTGCAAAAAATAAATAAATAAATAAATAAATAAAAATAAAAATAGAAAAATTAGCCAGGTAGGTGCCTGTATTCTCAGCTACTCAGGAGGCTGAGGCAAGAGGATGGTTTGAACCCAAAAGTTTGGAGTTGCTGTGAGGTATGACTCCATGACACTCTAGCCTGAAGCAACAGAGTGAGACTCTGTCTCAAAACAAAACAAAACAAAATACAATAACATTTACATAGCTCAAAAAATGAAATACTTAGGTGTAATTCAACAAAACATATATAGAGCATAAGTGAAAACTAGTCAACATTGTGAAAGAAATTACAGGAAGTCTTAAATGGTGAGACATATCACACCTGCAGACAGTAATATTCAAAATGGTAAAGATGCTAATTCTCGAGGGAGGAGAGCAAGATGGTGGCCGAGTAACAGCTTCCTTGCATCTGGGCACCGTGAGTCCAGGGAGATAGGACTCCAGGCATCTCTGGCTGGTGGGATCTGCCTATCATCACCCCTGTGAGGATACAGAGAGTCAGCAAGAGACTTCTGGACCCCAAGAGGTGGACTAAAACAGTGGAAAACTGGCAAGTGGTTGCATGTGATCAATCGGTCTAAACCCGCCTGCAACTGTAAGTTCAGTAGCAGCAAGACTGCAAATAGGAAAGGCCTTACCTGTGAACTGTTTTGGTGTCTTTGGACTTGGTACTCAGTTGAACTGCCTTGGGGAGAGCCTGAGCGGGAATGTGGAGAACTTTGGCCATTGTCTAGGGCCCCAGTCTGAGCCACTGAGCCAGACGGAGCTAATAGTGTTTGGCTGTGGGTCACAGGGAGCCATTGTGAGCGATCTGCCCCGGCAAGCTATGCCCTCAGGGTCCCAGAGCTAGAATCGGATGGGAGCTGGTAACCCAGCGACCGAGTAGCCTAAGGGTGGGGTCTGAGCCACCTTGCAGCCCTAACCCTCAGGGGCAGAGTGAGACTGGTTTTGGCACTCTGGAGTGGATAGCCACTTCAGCAGTGATTTCAGCGATAAGCACTTTCCTGGGAAAGCTTCTGCTCAGCAAGTTTACAAGTTCAAAGTGCCTTTTAAGTGGGCTGAAGAGAGATTTAGGGTGTCTACCTGCTGGGGTTTGAGAAATCAGCAGCCTCCAGTCGTATCAGAACTGTGATTAACATCTCATACCCCAGAAGACCACGTGGTGCCCAGACAATATTCAACAGCATATACATACTGCTTTGTTTTTGGTTTTGGTTTTTCTGTTTTTTTTTTTGTTTTTTTTTTTGGTTTGGTTGTTCTTTTGTTTATTTTGATGTTGTTGATGTTGTTTTGTTTTTTAAGTTCAACCTTTTCCATACAGATCTTTTTTCTTTCTCAATTTTTCTAGTTTAATTATAATTTCCCATTGCTGCCTTTTTCAATAACTAGAACTTCATTTTTGCTACTGTTTCTACCACTATTATTTGGTTTTTCATCCAATTTTATTCCGTAAAGTTTTCTGTTTGCTTTTTTTGGTTTGATTTATAGCATTTTTGTCTTTCCTCTCTACTTGGTGGAGGTGGGGTACTGTGTCTGATCAGGTTAGCAAAGAGCTGTTGACCTCAAGGGAACCACCCAACTGGGCAACCCCAGAATGTGGTTCTTTTAAAGGTTGTGTCAAAGTACCCTACTGTACATCTATATTGCTCTGTCTCCCTCTTTCTGTGCCTCTCATCTTTTTGTCAATATTTCTTTTACCAACCCCCTATCATTTCTCTATTTTTTTTTCACTCGGTCCTCCTTTCTTTCATCCCTTTATTGCTCTTCAACCTTCTCACCCTTCTGGTCCTGTACCGAAAGGACTCATCTAACCCTTAGTCCACAGGCATGAGAACTTAAAGACCAAGAGGAAGTGAAAGGAAAATTAGGGCAAGGAAACAGATAAAAGAAATCACTCATGAGGAAGAATCAGCAGAAAACTCCAGGCAACATGAAGAACCAGTCCAGAACAACCCCGCCAAGGAACCATGAGGTAGCTACTGCAAAGGATTCCACCTATACAGAAATGTTAGAAATGTCAGAAAGGGAATTTAGAATACACATGATGAAAACAATGAAAGAAATGATGGCAACAATGAAGGAAACTGCTAATAAAGTGGAAAATAACCAAAGGAAATCCAAAAACAGAATCAAATAAGAGATGAACGATATGAAGAATATAAAAAGGATATAGCAGAGCTGAAGGAACTGAAACAGTCAATTAGAGAACTTAAAGATGCAATGGAAAGCATCAGCAACAGGTTAGACCATGCAGAGGAAAGAATTTCAGAGGTAGAAGACAAAGTTCTTGAGATATCTCAGATAGTAAAAGAGGCAGAAAAGAAGAGAGAGAAAGCAGAACGTTCACTGTCAGAATTATGGGACTTTATGAAGTGTTCCAACATACGAGTTATAGGAATCCCAGAAGGGGAAGAAGAATGCCCGAGAGGAATGGAAGCCATACTAGAGAATATTATAAAAGAAAATTTCTCAAATATCACCAAAGATTCTGACACACTGCTTGCAGAGGGATATCGGACCCCAGGCCGTTTCAAATCTAACTGAGCTTCTCCAAGACACATTGTGATGAACCTGTCCAAAGTCAAGACAAAAGAAAAGATTCTGCAAGCTGCCAGGAGTAAGCGCCAGTTGACCTACAGGGGCAAATCCATCAGAGTGACCGCAGACTTCTCTAAAGAAACTTTCCAAGCAAGAAGACAATGGTCATCTACCTTTAATCTACTTAAACAGAACAATTTCCAGCCCAGAATTCTGTACCCTTCTAGGCTAAGCTTAAAAATTGATGGAGAAATCAAATCATTTACGGATATACAAACATTGAGGAAATTTGCCACAACAAGACCACCTCTACAGGAAATATTTCAAACTGTTCTGCACACTGACCACCACAATGGATCAGCAGCAAAGTAAGAACTCAGAAATTAAAGGACAGAACCTAACCTCCACACTGATGCAAAAGATAAAACTAAGCAATGGACTCTCACAAAATAAGATGAATAGAATACTACCACACTTATCAATTATCTCAATAAATGTTAATGGCTTGAATTCCCCACTGAAGAGACATAGATTAGCTGACTGGATTAAAAAACACAAGCCATCCATTTGCTGTCTGCAAGAAACACACCTGGCTTCAAAAGACAAATTAAAGCTCCAAGTCAAGGGTAGGAAGACAATTTTTCAGGCAAATGCATTCAGAAGAAAAGAGGAGTTCCAATCTTATTTTCAGATTCATGTGGCTTTAAAGCAGCTAAAGTCAAAAAAGACAAAGATGGTCACTTTATATTGGTCAGGGGAAAAATACAACAAGAAGATGTTTCAATTCTAAATATTTATGCACCCAATTTAAATGCTCCCAGATTCTTGAAACAGACCTTACTCAGTCTGAGCAATATGATATCTGATAATACCATAATAACAGGGGACTTTAACACTCCTCTTACAGAGCTGGACAGATCCTCTAAACAGAAATTAAACAAAGATATAAGAGATTTAAATGAGACCCTAGAACAACTGTGCTTGATAGACACATATAGAACACTCCACCCCAAAGATAAAGAATATACGTTCTTCTCATCACCCCATGGAACATTCTCCAAAATTGATCATATCCTGGGACACAAAACAAATATCAACAGAATCAAAAGAATTGAAATTTTACCTTGTATCTTCTCAGACCATAAGGTACTAAAGGTGGAACTCAACTCTAACAAAAACGCTCGACCCCACCCATAGGCATGGAAATTAAACAATCTTCTGTTGAATAACAGATGGGTGAAGGAAGAAATAAAACAGGAAATCATCAACTTCCTTGAGCATAACAACAATGAAGACACAAGCTACCAAAACCTGTGGGATACTGCAAAAGCAGTTCTGAGAGGAAAAGTCATCGCTTTAGATGCCCACATTCAAAAAACAGAAAGAGAGCGCATCAACAATCTCACAAGCCATCTTATGGAATTGGAAAAAGAAGAACAATCTAAGCCTAAACTCAGTAGAAGAAAAGAAATATCCAAAATCAAATCAGAGAGCAATGAAATTGAAAACAAAATAAACATTCAGAAAATTGATGAAAGAAGGAGTTGGTTTTTTGAAAAATAAATAAAATAGATAAACCATTGGCCAGACTAACGAGGAATAGAAAAGTAAAATCTCTAGTAACCTCAATCAGAAACGATAAAGGGGAAATAACAACTGATCCCACAGAGATACAAGAGATCATCTCTGAATACTACCAGAAACTCTATGCCCAGAAATTTGACAATGTGAAGGAAATGGATCAATATTTGGAATTACACCCTCTCCCTAAACTTACCCAGGAAGAAATAGAGCTCCTGAACAGACAAATTTCAAGCACTGAGATCAAAGAAACAATAAAAAATCTTCCAACCAAAAAATGCCCTGGTCCAGATGGCTTCACACCAGAATTATATCAAACTTTCAAGGAAGAGCTTATTCCTGTACTGCAGAAATTATTCCAAAAAATTGAGGAAGAAGGAATCCTCCCCAACACATTCTATGAAGCAAACATCACCCTGATACCAAAACCAGGAAAAGACCCAAACAAAAAGGAGAATTTCAGACCAATCTCACTCATGAATATAGATGGAAAAATTCTCAACAAAATCCTAGCCAATAGATTACAGCTTATCATCAAAAAAGTCATTCATCATGATCAAGTAGGCTTCATCCCAGGGATGCAAGGCTGGTTTAACATACGCAAGTCCATAAACATTATCCACCATATTAACAGAGGCAAAAATAAAGATCACATGATCCTCTCAATAGATGCAGAAAAAGCATTTTTATAAAATCCAACATACTTTTCTAATTAGAACACTGAAGAGTATAGGCATAGGTGGCCCATTTCTAAATCAGATTGAAGCTATCTATGACAAACCCACAGCCAATATTTTACTGAATGGAGTAAAACTGAAAGCTTTTCCTCTTAGAACTGGAACCAGACAAGGTTGTCCTCTGTCACCTTTACTATTCAACATAGTGCTGGAAGTTCTAGCCAATACCATTAGGCAGGACAAGGAAATAAAGGGAATCCAAATGGGAGCAGAGGAGGTCAAACTCTCCCTCTTTGCTGACGACATGATCTTATACTTAGAGAACCCCAATGACTCAACCACAAGACTCCTAGAAGTCATCAAAAAATACAATAATGTTTCAGGATATAAAATCAATGTCCACAAGTCAGTAGCCTTTGTATACACCACTAACAGTCAAGATGAGAAGCTAATTAAGGACACAACTCCCTTCACCATAGTCTAAAGAAAATGAAATACCTAGGAATATACCTAACGAAGGAGGTGAAGGACCTCTATAAAGAAAATTATGAAATCCTCAGAAAGGAAATAGCAGAGGATATTAACAAATGGAAGAATATACCATGCTCGTGGATGGGAAGAATCAACATTGTTAAAATGCAATCTACCAAAGCAATCTACCTATTCAATGCCATTCCTATCAAAATACCAACATCGTACTTTCAAGATTTGGAGAAAATGATTCTGCGTTTTGTATGGAACCGGAAAAAAACCCGTATAGCTAAGGCACTTCTTAGTAATAAAAATAAAGCTGGGGGCATCAGCGTACCAGATTTTAGTTTGTACTACAAAGCCATAGTGGTCAAGACAGCATGGTACTGGCACAGAAACAGAGACATAGACACTTGTAATCGAATTGAAAACCAAGAAATGAAACTAACATCTTGCAACCACCTAATCTTCGATAAACCAAACAAGAACATACCTTGGGGGAAGGACTCCCTATTCAGTAAATGGTGTTGGGAGAACTGGATGTCTACATGTAAAAGACTGAAACTGGACCCACACCTTTCCCCACTCACAAAAATTGATTCAAGATGGATAAAGGACTTAAATTTAAGGCATGAAACAATAAAAATCCTCCAAGAAAGCATAGGAAAAACACTGGAATATATTGGCCTGGGGAAAGACTTCATGAAGAAGATTGCCATGGCAATTGCAACAAAAAAAAAATAAAAATTGGGGACTTCATTAAACTGAAAAGCTTCTGTACAGCTAAGGAGACAATAACCAAAGCAAAGAGACAACCTACACAATGGGAAAGGATATTTGCATATTTTCAATCAGACAAAAGCTTGATAACTAGGATCTATAGAGAACTCAAATTAATCCACATGAAAAAAGCCAACAATCCCATATATCAATGGGCAAGAGACATGAATAGAACCTTCTTTAAAGATGACAGATGAATGGCTAACAAACACATGAAAAAATGTTCATCATCTCTTTATATTAGAGAAATGCAAATCAAAACAACCCTGAGATATCATCTAACCCCAGTGAGAATGGCCCACATCACAAAATCTCAAAACTGCAGATGCTGGTGTGGATGTGGAGAGAAGGGAACACTTTTACACTGCTGGTGGGACTGCAAGTTAGTATAACCTTTCTGGAAGGAAGTATGGAAAAACCTCAAAGCACTCAAGCTAGACCTCCCATTTACTGTGCATCTACCCAGAAGGAAAAAAATCCTTTTATCATAAGGACACTTATACTAGACTGTTTATTGCAGCTCAATTTACAATCGCCAAAATGTGGAAACAGCCTAAATGCCCACCAACCCAGGAATGGATTAACAAGCTGTGGTATATGTACACCATGGAATACTATTCAGCTATTAAAAAAAATGGAGACTTCACATCCTTTGTATTAACCTGGATGGAAGTGGAAGATATTATTCTTAGTAAAGCATCACAAGAATGGAGAAGCATGAATCCTATGTACTCAATTTTGATATGAGGACAATTAATGACAATTAAGGTTATGGGGGGGAGGAAAAGCAGATAGAGGGATGGAGGGAGGGGGTGGGGCCTTGGTGTGTGTCACATTTTATGGGGGCAAGACATGATTGCAAGAGGGACTTTACCTAATAGTTGTAATCAGTGTAACCTGGCTTATTGTACCCTCAATGAATCCCCAACAATAAAAATTAAAAAAAAAAGAATGCTAATTCTCCCTAAATTGATATAGAAATTTAAAGCAATTCCTCTGAAAATTCTAGCAATACTTTTATCGATATAATAATATTTTAATAGAAATATGCCTTCTCAAATTTATTTGGAATGGCATATAAGTTTGAAAGAGAATAATTAAGATAGAGAATCAGTCCACTTGATTTAAATCAAGACCATGGGGTTGGTAAAGCGTAGGCATATAGACCAATGAAAGAGAATAGAGCCTAGAAATACACTTCCATAAATATGCCCAAATGATTTTTTTTTCACAAACATACTAAAACAATTCAATGGATGAAGGACAGCCTTTACAACCAATTGTGCCAGACCACGTATTTCCACATGCAAACGGAACCACCCCCTCTACACACACACACACAATAAAAAAAAACCCCACAATGTAACTCATATTTTGTACAACAATTAACTCAAAATGGATCAGAGACTTAAATGAATGCAAAAAGTACAACTACAAGAGTGTTAGAAAAGTAAACATAAGAGATATTTTTTAAATCTTGCTGTAAGCAAAGAGTTCATAGTTTTGAGGACAAAGCACATTTATAAAAGCAAAGAAATTAATACATTGGATTTTATAGTGTGTTTACTCTGTGAAAGATCCCATTAAAAAGATGAAAATACGAGCTACAAAGTAAGAGAAAACATTTGCAAACTACATATTTGATAAAGAACTAGCATTTAGAACATATAAAAATCTCTCAAAACTCAACAGAGCAAAGCTAACAATCTAATTAGAATGTGGGCAAACATTATGAAGGGACAAATCACAACAAAGACATACATATAGGTGGCAAATAAGCACATAAAAGGTTGTTCAACATCATTAGCTGTTAGAGAATTGGAAATCAAAACCACAATGAAATATCACTAGATACTTCATGGCTAACTCTAATACATAGATATAAATAGATATGTACGGCTAACTCTAAAATAAAAAGTAATGACATTGTCTAGGTTTTTCATTGTTGCATAATATAATCTATGTCTATCCATGTTGTTAAAAATAACAGGATTTTCTTCTTTTTTTAAGGCCGAATAATATTCCTCTGCATATACTCTCATACACACACATATATACATATGTGTGTAAGATAGCTGAGTGTGTATGAATGCTACTCATATATACATATATATATACACATATATATACACACGTATATATATACACATATATATAGTATGTGTGTATATATATAGTTTGCAAATATTTTCTCTCATTTTGTATCTTGTCTTTTCATATTCTTAATGGGCTCTTTCACAGAGTAAACACTTAAATTATAAAATCCAATTTATTGATTATTTTCTTTTATAAATGTGTTTTTGTCCTCAAAACTATGAACTCTTTGCATAAGCAAGATTTTAGTGATATCTCTTATGTTTACTTTTCTAACACTCTTGTATATGTATACATATATAGACACACACACATATGCCACATTTCTTTATTCACATGTCAATGGACACTTAGGTTGAGTCCATAGTTTATGTTTTTACAAATAATGCTGCAATAAACATTGGAGTGAAGATACCTTCTTGAGATACTCATTTCATTTTGAGAAGGTATATATTCCAATAGTGGGACTGTTGGATCTTATGATAAGTCTCACTTACAGGGTGGACACAAAGTACATGTGCAATTTAAAGTGCACACAAACTTTATGTCCAATCTATATATGCAGAAATTAAAAAAGTTGAAGAATGGAAGCAGCGAATAGACTAGATAGTTGTCAGGGAGGTGGTAGAAATGATAGTTGTCACTAGTAGGTGGGAGAAATGTTGATCAAAGGGTACAAAGTTTGTCATGCAGAATGAGTAAGTTTTGAAGATCTAATGCACACCACAATGTCTATAATAAAGAATACCATGTTGTATATTTGAAATTTACTAAGACGATAGATCTTAAATGTTCTCACTGCATAACATTAAACAGGTAACTGTGTGAGATAATATGTTTCTTGGCTTGGTAGTGGTAATCATCTCACAACACATTGATATATCAAATTGTCACATTATATATCTTGAATATATACAATTTTATTTGTTAATTATTCCTCCATAAATCTGAGGGAAAATAAAGTAATGACAGCACCAAATGCTGATGAGGATGCAGAGAAACTGAATCACTCAGACATTACTGGTGGGAATATGAAATGGTACAGCCACTCTGGAAAACAGTTTCCTAAATAATCAAACAACTACCTTATAATCTTACAAACTTACTTGAAGGTAATTATCTAGAAAAAAAGAAGATATATGTTTCTACAAGAAAATGGACAAGCAGATTTACAGCAATTTTATTCATAATGGCCCCAAACTGGAAATGACACACATGTTCTTCAACTGGGAGTAGTTAAGCAGACTGTGATACAACTATGCCATGGGAATAGCACTCAGCAATAAAAAGAAATGTATTATTGATACACACACAACCTGAATAAATATTCAGAGAAATATGCCAAGTGAATAAAGCTGAATGAAAAAGTTAACATGCTGCATGCTTCTATTCATACAGCACCCTAGAAATGACAGAAATATAAAAATGGAGAAAAATCCAGGCATTGTGGTGAAAACCTGTAGTCCCAACTACTTGGGGTGTGGTGGGGGGGCTGAGGCAGGAGGGTGTTGCTTGACCCCAAGAGTTTGAGGTTGCTATGAGCTAGGCTGATGCCATGGCACTCTACCCTAGATAACACAGTCAGACTCTGACTCAAAAAAGTAAAAAATAAAAATATTAAAATTAAAATTAAAGTGGAGAACAAATTGGTGACTGTCCGGGATTTAGGAGGCAGTAAGGGAGTGGCTGTGCCAACATGAGGAAGCCTGTAGTGACAGATATGTTCTGTAACATCATTGTATCAATATCATTATTTTGTGATATGACGCTATGTTTTTGCAATGCTACTACTGAGGGAAAACTGGGTTTGGAGTACATGGAATCTCTCTGCCTTATTTCTTACAAGTATACATATATCTACAATTACTTCAAAATAAAAGTTTAATTAAAAATGAAGTTTAACTGCTCATGTTTTCTTAAGAATAAGATGATTATGTCTATAAAAACTATAATTTGTAAGGCACTGATAAATATTAAGTCTTATATGTGTATATAATTAATTATCAACATTAAGCTTCTGTTTATAGGGGGAAGGGGGAAAGGGAGGGGAGGGAGGGAGGAGGTGGGTAGAGGGAAGGGGATTGGTGGGATTACACCAGCGATGCATCTTACAAGGGTATATGTGAAACTTGGTAAATGTGGAATGTAAGTGTCTTGGCACAGTAACTGAGAGAATGCCAGGAAGGCTATGTTAACCAGTGTGATGAAAGTGTGTCAAACGGTCTGTGAAGCTAGTGAATTATGCCCCATGATCATATCAATGTACACAGCTATAATTTAATAAAATAAATAAATAAATAAATAAATAAATAAAAGCAGGGCTGGGGAGAGGGGAGGGACAGGTAGAGGGTGAGTGGAGGGAGGGTATTTGGCAGTATCTCACCTGATGTACACAATGCAAGGGTCTATTTCAAAACAACCAAGAGTATATTATAAATGTCTTACCACAAAAATAAGTAAGTGAGGGGATGGTTATAATAATTAGTTTGATTTAAGCGTTCCACATTGTATATCAAATCATCAGATTATACCCCATAAATGTATACAGTTATGATTTAATAAAAAATTAAGTAAAAAATAAAAAAATAAAAGCAAGGAATGGATCACAACTATGGCCCAGGATGAAGGAGGGAGGCGGGGGATAGGAGGGGAAGGGGGAGGCCAAATGGAGGGAGAGTGAATGGTGGAATCACACCTATGGTGCATATTACAAGGGTACATGTCGGATCTATTAATTATAGAGTATAAATGTCTTAACATAATAATTAAGTAAATGAGATGAGGGATATATTAACCAGTATGACGTAAGCATTCCAAATTGTATATGAAATCAGCACATTGTACCCCATAAATGCATTAATGTATACATGATCTACCTCTTTATGATTTAATAAAGGAAAAAAAAAGCTTCTCTTTACAGGTATTTGAATATGGTATTTCATCAGGCTATTGCACTCAGTGCATTTTCAAGTATTTGACCGTCAGGTTCTCAGCATACATGCTATAAAAATAATTAATGAGTGTGCAGGCCTGATTCTAATTATAATGAGAGATAGATAAAAACACTCCTGAGTTAACATACACAGTGTGGCTTTTGTGTTTTAGGATATTGCTGGCAACGATATAATTAACTATCAATGATGCACCCATGAATAGATTCTAAAATTGGCCTCAAAAGTAATGGCTAGAGATTATTGGGCAACTTTCTCAAAGCAGGGTTGGGAAGATTACATAAGAGAATCCTTGTAAATAATTAAACTTTGTCCCAAGCCCACAGTAAGTGTACAAGAAGTATTTGTTGCTGAGTGAATGGCATACTACTAAATAAATGGTAGCAGTTTGTACTACAAAATCTGCACTGTAGTGTTCTGCAAACACCTCAGACTCCTCATGTCTGTACCTGAACTATCACTTCTAGCTCTGAAATAAAACCAGAAACTTCTCTTATATTCCTGTCTTAACAAATGACACTAATGTGCACCAATATCACATATTGGTCCATAGTGCCAGAAATTTGGAAGTCTGTCTAGACTCCTTTTCCATACCTCTTGTCAAACTGGAAATTAATTAGTTGTTCAACTTCTCCACTCTCACAGTCTCCAGCTTCCTTCCTTCCTTTGTCATTTCTCATTGTAAAAACCTTATATAATCTCTATGTTCGATGCTCAGAGAGATTCATCTTGTGGGACATGTCCCTGATTACACCAAATATGTTTCAGATGATATTACTTATCCTTTAGTGAGCTCATGTATATTTTATACACTGTGCGAGGCTCCTTTCACACATTCACTGTTAGGGTGATTTAGTAGGTATTTTGGTTGCCTTCTCAAATAGATTTGGCCCATGCTCAAAAGCACCTTCAACCTTGCACAACTTTTCCTTCTGAATTTCCTTCCAGATGTTGTTTGAGTACTTTTTTTCTGTGTATGCATATGTTCTGAGAAAAAGCTTCTTATCTATGCATTTCAATAGAATAAATACTGATTAGTCTGGTCCAATCATGCCATCTTACTAGCTTTACTATTTAAAGGTTAAGATATGGGTATATGATGAAATTCTGGCCAAATAGGGGGAAGTTTGGGGGTGGTGAGTAAAGAGGAGAAGAGTGGCTCTGACAAAGAGTTTTGTTGCCTTTAAAAAGAGATGTGTAACTTCTGTTTTCGGGCCCACTGACATGGCTATGTGAAAAGAATCACCCTGGAAATTACTTACAGCCATCTTCCAACCTCACCTATGTGAAGGAAGTCAGCCAAGGATGAAGAAAAAACACAGAGGGGTTCACAGACCCAGGAGGGCCTGGGGATCAGCCCTGTCTGCCCAACTTAGACCACACAAGGCAACCACTCTCCTGCTGTGGATGCCATCAGAGCTGGGGATTCTGCACCCTGTCCCACCAGACACAGCCCAAACATAGGGTCAATACCACTACTGGCTGAGCATAGGAACCTCTGCCAAGGGTTGCTACCAATCGGAATCTTCTGAGGTGCTTCCTTTTGCCAACTTATAAGGAAGTACAGTAACAGATCAAGGATGCATCTTACACAGAACTGTATGTCTCAAAGTAGGAAGCACGTGCACTGTGCCGGCAGCTGATCTGGTGCTCCAGGGAGGGCAAGACTGGAGCAGAGCCGCTGGTGCTGCTGATCTTCACCCTTGGATAGACCCACTTCTGTCTCTATAACTTCTGAAATTCCTGAGATCTACTGGAGGAAAAAACACTCAACTCCTGTGAAGTGTGGGATATCCTGGGACAGTTTCAAGTGTAGGAGAACTGTCTGCGGGGTAAGAGCTGTGCAGCAACCATGATTTGTCCCCACTGGGACCTCCATAAGAGCTGCACTGTGAACCCTACGGGTGCCTGCCAAGACCTCTGTAAGAGCTGCACTGCCCAGAAATCTATAACAGCTGCACTGTGACTATGATCAGTAGTATGGACCTGGGTAAGAGCTGCCCCATGACCCCCAACCCTCGACCCACACTCACCGGGCCTCCACATGCCCTGACCAGGAACCACGGGAGCCGCACAACCCTGCGCCCTCCCTCCTGTAACCTCTCTGCTTCCACAACGGCCCACTCATCTGGCCAGGGACTCTGGTAGCTGCGGGCACTCCAGAGCCCTCCTTGCCTCTGCGCAGAGCCCTTATCCTGGCCAAAGACTGCTGGAGCCTTGGGCTCTCAGTGCCAAAGTCACTGAGTGCCAGGCACTCCCAGAATCATGTGCAACACCACCCCTCCCTGTTGCTGGATCCAGATGTGTCACACTCCTGAGCTGCTTCCAAAATCAGAACTCCCTGGGTGGGGTAGCCCCAGAGGAACTACACAGGGTCAATCCCTACAAAGATCCAATAACAATAGAGTGATCCCGCTGGGGTCAAATATTAGAGAGACACCTCCCCAACACTGAGGACGGCCAGAGGCAACAGTGAAAAACAATCATGAGGCGAAATCAACAGAAAAACACTGGCAATATGAATAATCAGAGTAGATCAACTCCCCCAAGGATCAATAGGGCAGACACAGCACAAGATCCCATGCACAAATAGCTGAGATGTCAGAAATCGAATTCAGAATATGGACAGCAAATAAGATTGAATTAGAATTCCAAGCAGTAACCCAAAAGATATCTCAAGAATTCAATGAATTCAAAGACAAAATTACCAAAGATTTTGACACATTGACATAAGAAGAAGTTGCATCCCTCAAAGATCTGAGAAACACAGTAGAATCCCTCAATAACAGAATGGAGCAAGCAGAAGAAAGGATTTCTGACATTGAAGACAAAGCTTTCCAACACTCCCAAATGCTCAAAGAGGAAGAGAAATTGAGGGCAAAAACAGATCACTCTCTCAAAGAGCTCTGGGATAATTCGAAGAAAATCAATATTTGTCTTATAGGGATCCCTGAAAGTGACAAAGTGGCTTCACAAGGCACAGAGTCACTTCTCCATGAGATTATGAATGAGAACTTTCTAGACATGCCAAGAGATTCTGAAATTCAGATAGCAGATAGTTTCAGAACTCCAACACGACTTAACACAAATAAGACATCCCCCAGACACATCATAATCAATTTCACTAAATTTCACTCTAATTTCATCAAGGAAGAAGAAAATTCTTAAAGCAGCCAGATGAAAGAAAACCATCACCTGCAAGGGGAAGAATATTAGAATAACTGTAGATCTCTCTGCTGAAACATTTAAAGCTAGAAAAGGATGGTCATCAACTTTTAATCTCCTAAAACAAAATAACTTTCAACCTAGGATCCTGTACCAAGCTAAACTGAGTTTCATTTATGATGGAGAAATTAAATACTTTAACGACATTCACATATTGAAGAAATTTGCCATAACCAAACCAGCTCTCCAGTATATTCTCAGACCAATCCTTCATAAAGACCAGTGCAACCCTCCACTACAAAAGTAAAACCACCCAGAAAATTTTGATTGAATTCCAACTCCCACAGTCACAAAAAGTTTAAAAATGTCCACTGGACTCTCGAAAGGCTTATCAATATTCTCAATTAATGTGAATGGTTTAAAATGTCATCAAAAGAGGCACAGGTTGGCTGACTGGATACAAAAACTCAAGCCAAATATCTGCTGCATACAAGAATCACATCTTACATTAAAAGACAAATTTAGACTCAAAGTGAAGGGATGGTCATCTATAATCCAGGCAAATGGAAAGCAGAAAAAAGCAGGCGTTGCAATCCTATTTGCAGATGCAATAAGCTTTAAACACATAAGGAACGATAAGGATGGACACTTCATATTTATGCACCCAATCAGAACACACCTCAATTTATAAGAGAAACTCTAACAGACATGAGCAACTTGATTTCCTCCAGTTCCATAGTAGTTGGAAATTTTAACACCCCTTTAGCAGTGATGGATAGATCCTCCAAAAAGAAGCTAAGCAAAGAAATTTTAGATTTAAACTTAAGCATTCAACATCTGGACTTAACAGATATTTACAGAACATTTCATCCCAATAACACTGAATAGACATTCTTCTCATCAGCCCACGGAACATACTCCAAAATTGACCACATCCTAGGCCACAAGTCAGGACATTTAAAAAAATAGAAATTATTCCTTGCATCTTCTCAGACCATCATGGAATAAAAGTTGAACTCAATAACAACAGGAATCTGCACACCCATACAAAAACATGGAAGCTAAAAAACCTTATGCTGAAGGATAGATGGGTTATAGACAACAGCAAGAAAGAAATCACCACATGGAACAAAACAACAATTAAAACACGAATTATCAGAACCTCTGGGATACTGCAAAGGCAGTCCTAAGAGGGAAATTTATAGCACTGCATGCCTTCCTCAAGAAAACGGAAACAGAGGAAGTTAATAACTTAATGGGACATCTCAAGCAACTGGAGAAGGAAGAATGTTCCAACCCCAACCCAGCAGAAGAAAAGAAATAACCAAAATCAGAGCAGAAATAAATGAAATTGAAAACAAAAGAATTATACAACAGATCAATAAATCCAAAAATTGTTTTTTTGAAAAGATCAATAAAATAGATAAACCTTTGGCCAACCTAATCAGAAAAAAAGAGTAAAATCTCCAATTTCATCAATCAGAAATGGTAAAGATGAAATAACAACAGACCCCTAAGAAATTCAAAACATCCTTCATGAATACTACAAGAAACTCTACTGTTAGTAATACGAAAATCTGAAAGAAATTGACCAATACCTGGAAGTATGCCACTTACCAAGACTTAGCCAGAACTAAGTGGAAATGTTGAACAGGCCTATATCAAGTTCTGAAATAGCATCAACTATACAAAATCTCCCTAAAAAGAAAAGCCTGGGACCAGATGGCTTTATGTCAGAATTCTACCAAACCTTTAAAGAAGAACTAGTACCTATATTACTAAACCTCTTCCAAAATATAGAAAAAGAAGGAATATTACCCAACACATTCTACCTAGCAAACATCACCTTGATCCCCAAATCAGGGAAAGACCCAACAAGAAAATAAAATTATAGACCAATATCACTAATGAATATTGATGCAAAAATACTCAATAAGATCCTAACAAACAGAATCCAACAGCACATCAAAAAAATTATACACCATGACCAAATGGGATTTATCCCAGTGTCTCAAGGCTGGTTCAATATACGTAAATCTATAAATGTAATTCAGCACATAAACAAACTAAAAAATAAAGCCATAGGATTCTTTCAATTGATGCAGAAAAGCTTTTGATAATATCCAGCATCCCTTCATGATCAGAACACTTAAGAAAATTGGTATAGAAGGGACATCTCTTAAACTAATAGAGGCCATCTACAGCAAACCCACAGCCAATATCGTATTAAATGGAGTTAAATTGAAATCATTTCCACTTAGATCAGGAACCAGGCAATGTTGCCCATTATCTCCATTGCTCTTTAACATTGCAATGGAAGTTTTAGCCATTGCAATTAGGGAAGAAAAGGTGATTAAGGGTACCCACATAGGGTCAGATGAGATCAAACTTTCACTCTTCGCAGATGATATGATCGTATATCTGGAAAACACTATAGATTCTACTACAAAATTTTTAGAAGTGATCAAGGAATACAGCAATGTCTCAGGCTACAAAATCAACACCCATAAATCTGTAGCCTTTATATATGCCAACAATAACCAAGCTGAAAAAACATTCAAGGACTCTATTCCTTTCACAGTAGTGCCAAGAAGATGAAATATTTGGGAGTATACTTAACAAAGGACGTGAAAGATCTCTACAGAGGGAACTGTGAAAATTTAAGAAAAGAAATAGCTGAAGATGTTAACAAATGGAAAACATACCATGCTCATGGCTGGGAAGAATCAACATTGTTTAAATGTCTATACTACCCAAAGCAATATATAATTTTAATGCAATTCCTATTAAAGCTCCATTGTCATATTTTAAAGATCTTGAAAAAATAATACTTCATTTTATATGGAATCAGAAAAAAGCTTGAATAGCCAAAACATTACTCAGCAATAAAAACAAAGCAGGAGGAATCACGCTACCAGACCTCAGACTGTACTATAAATCGATAGTGATCAAAACAGCATGGTACTGGCACAAAAGCAGAGAAGTAGATGTCTGGAACAGAATAGCAAACCAAGAGATGAATCTAGCTACTTACCATTATTTGATCTTTGACAAATCAATTAAAAACATTCAGTGGGGGAAATGATTCCCTATTTAACAAATGGTGCTGGGTGAACTGCCTGGTGATCTGTAAAAGACTGAAACTGGACCCACTCCTTTCACCATTAACTCAGATAGACTCTCACTGGATAAAAGATTTAAACTTAAGACATGAAACTATAAAAATACTTGAAGAAAGTGCAGGGAAAACTCTTGAAGGAATCGGCCTGGGTGAATATTTTATGAGGAGGACTCCCCAGGCAATTGAAGCTGTATCAAAAATACATTACTGGAACCTGATCAAACTAAAAAGCTTCTGCACAGACAAGAATATAGTAAGTAAAGCAAGCAGACAGCCCTCAGAATGGGAGAAAATATTTGCAGGTTATACTTCTGATAAAGGTTTAATAACCAGAATCCACAGAGAACTCAAACGTATTAGCAAGAAAAGAACAAGTGATCCCATCTCAGGGTGGACAAGGGACTTGAAGAGAAACTTCTCTAAAGAAGACAGACGTATGATCTACAACACATGAAAAAAAGCTCATCATCCTTAATCATCAGAGAAATGCAAATCAAAACTACTTTGAGATATCACCTAACCCCAGTAAGAGTAGCTACATAACAAAATCCAAAAACCAGAGATGTTGGCGCATATGTGGAAAAAAGGGCACACTTCTACACTGCTGGTGGGAATGCACACTAATACATTCCTTCTGGAAGGATATTTGGAGAATACTTAGAGACCTAAAAATAGACCTGCCATTCGATCCTATAATTCCTTTACTAGATTTATATCCAGAAGACTAAAAATCACAATATAACACAGACATCTGTACCAGAGTGTTTATTGGAGCCCAATTCATAATTGCTAAGTCATGGAAGAAGCCCAAGTGCCCATCGACCCACGAATGGACGAGCAAATTGTGGTACATGTATACCACGGAATATTATGCAGCCTTAAAGAATGACGGAGACTTTACTTCTTTCATGTTTACATGGATGGAGCTGGAACATATTCTTCTTAGCAAAGTATCTCAGGAATGGAAGAAAAAGTATCCAATGTACTCAGCCCTACTATGAAGCTAAATTATAGCTTTCACACGAAGGCTATAACCCAACTATAGCACAAGAATATGGGGAAAGGGCCAAGGAAGGAGAAGGGAGTGGGGAGGTTAGGGTGGAGGGAGGGTAATGGGTGGGGCCACACCTACGGTGCATCTTAGAATGGGTACAGGCGAAACTTACTAAATGCAGAATACAAATGTCTACATACAATAACTAGGAAAATGCCATGAAGGCTACGTTGAACAGTTTGATGAGAATATTTCAGATTGTATGTGAAACCAGCACATTGTACTCCTTGATTGCAATAATGTACACAGCTATGATTTAACAATAAAAAAAAACAACACAGAGGAAGTAAAAGCTGAGAGAATTGCAGGAAAATGAGACCTGATGACAATGGGGACCAGTGGGTCAAAGCTAAGGCCTGTGCTAATACTGAATTTTCCAACCTTATGAGTCAATATATTTCCCTATTATATTAATCAATATGAACTGGGCTTTTTATTACATACATGTAAAGAGACCTCACTGATATAATGTTAATTACATTTTAAATTAAAATCTATTCTGCATAAAAGATAATACTGCAAATAATGTAAATACAGACTCTTGCCTACATTATCTACACTCTAATATCATTTATTCCTTATGGTCCTTTTTAGTTACAGTCTTGAGGCATTACAATTTTGTATCTAATATCACATTGCTTAGTATAAGCCATTTACGAATTTTAAGAACTGGTCAGATGAGAATATTAACTTTAAAAAAGAAAATTTTGTTCACATATAATTAATTTCTTCTTGGGTACTAGTCACATCATGATTCAGACATAAATAATAATCTTTCATATTAAAAAGAAATTGATGCAGGGGGTGTCCCAAGGAAGAGAAGAAAGCCCCCTGAACCCACCACGTGTGTTCTTGGCTTAATGCAAGACTGAATTTGAGAGTGAGCCAACTATGGGGAGGTTTTATTGAGACAGAGACAGACAACAGATCCTACTCCACAGAGAGAGTAGGGACCCTTTCCCAAGCAGAAAGAGGACCCTTTACGAGCCAATGGTAATATTTTTTAGTGTTCAAAAACTCCACAGTGACCCACATTGTCTTGAGGTAAAGCCATAAAGGTAAATCATAAACTGCTGTCACAGAAAGGTAAGCACAAACAGTTGGTAAGGTGAGGTAATCGATCCATGTTTGGGTGGTCCTGGGCAGTGACTTGCTGGTGACTTCCTTCTTTAGGGTGGTTAGCATCTGGTATCTGTCAAAATAGCTACACTCAGGCTCTCTTGACCTTCCTTGTCTGCCTTATTGCTATATGAAAATGAGACTAGTGTTTTATTGCAGTTAAGTCTGGGACTCTGAAATCATGACCTTCCTATCCATTGTGGAAACTTACAACCTTTGTGCTCAGTTTTCTTAAATGAAATATTTTGTAAAATGATTTCTGTGTATATACAATTATGAGTTTTGCATTTTATTTATTAAGGCAGAAGTTTGAAATTTTAAGATCTTAATAATATATCTGTTGAATAATGAATGTGGCAAAGATTTTGAGTAAAATTTTATAAAAAGTTCAAGAAGCCTTTAAATTCAGTTTGCTTGGGAAATCTGCCTTTGGAAAAATTACTGGAGGTGAAGAAGTGAAGAAGCATCTTAAATGTTATGGTTCAAAAACTGAAATCCATATCCCATATATGAAATTCACAGGCAATGAATAGAGAGATAAATCTGAAAGGGAATTATTCTTTGACTGTTATGTTGAAAGTGAGTTCAATGGCCACAAGGCTATTATTGAAGTTAGCAGCATAGTGCTGTGAAAGAAATGGGCTCTTTTATTTGTCTTTATAAAAACTTGGCTGTACTCTTAGGAGGGTTTTACAACCCTTCACAATAAAAATTTAACCATCAGGTAACAATATGACTATTCGGTCTTGCTTATGAGCTGCAGCTTAATGACTTTAATGCATCTATCTACTTTTATCTGCTTTTATCTCTCTGATCCTTCCACTTGACTTTGCCCTTTTGATAAAGCATGAACATTTGATCAAGAGCTTCAAAGGAATGGAGCAAAGGAAAGAAGGGGCAGTGGTGGGAAATGGGAATTGATGGTAGCCAAAGCCAGCTGTGAAGGAGATGTATTTTATCAAGACAGCTCTAAGGAACACCTGAAGAAACCTAAACAAAGAAAGCCCCTTGACAGTCAGATTTGGTTATCCCGTTAGCAGAGGATGCTGCAGTTCTGAGAGATTTTTCCTTCTCCCTAAAACTCTTCCTTATTCCTAGGTGGCCTGGTTTATTTTCTATGTGCCTTATTCATTCCTCTACTCACTTCCACAGGCCAGAGATCTCCAAAGGTTTTGGGTTACACACTATTATTAGATTAAAAAAAAGTGAAAATAAAACATTTTTTTCTCTCATATGAAATACGTGGCCTGACAATTAAGATGACAAAGTTACCAGTGTGTGTTTATGTTGGTAGCACTCTACCCACAACTCAGTAAATTTTCATAACCTTGGTATATCTGTGTCTAACTGTTGTGTTCATGTTGACATAGGATGGTATCTTGCTGAGTATAGTCCATTATTGTTGTGTGTTTTCGTGTGCCATTGTGGAAATGTCAGAGTTTGAATTAGAGCAATGAATAAACATTCATAAATTTCTTTCATAACTTGGCAAGAGTGAAAGTGAAATCAAGCACGTTAGTCCAAGTTCATGGGGAGAATTCCATGAAACAACAGTGTAAAAATGGATTAAACATTTTTCTGAGAGGAGATAAAGTGTCACTAATGAAGAGAGGTCAGAATGCCAGTAACGTGTAGAACTGAGAAAAGCATTTCCAAATTTCATCAAATTATGCATCAAAATCAACGGCTGACTTTAAGAAGTATAGCAGACCAAGTAAACGTTGAAAAAGAAACAATTAGAAAAATCTTAACTAAAAATATCAACCGACAAATCATGGCTCTTTCATCATAACAATGTACCAGCTCACATTGGACTGTTGGTGAGAGAGGGTTTAGCATGTAAAAAAGTAACTATATTAGAACTCCTTCCTTATTCACCTGATCTGGCCCCACTGAATTTTTTTCTTACCTAAAGATAAAGGAAATGATGAAAAAGGGAGTTTGATGACATTTAGGATATCAGGATTAATAAGACAGCAGCTCAGATGGCCATTCCAGAAAAGGAGATCCAAAATTGCTTTGAAGGATGAAGTAGGTATTGGCTTTGGTACATAGCTTCCCAGTGCAGGAGGGGGAGAGTATTTTGAAGGTGACTGTAGTGACATTCAGCAAAGAACTGTGTAGCAGTTTTTCCAGGATGAGATTGTAAAATTAATTGTCAGACCTTATAAATCTAGAAATGGAACTTCTAGGGTCAGTGGGGACTCCACGTTGTTGTAAGCCCCTTCTATCTTTCTGCTCCCATGTCCTATGTGTGACTTACATTTAAAAAGAGACAAGATGGCAAGTGGAGTTCTGGCCATCATACCTGGGCCCAAGAAGGAAATAAAGGAAGGACATGGCCACAGCAGTTGTATCCTCTCTCTGTTCCCCCTGTAAAGCAGACTTCCTAGGGGTTTCACCCAATAACTCCAACTAATTGTTCAGAATCCATAACCATTTGGATTTAGCATAGTTTGTAAAGGAGGGTGTGGAATGTTGTCTTTTAGTTACCTACTCTGCTCTCCCAACAAATTTTACAGAAGAGAATGCCATTCCTGCCCCTTTGCTTCAGATTCCTGTTTTGTTTTCCTAGTCTAAGCAGCCATTGTTTGTTTATAAAATATTCTTACGAATACACCATTTCTTTACGCACATTTTTTTCCTTGAAGAATTTTCCAAAATGTATTTCTTCAGGTATCACAAAGGAATTTAGAAAATAACATAAGCTGAGACAAGTTAACACAACATCCATATTTTTATTTAGCTGTAAAGCACCTTCCCACATTGTGTGATTTGTTCTAATATTTGTCTCTTTTGTATCCCCAGTAGTGATCTCCATGAATTTTTCATTTAACATGCTGAAAAATGCCTTTTAGTTTACTGTCATGTTGTATTAATACCTTGACGTTATTTTGGCCATTTTTACTATGGCAGAAAAAAATAACAATTTACAATTGCTGAGTGACATTTTGTAAAGCATTAGATTGTGTATATTGCAACTTAAACTTCACTGAATATCCTGGATGTTTGACTTTTGGTAATCATACTGAACATGGTAGCTGGGCTCTATGAACAAATTTTAATGACACCTATTTCTTTTATAATTCCCTCCCTACTTGACCTTTCGAGTTTTTCCTAGAAGTGATGGATTTTCTACAAAACACAGGATTTATGATTCTGAAGGCCCCAGAGCAGACTTTCTGATGCCAAAAGCCATCATTCCCCATCCTCGACATGCCCCAAGGTGAGTAGCCCCCCTTCAAAAAGCCCACAATCTCTATTATTTGTAGAAATGGATTTGAGGCAGCAGCTCCTCCTGTTTTCCTGGCAAAGCATCTTTGTGTGAAAATTCCTTTCTTCCTTGGCAATCCTGTTTCTCAATAATTGGAACCCGGCTCATCAAATAACTGGACCTACACTGAAACCCTCTTGTGGTTTCGACAATATCGCAATGAAGCTTTCATACTAATATTAACTATAAATTTAAGTTGCCCATCTTAAGAAATTTTTCACATATTACTCCAGGACTAGATTGTATGTTATTAACATGATGCAGCCCTATGCCCTAAACTGCTCATATCGGTGTTGCTTAATAGACTCCCTCCCCTCACCTGCAGTTTTTGGCCGGGGCCGGGTTTGAACCTGCCACCTCTGGTATATGGGGCTGGTGCCCTACTCCTTGAGCCACAGGAGCCACCCATCTTTTTTTTTTTTTTGAGACAGTCTCAGCAAAGAATTTTGTAGCACTTTTTCCAGGATGAGATTGTAAAATTAATTGTCAGACCTTATAAATCTAGAAATGGAACTTCTAGGGTCAGTGGGGGCTCCACGTTGTTGTAAGCCCCTTCTATCTTTCTGCTCCCATGTCCCCTCACGAGAGTGCCGTGACATCATACATAGCTGACAGGAACCTCACATTCTTGGGCTCTGCAATTCTCTTACCTCAGCCTCCTGAGTAGCTGGGACTATAGGTGCCCGCCACAACACCTGGCTATTTTTAGCGATGGGGATTGCACTTTTGCTCAGGCCGGTCTTGAACCTATGAGCTCAGGCAATCCACCGGCCTTGGCCTCCCAGAGTGCTAGGATTAGCATGAGCCACAGCACCTGGCTTGTTTAATAGACTTTTAATGTAAGCCACATTTGTAATTTAAAAATTTCTAGTAGCCACATTAAAATATTAAAACAAATAGTAACAGATAAGATTAATATTAATAAATGTATTGTTTAATCTAATATATCCAAAATATAATTCCAAGACATAATCAATATAACAATATTAGAGATACTATTTTTGACTAAGTTTTAGATTTTCATTATATGTTTTACATTTATAGTGCATATTAATTAAGACTAGCCACATTTGAGTGTTCATTAGCCACGTGTGATAAAAGGCTACTCGGCCATCATATTGGTTGGAATGGGCCTGGGTCTTACCACATCCTGGAGATGGCAACATGGATCTTGTGACTTCTTAAACTCAAGGTCAATTCCCAGTATTCCTTATCCCAGATAATCCCATGTGGGATTAAGTTGTTTCTCCATTGTAATGTAAGACAGTGGTAATAATATTTGGTCACTAGACACAACTCCTCACTCTCTCCCCATTTCTCTCAATGGTCTTACAGTTTCATTAGTGAATGTGAATCTTGCTGACTTAGCTTAACTTCCTGGAATTATTGGGGTGTATGTGTATATGCAAATAAGTTCTCATGAAAACATATATTTAGCATACTCTTAATAACACTTATCACAGAAATACCTTTTGTCCTTTACTCAGGGCAAGATCCCTTTACTCTGTCTTACACAAGCAATTAAAGCCTGTCCTTTACGTCCAGCTCATGCTATGTGCCTTTCCTAGCCTGGATCTCCCAGTCAAAGCCCATTAGCCTCCTCATCATTTCTTAGGAAGCTTCAGGCTACATGTAGCAGAAAAACCTTACCCATACTTATCTTCAAACATAAGAAACTGCTCTGCAGCACATGACTGGAAGAACAGAGATAAGGCAGGGGTCAGGTGTGGTTCAAGCACTGCCTTATGCTGTATTTCATAGAAGGAAACCTGAGACAGGAATTCGGGCCCCTGTGATTTATGGAGAAAGAACCCTCAGGAGAAAGGAAGTGAGGAAAATAGGATGGGGCAGTGGGAGAAGCTAAGCAGAAAGGTGGTATCACCTAGAGTTGGTCTCAGCCTAATCCTGCAGGGAGACTGAGCTCTGGAACATGAATTGCGCTACAAAGCTAGTCCCACCTGAAGGCAAGAAGTTGGGAATTGTATCTCAGGTAGCAGGTAGGTAGCTGTTGGTCATTTGCTGCAGATTATTCCAAGAATGGAAGGAGTGCATAACTTTTGGAGAGGGTTGAGGGGAGGTCAGGCTTCTCATACAACAGAAGCAATTCTCTGGAGGAAAGGACAGCCATTAGCTGTGTGCAGCCAATGCTTCCAGCAGTGGCATTCTCTTAAATGTGTCTCTCTCTGTACATGATTTTATTTTCAGCATTTTTTACCTTAAGGTTTTTGTGATGACTGCCAGCAATCACCTGGAAAATTCTTTCTCCACCCTCGGGAGTGAGAGTGTTAGAATCCCTATGGGTTTTTCAAAGGAGGAACATCTTCCTAGAAGCCCCCAACAAATTTCTCCTTGTTCCTTATTGGCCAGAATGTGGTTTCACAATTATTCCTGAAGCTTTCTTTAGCAAGGAGGGTGAGATAAATTTAGACCAGTCCATTTCACACCTTGAACTGAGGTCAGTTCCCTCTCAGGGAGCAGTGGAATAGACCACGGTGTGTCATTCTCAATGTACATAACACACCTTGACAGAGAGCCTGAGAAACTAATTTGTGACAGCATATAAATAACTGTTAATAGTTCCTAGGAAGCCTGTTGGTAAGGGATTTTTTTCTCTCTTGTAATTCAGAAGGGAGAAGATTTTGCCAAAGAATGTTTTTATAGAACATATTGTTACATAGTACAAATATAAACTGTTGCAACCAGCGCCTATGGCTCAAAGGGGCAGGGCGCTGGCCCCATATGCCGGAGGTGGTGGGTTCAAACCCAGCCCCAGCCAAAAACTGCCAAAAAAAAAAAAAAAAGGAACATAAATAAAAAGGATGACTTACATTTTACATATGCATATACACACATGCATGTGCGTGCACACATACATCTAAGGAACTGTATACCTGTACTTATATATCTGAATGCATTTTTTTGTATGTGCTCTACAAAATGTAGCAGTTTGCATCACGAGTTAGAAATCCTGAGTTTTATTCCCAGCTATACCACCTACTACACTGTCTTATTTTAAGGTGTGCTCCCAAAGATGTGCTAGGTCTTATTTTCAGGGGATGTCTTATCTTTCCTGTAAGTAGGTCTTATTTTCAGAGGATGTCTTATTTTCGGGGAAACAGGGTAGTTGTGTAATTCTGGAAAACTAATTTAATCTCTCTCAATTTCACTTTAAAGGAAAAAGATTTATCCTGCTTAGAGGGTATGTTGTGACATAATGAGTTAATGGATATAAAAGTGCTTTATAAAGGATATATTTTATGATTTATTTGTTACAGTATTATTACAAAAGGAATTGATGTGAGGCATTGTAATCTATAACTGTGGTCCTTAACTCTCAGGCCATGGACTGATATTGGTCTGTGGCCTGTTAGGAGCCAGGCCACACAGCAGGAGGTGAGAAGTGGGCCAGTGAGTGAAGCTTCATCGGTAGTTACAGCTGATCCCCATCCCTCATTCTGCCTCCTGTCAGATCTGCTGCAGCATTAGATTCTCACAGGTGATGAACCTCACTGTAAACTGCATGTGAGGGATGTAGGTTGCACACTCCTTATGACAAGGAGTGGAGCTGAGGCAGTAATGTTAGTGCTGGGACTGTCTATTTGCAGGAAAACAAGCTCAGGGCTCCTGCAGATTCAGCATCATGGTGAGTTAAATAATTATTTCATTATATATTACAATGTAATAAGAATAGAAATAAAGTGCACAATAAATGTAGTGCACTTGAATCATCCCTAAACCACCCTCCCCACCCTTCAGTCTGTGGAAAAATTATTTTTCATGAATCTTACCTCTGGTGCCAAAAAGATTGGGGACTGCTGAGCTATAGAACTTATGGAGCTCTAACTATTGTTAGAGGAATTGGGCCTGACGCTTTTGAATATAGCATCTATGTGCCCTCCTGGCTAGGCCGGGCCCAGGGAAAATGATGCTATACAGCTTTCAGGGCTAGGTTATACAGGTCATTCACCTTCCACCTTGCTTCCTGGAACACTTGCTGTTAAAATTCTGAGCTATATGTAAAAAGTCTGACCACCCTGGGTAGCCAAATGGAGACACCTGGAGGACAAAGCACATGGAGAGGCTCTGAAGCTGTACTGAGAGGCTAACAAGCCCCAGTCATCTCTGTCTTCCTGGTCCAGGTGCCAGACATGAAAGTCAAGAAGTCTCCAGGTAATTCCAGCCTCCAGCCATTCAAGTTAACCTCAGCCATTCTCCCAGCAAGGTTCCAGATAGAGGGGAGTATAGTGAAGGCACTTTGCTATGCCAGGTTCAGTAGTGGTTTGTTGGAATAGTTTCTTAATTTCCATAAAATCTTGCACTATCTTAATTTTTATAGATGGCAACTGAGAGAGAACATGAGTAATTTTTAGTCCTACTGTTGGTAATAGCAGATCCAGAATTTGTACCCAGGTTTGCCTTAAGGTGGAATTTGTGTTCTTCCAACATAGCTGGGCTGACCTCTGAGGGATGTGCATGGTCAGCAAGCTGTCCACAGGATGAAAGGCAGAGGAGAATCACATATCCTTGCTTTGATGTCTGTTTGTCTCCAGGATGTCTGCCGGCCCATGCAGCCCCCTTGCACTTGTTATTATCTGCCTCAGACATCTTAATTAAATGCTGTAGTGTCCTCTACCACACAATCAAAACTCTAAGCACTTTTCTCTCTCTGGGAAAAAAAAAATGTAAACCAAAATTCTTGTTTACTGCTCGCATTCCAGGTATTGATTTCTGCTCTTGTTTTTAACCTACTTTCTCTCTGAGAGTGCAAGTCCCCCAGCAAGAGAAGACTACATCAAGGCAAGTCAGCGCCACCTGGGCAAGAGAGGGAGGAGGAAGAATGAGAATTCCTTGGTAAGGGGCTGGGTTGATGGTTCAATAGGAGAAGGGTTGTGAGACCTTAAGTTAAACTCCGTTTGAACTTGAAAAACCACTTCTTGAAACCCTAGTGGAAGGTCCTTTCATTTTCACAGTGAACTTTGCTCCACATATCCTCTTACAATAAGCATAAGGAAAGGGAAAGTTAGAGAGAGAGAAAATAAGAAAGGAAAGGGATGGTGTATTGAGGTAGTGCAAACACGGTTTCTAAGGGGGCAGGTCCCGAAGCAGTCCCTTGTTCCTACGCTATATAGTTTGTATTTATTTTTATTCCATGCAATTGCTGTGACCAATGGCTTTTTTTACATAAAATTAGGCCACTTTTGTTTCTGTGCAGCTATATTTAAAATAAGAGTGGCCAACGATTGTTAGAGTGAGAAAT
The DNA here is from genome assembly GCF_027406575.1 of Nycticebus coucang. Classification (NCBI taxonomy): domain Eukaryota; kingdom Metazoa; phylum Chordata; class Mammalia; order Primates; family Lorisidae; genus Nycticebus; species Nycticebus coucang. The sequence goes on along the minus strand of NC_069787.1, from coordinate 74,615,502 downwards.
GGAGAAAAGAGGGAATGGAATTTGCTTGACGGGTAGAACATAAATACCATTTTAGCAGCTCTAATTTTTTGAGCACCTAAATAGTATGTGCAGAGTTCCTATTAGATGGTTTACATATGTGATTTCGTTTAATCTTCACGACAGTTCTCTGAAGTTTTCTTATTTGTATATTTGTATGAAGCATTGACTTTCAACGAGATTAAGCTACCTTGGAAGTGGCAAGTGTGTGTTTGTTCCCCTGTGCCAGAGCTTCCCATGGTGGATATATGAGGTAATTTTGGATAGTACTGAAACAGGATATGTTTCAAATATTTATGTGTTTATTGGGAATTAGAAATAATGTAACATGCACAAAAAATCTAAATATTCATAGACGTTATTTCTTACAACACGAATAGGTATATATTTAAGTTTTTTTTATGCCTTCATCATGTTCAAGTTTATTTATTTATTTTTTTATTAAATCATAGCTGTGTACATTGATATAATCATGGAGCATCAAAGTTTTAAAAAGTAAATAGAGTTAGCTCAAAAATATCTATTAAATAATCAGATGAAGAAATATGAAATTAAAGCGCTATGCAATGATTGAAGTTTGGGAAACTGTAGTATACCAGGATGCCCTCAGATCATTGATTTGTTATTTGAGCATTTCAAATGAATTAGTACAGACTTACTGACATTTAGCAGGAGTGAGGGCTGGTTTTAAAGTGATATCAATGGTATTAGGTTAGGATATGCTCTTAAAGAAAAAATATTCCAAATGTATCTGTGTAATTTTGTAGGATTGTGAGTCTTATGTATTCTTCAAGCATTGGTCACAGATGAGAACACCAGCCTTTTGTTCTTTGAGGACCCGAAATGTCACAGTAATTAATTACCACACGTTCCCTGCTTTGTAGGAGCTCATGTTTACCGGAGGAGATAGTCTCTAAACATTTATTCATGACATAATTATTTGTGCACAAAGTGTTATGGCATCTACTGAGGAGATAGTCACTCTAACTCTCCAGGAGTGGGAAAACCTCCCAGCACAGAGAATTCCATAGATAATAAGCTGGCACTAAATTCAGTGCATTTGCAAGGCAGTGGAAAACCTGCTACCTGCATCTGATAAATTGTGATGATCTAGTTTGGGGTTAAGGTTGAAAGGTAGCATAATTGATACCCAGAACTGACCCTGTCTTACTCATCAATATTCTTCTTTGTAAGATAAAATTATTTTCGGTAATAACCCTGAAGTAAATAGATTGATGATAAAAATGGTCAGAGAAGAAATGCAATGTAATGGATTAATACTTTTTAATTATATCAATGTATTCTTTTTTTTGTTTGTTTTGAAAAGTAAATTTATTTCAGGTTAATGTGAATGTACAAACAGCCAGGTCAAAATATTTGATTTTGTTAGGTAATGTCCCACACACAAAAAGTGTTCCAGACACCCCCAAACCCATTCTCTTTCAGTGAGAGTGCCCCAACTCCTTCCCTCTTCTTCTCCCTGTTACCCCTCCCCCAGCTTGAATTGAAATGAGTTTTTCTCTGATGTGGGCATGGATTAGATCATCTACTGGCTTCATATTAGTATTGAGTACATTTGGTATTTGCTTTTCCATTCTTGTGATACTTTCCTAAGAAGAATGTGTTTTCAACTCCATCCAGGATATTACAAAAGATGTGAGGTCACCATCTTTTTATGGCTGAGTAGTATTCCAGGGTATGCAGGTCCCACAGTTTGTTAATCCATTCCTGACTTGATGGGCATTAAGGTTGTTTCCACATTTTGGTAATTGTAAACTGAGCTGCGATAAACAATCTAGTGTAAATGTCTTTATGATAAAATGATTTTTTTCCTTCTGGGTTGATGCCTAGAAATGGGATTACAGGGTCAATGGAAAGTCTATTTTGAACTCTTTGAGGACTCTCCATACTTCTTTACAAAGAGGCTGTATTAGTTTGCAGTCCCACTAGCAGTGTAGAAGTGGTCCCCTCTCTCCACATCAGTGCCTGCATCTTTGGGACTTGGCATCAATGTATTCTTTGAACAAAGGGTAATGTATATGCATCATGTTGGTCACTCATGATGATGGATAATTAAGTTAGTTTGTTTCTGAGCCTCAATTTCTGTCAATTTGTCAACAATATCAAAATTAGTCTTCACAATTTCTGAATAAAATATGGCATAACTAGTTTTTGATCTGTTTTTCTGACATTTGATTTAAGAACATATTTAACTAACTTTAATTTCAAAAAGGTTTTCTCACATGAAGCAACATGTATGGAAGTAGTTATGAAAAATCTTAAACATAGGGACAAATTGGGCAGTGATTATAAAAATTCCACTTTGTAACTAATCTCAGAAAATGCAAATACCCTTATCTTTGTTTCTCCAAGACAGTATGATTGATTCTATAGGTTTTAAGTATCTCTGCAGTTGATAAAATGGAAGCAGAAATGAAGACGCTGTTGAATGACAGAATTAAAGTCATTCAAGTTCTGTTTCTTATTTTTGCAATCACTGTGCTATAATTGTTTATTTTCAAGCTACTGCCTAAACACAGGGGCATTTGGTAGAGGAAGAGTTAGAAACATGTCCATAACTGAAGCAAGCACAAGAGATTCTAAATGATTCTAGACTTCCTCTTATGTCCTTATGTATATAGCTGAGTCTGGTCATTCTGTGTCAGGCTGTCTAACTGAGGAGTCTCACAGTTAATTTTCATGTAACATATAAAACTAAAGTAGGTAATAAAGTATGCTAATTTGCTACTTACATATTGTGATGGTTTGAATGTGTCCTCCTGAAAGTATGTATTGGAAACTTAATCCCCAGTCATGAAGCTGTTTAACCCAGGAAGGTGGCTGAGTGGATTAAAGCCTTTATTACAGGAATGAGTACCTTATCCATTATAAAAGGGGGAGTTTGACCTTCCTTTTACACTCTCTCTTGCCTTCTTTGTGTTCTTCTGCCATGAGTGGACGTGGAAAAAAGGGTCTTGCAAGATGTTGACCCCTTGGTCTTGGATTTTCCAGACTTCAGAACTGTGAGCTAATAAATTTCTGTTTATTCTAAATTTCCCAATCAGTGATCTTCTGTCATAAGCAGCACAAATAGGACTAAGACATGTTGATAATATTAAAATTCACCTGTAACCAAGCAATTGTTAGAGCTTAACCCACCAACTTATTTTAACTTTTAATATCTCTATAGACATTATTCAGATTTGTTAGTGAATGTTATCAATAAAAGTAAACTGCCTTCAGTCAGTTTTATTATGATTTTAACCATATTTTACTGTATGTGTCTTATTGGCTGTACTTAATGCTGCCCACTCTTGTGGTCCCAGCCCTGGTTTACCACGGCTCTCAGAAAATCAGAGCTGGAAATAGGGCTGAATCAAGTCTACGCAGCCATTTGGAACTTGGCCCTACCTTTCCACTAAGTTTAACAAACCTTAAATCCCTGCCGTGAGACTCAGAAGTTTATTGAGAGAAAGCAGGAGCATATCCAGGTGAGGAATTCTGCCTGTGTACTCTGTGCTCCAGCATTCTCCCTCATTGTGTCCACACTGTCACTGCATCATCTTTTCAGCAAAGAGGACTTTGACTCGCTGTGCTCTGCCCACCTTTCCCCACTGAGTGAGCAGATGGCTCCCACTGCTGACTAACAAATTCAGTCAAGGCTTTCATTTTGTACAACTGTGTCTCCTCATCTGAAAAAATCCATATGTGGGACTACGTCAGGAAGCACACACAGATGTTTGCTGAGGTCAGCAGGCAAAAACTGGAAGGGGCAAGGGGAAGGGATAAACCAAGGGAGGAGAGGAGCAGTGAAACCAGAGAGCCCTGTCTCTCTGGTGGCATCTCATCTGGTGGCATCTGCTCCACCCTCACCAATCACTGCCACATGCAGGCTTAGCATTGCCAGATATTTTTATTTCTTCTGGGAGATAGATGATTTCAGTTCTTTATATTAAATCTCATGCTTTCAAACATTGGGAAGGAATGTTAAAGACTTAAAAGCTGCTTGAGCTTAACCACACATCTACAGACCAGTTTATGATCTTTGAACTTGGCGAGTTCTCTTATCCTTGGGTATCCTGGGTGTTTCTATTATGCTAGAAAAGGGGAACTTTATTCCTTGAGTAGAACATCCAAACATGGTTTCTGGGCTGATGCCAAATTCACAGCTTGGCCTTTTACACACCATTGTTAGTTTGGTCCAAATCTCTTTAATCCATCCAGATCTCATCCACCAGGCTGGGACAAAGGAGGATTATCTTTGATCAATAGTTTCCATTCTACATCATGACTTTGAGGTCCATTTGGAATTAGGTTGGCTTTTTCTATTAAGATGTAAATACAAATGGAAATAGAAATGAAATAAATGAAATTTCCCAAACAGGACAGACCAAATGAAAACATAGACCCTTCACATATCAATGAGCTCTTGTTATTTTTATAGTGAAAAAGTGAACTGAGGTAAGAACTGCCTTCACTGTTTGTTTGTTATGTACTTTTCCTTTTTTTGATGGAAACGTTTCCAGATTAATTGGTTTAAAGGGACACATATTTTTTGCTCTTCTCTTACTTATAATGTACTGCAGCTAACTACCCAATTCAGTTCTTCTTTCGTTTTTGCCTTGATATTTTTTTAAAATACACAAAATATTATTTCAGGGAAACCATGCAAAGGACTTTAAAGGATAAATAAGAGATGAAATATAATTAAACATAAGGAGAAGGAAAGGGAAGCGGGGTCCCAGGAGAAGGCAAGGCCTGGGGAAGGAAGCCTGAACAGAATTACTATTCATTTTATTTGTTAATCAAAACTATTGCTCCTCATTGTCATGTTGGGTCCCAATGGAATTTTCTCTGACAGAAATTCATGTTCTCATTCTTTTGTTCAATGCTGCTATTGTAATGGGAGAGGGTACTTATTCAAACATAATACAAATTTCAAGAAAAATTATAAAAACATATGAAAGTCAGTATGTGGGAATTTTCTCAGTCCCAATTTTCCATGTAATAAATGGCTTTTTTGAATCATAATATATGCATATGCATCATTTGTTATGAGCAATTAAAGGAGAGCATACGTGCAATTATATACTAGACCTTGTCAGATGAGGATTAAAAACTATCTTACAAACAGGCTTTTTAGTAGGAGAGGACAAGCTTTAACTCTGAATTGAAAATCAATAACATTTAAATACTAATGCAGAAGAGTTTAATGAATCTATAGTTGATTCTTAAGTATTGTGAGAAATAAAAACAAACTATAAAATACTTAAGACTGTTCCATTTAAGTTCTAGAGCAACTGCATTAACAGAGAGAGTGATTATCAGGGCAAAGGAATGCCTCTGGTTGCCTTGTAATCATAGGAACAATGTTGAAAGTCTCCATGCTTCAAATTTAATCTGTCTCACACTGCTGTGATCTAACATAAGAGTACCTGAATTTCAACCATTTATGATGTATTTGTCTGTGCTTGCCTGTTTTTATTTAATTGCTGGGGGAACAGCGTATATCAGGCATTTAAAACAATTATTATAAAATATTGCCTCCTTGATGAAAGGAATAAAACATTACTGGCAGGGGCCAAGAAGTGATTTATATATAACACTTTCAATGAATGTTTTGCCCTTTTCTTTACATAGACACACATCAAGACAAACCAGAAATGTATTCAGACTCTCTATGAGAAATTCAAGGCCAAATGTCAAACATAAGAATTTAGGGAAGGAAAAGAAGAAAAAAACAGCCAAAGACATGCTGTACTTAATCTTTGTTCCCATCCCTAATTATGGAAATAGATGTCTTTTGGGGGTAATATGTGTTATAAGAAATTTTGTAATTTTAGATCTTGATGAAAATATGGAAACTTGGGCCCTACTGCAATCTAGGGATCAGAATATCTAATTTATGGGTCTGGTATAAAGGGCAAGGAAATTGAATTTTAGGAGAGTTTTGAAGAGTCTGATGCAAATCATACTTTGAGAAACCCTGCACTATAGCTGCAACAGATTACTCATGTTTTTCAGACATTTTAGTAGCAGCTAAATGTTTTTAAATTCAAGATAGAAAGAAGACAACCTGCTGTTCTGACAAAGGCAGGTGGTCATTCTAAACATTTGGTCTGCCCTTCAACTTCAAAAGGTCACCCAGGAAGCATCTGTATGGACTCCTGATGACCAATCCTTAAAACTTGATTAAACAAAGCTTTTGTATCTATTCTTGGGAAGAACTAAATTATCATGCATATTCTTGGGAGAATTTTGCTAACATTTGGGAGGACTTGTTTTCTAACCAAGACTGACACGTAATAGGCTAGCCTTAGTACAGTCTAACTGATTGTTTAGGCCATCTTTGTTCTGATTGGTTATTTCCCAGGCCGTACCTATTGTTAAATATTTTATATTGCCTGTGTTTTTGATTGAATCTGTGTAGAGGAAAGCAATATTTTGATGCCTGACAATTGTTTCTCTCCCCATTTTGGCTTTTTGCTTTCTCTGTGAAGGATTATTATAAAAAGCCAATGCTACTTTCCTGGCTTCCCTTGCAGCCAAGAGTGGCCATGCAATATAGTTTTGAACAAAGATATGTACAATGCAGTCTTCTGGAGTCCATCTAAGAAAGATTTTTCCTTTGTGATGAAAGCAGAAGGGTATCTGAAGAAAGCTTACTTGTTATTTTGGCTGGCCCACACTTTCTGCCTTTGAAAGCATTGGCCTGAGGAAGTGATGTCAGAGATGGTGGCCACAGCCCCTACCACTCCTTAATGTTGTCAATGATCTGCTTTGTTTATATATATTACTTCTTTAGCACCTGGAACTTGAGAACCCATATTAGTTAGCTTTATGACTTTCTCTGGGCTTTAAAATTTTTGAGCTCGTAAACTAACCTCTAAGAGAGAAATGAGTACATTTTAAAAAAGTATTACCCTTAACTCTTGAGGATAATTCTAGAAGTAGGGCCCAGCAGAATTGAGGGAAGAGTGTTCCAGCTTCCCCACCATGGGCATCACTCGGTGTTGGGGGAACTGATACATGACAATGGTTGTCACCCTCTGTTATTTTTGCTGGCTATCTTGGCCACTAATGCTCCAATCCAATAATGGATAGATTGAGCCTTATTATTATTATTATTTTGAGACTCACTTTGACGCCCTCAGGAGAGTGCCATAATGTCATAGCTCACAGCAACCTCAAACTCTTGGTCTCAAGTTATTCTTTTGCCTCAGCCTCCCATGTAGCTGGGACTAGAGGTGCCTGCCACAATGTCTGGCTATTTTTAGAGCCAGGGCCTCAGTCTTGCTCAAGCTAGTCTTGAACCCATGAACTCAGGTGATCCACCCACATAGGCTTCCCAAGTTCTGGGATTATAGGTGTGAGCCACTGTGCCCATCTGATTGACCCTATTTTTACACTGAGTACTCTGATATTTTGTTTTTGTTTTATTTTATTTTGTTTTTGCAGTTTTTGGCTGGGGCTGGGTTTGAACCACCACCTCCAGTATATGGGGCCAGAGCCCTACTCCTTTTGAGGCACAGACGCCACTCCATACTCTGATGTTTTATATCATTCATCTCAACCACCATTATGTTGAAGACTATCTCAAAACTAAAAAGAACAAATGTAGTTTTAAAAGGATGTCCTCAGGAGAATCAATTGCTGTCCCCATAGCTATTCTATTACTTGGATTGGGGTCATTTCTCCCAGAGTCTGAGCCCTCTGTTGTTGATAATGTTAGTAGCACTTACACTATACTCATAAATAGTAACAGTTGTAGGGAGGACAAGACAAATCTTAAACAAGCTATTAGAATATCATGAGATTGCTTTAATTAGTCACCAATGAATAAATCAGATCAAGATTTTTCTTGTTATGACAGAGAAAAAGCATTTAAACAAAGTGCACTTAATTAATGATCCTATATTCTTCTAAACATTTGTATGTTCTGGAAGTGATATTTTTCCCCACCATTAACAATGCAAATGTTCTTTCTTTGTACCTTCGTATTCATTTCTTCTCATTATTGGCACTTTTAGAACTTTCTTGTTAGACAAGATGTATTGTTCCGCAGGTTCTGTAGAAAGCAAACTGCTGGATCTCATTCAGGCAATTCTGGAATTGGACTGCAAATAATGACTGGGCCTCTAGTTAAGAGGTCATTCTTACTCCCAAACCCCTGTGCAAATGTGATGTAATTTGAGACCCTCTGGGTTTTTCATTTCCCTGTACTAGTTGCCTTTTGGTCCTGTGTCAAGGAATTATTCTCATTAGAACAATAACAACAAATACCCTTTGTTATTTCATTGGTCTCTTGGGTGTTTTTAGTGGTATTGAACTCAGACATATATTTGCTGTTTCTTGAAATCTTGAATTCCATACCTCAATGGAGTCATTACAGCCTTGCAGCATGAGATAAATCAAATTCTATGGCATTTGTTTGAGAGATTTCTAAAGAACAAAAAGAGTGTATGTGTCAGGAGGAAGGTTGGGGGTGGATGGACTCTATTCATACCTCATGGAAAACTCCTTCTCCTAAAAATAGCTGCTTTTGTGGCAGGTACTGGTTGTGGTTTACCCCAAATCCATTTCCCCTTCTTCCTTCCTAATAGGGTTTCTGATTTTGTTCAGGGCTATAATGTATGTGGTTGAAGGAAACATCTCTTGGAGTCCCTCAGAGGTAATACAACTGTGCTATACCTTGATTGTGGCCACAGTTACATGAATCTGTAAAGGCAATAAAATGTCATAGAACTATATACATAGACATAAACATCTGAAAGGTGAATGCAAATAAAAACTGGCAAAGTTTTAGGGAGGTCTGTAGTCCAGACTAACTAAATGAAATCTGTCAATGTAGATTTCCTAATTTTGATAATGTACTCTAGTGTATATATATATATATATTATCATTGGGAGATGTAGCATAATGGCTACCCAGAAATTTTAGTATGATTTTTGTAACTCCACACTTATTTTTAAAGTGAAAACTTTAAAAGAAATAAAGATTATTAACCTTTGATTTCTTTGGAAATACAGATGTCCCACTGAATCAATTTTAACCAATGAGATATAGGCAGAATTGCATAGGTAGTGATCTTAAGCAAGCTATTTTATCATACTTAAAAGGGGCAGACTACTACATATACTTTCAACTTTTGTTCTTTTAATCCTCTTCTTGTGTAAAACACAGATGTGAGTTCAGAGATGCAGCTCCTTTCCTGCAAGAAGGTTGTAGAAATTTGCATAAGTAGGTGAAGTACAAAATTAGAAGGACCTTGGGTTCTCAACTATAATAACCCAAGATAGCTTAGATGTTTAAGATCATGAGGTAGGTCTTACGTTCTTTGTTTTGCAAAAAAATCCCAAGTAATACCTTCTTCTCCTTTCTTGTTCTAATTGTAAACTTAGGCAACAAAGGTCTGGGTGGCAGTGGCCTGTTAGTTTAATGTCTTAAATAGACCCAGGAGGAATCCACTGGTTGACACTTCAGGTGACTAGTGTCCTTACAACAAAAATGGACAAGATTGTACTTTTCTCTAAAAGGAAAGGGTCAGGTTTATGAACCCTGATGGCTTTTATTTGTATGATTCTGGGAAAACCTTAAATGAGGAATGGAATAATGATAGAGTTCATGGGCATACTGAATCAGTACCTATTAATCAAATAGCATTGGGGAGTAAATAAATAATGTAAGAAATTAATTATTGGAGAGAGGATGGTAGATTAAATCACTTTTCACCTTTACTCCACTTTTCCTTATAAGAGAATAATCACTCTTGCCTGTTTCCTGTGAGAAGAATAAATACCCTACCTCACCAACTTTGGGCTGGATCATGTGATATGATTTGGCCAATGGAATGTAAGGATTACTCAGAAACTTTAAGAAGCATCACAAATTTTCCTCAGAGCCCTTACTCTCCTCCTCTACCAGGAAGTATCTTCTCTTATCTAGGTTGCTGAATGAGAAGACATAGGGAACAGACCTACAGCCTGGTTACACAGTCAGTGCACAGCTGACTTGGAGCAAGAAGTAAACCTTTGTTGCTGTCAGCCCATAAAAATTTAGGGATTTGTTACTGAAGAAGCAAAACTTACCAGTACAGGGAGGAACCAACCACCCATTGATAAGAAGCGGTACATGGAGAAAAGTAGAAAAAGATCAACAGTAATCTGAGGAATTATGATTAAAAGCTAGGAAGTAGGGTCCAGAGCTGAAGATGGGAACATGAACTTAGTTTGATAAGTTATTTAAATTCCGACAAATGCCTTCATTTATATTATAGTGCATACTGCTTAGGGGCTCTGAGGCCAGATGCACAGGTTCTAATTCCTGTTCCCCCGTTTCAAGTCATGTATTTTTGGTCACGTTACATAAAGTCTTCTTTAGAGTAATAAATAAGATTGTAAACTCATTAGCTAGAGTACAACGAGGATGATGTGTATTAATGCATAGTACTTCAAAAGGTGTTTGGTCTACATTATTTACTAAATAAATGCTAGTCTACTATTACTGTTAGAGGTCTTTTTTCATCCTCAGTATTCTTGTTAGAGGTGTATTTTCACCCCCAATGTCCACACTACTATGCTTTTGGCTTTCCCTAGACAATAAGAAAATTACCAGAGCTGTTAACATTAGTCCTGACCAATGGATAAAGGTCTAAAAAAGAATTATGAGGAGGCAGAGACAAGATGGCTGACTGAAGCGAGCTTTCCACAGAGGCTCCTGTCAAGAAGGAGAGTTAAAGGACACAATTTTAGCAAGTACCTGGTGGATTAGAGCTGCACCAACAGAGAAGGTTGAAGAACGCATATCAACCTTGCTGAGGTAAGCTGCAACCCCAAGGAGACAAACAAAAGATACAAAATCCATCACCAAGCAGACGGGAGTCCCTGCCCCATGAGAATGGCTCGGAGTGCCCCACAAACAAACAAGCAGAGTTAAAGGTCCGCCCCCTATACTCCACGAGAGAGACCCTCTAAAAACTGGACCTATCTCCCCTACTAGGGTGCTACAGCATTCTTGTGCAAGGCATAAAACTGTATATATTCTCTACCTGCAATTCTGAGCTCCCAGCACTCCACTCTCACTCTGAGGTCTGGAGGCCTGTCCCACAGAAGTCCAGATTCCTGGGTGATTTCTCCAGGGGTGTGGACAGGGCCTAGACTACAGCTGGTCAGTGCCGATTCTGTGGCATGGGAGAGAGGAGAGGATGGTTGGCTGAGAGGGAACCACACTGGAGTGGCAGTGCCCCGAGGCACAGAGAAACAGCCATTTTTGTCAACAATAGGGCTCACTCCCAGATATTCCGAAGCCACACCCCCTGTCTCCCTGGGCAACCAGAGGAGGCCGGGCATCTTCTCAGGTGGCAATCACTGCGTAATAGATCTGGGATAGAAATGCAGGCCCCGTGAGTGAAGCGTTTGCCTGAAGCAGTACAAGCCTAGGTGGAACATGGGGACTAGAAAACACACGCACGAGGCCAGGAAATTCCCAGGGCAGGGCTGACCCAGCGGACCACTTTACTGAGCCTAAGACATACCCGGCCCTCAGGGGATCGTCAGCCTATAGACAAAGGAAGGCAGGAGGCTAGAACTGACAGCTAACCAAATACAAACCTGCAGGAGCAAAGACAGGGCCTGAGATGCAGGCTCTGGGAACTCAAAACAGCTTCTCTTCTGCAGGGGAATTTAGACAGGACAGGAACAAATTCCCGCAAAGTTGTTCTGTTCTGTTCTGTCAGTAACATCGATCGGGGGCATGGCTGGAACTGAGTGAACACCCCCCAGCCTCCATCAAGTGCCCGAGGTTGTCAGGCTTCACCTCCCCCTGCTGGATAGAGGCAGAACGCAGCAGCTTGGCTGAGCAGATATAGATTTCCTTGTGATTCAGGCAGGTGCAAATCCCTGGAGTATCTGTTCACTAGAGGCAACTAGGTCACAGCCCTGCAGGGCTATCAGTGACTGGGTGTGACAGAGGTGCAAGGTGGGGAAGGAGGCATCAACCTTCCCAGACTAACCTATTTGCTGGCTGGGTCCTCCTGACTCCACGGAGCATCAGAACAAGTCATATCTGAGTTGTCACCAGACCCCTGCGATCCAGTTGCCAGAGACCTTTTAAATTCTCCCACCTGAGACAGGTGCTGACTGACACAATTGATATGGACCTTTTGAACTGAGCCAGTTGCCCAAGGACTATTCAAGTGGTGCCCTGGGTGTGTGGTTGTAGGAAGGTTTGATTTTCCTTTTCCAATTATTCCCTGTGTGTGTGTGGGGGTGTGTGTGTGACTTAATTGCTGGTATTTCTCCACAGCTGAAACTTCAACCCAGAGTAACTATTTCACTAGGGTCAGACAGAGACCAGCTGAAAACAAGACAGAACCACTTAGCCCCACCACACCAAACAGGGCCCCAGTTTCTCAGGCCATAGCACTGTACAGGTCCTCGACAAAGCTCCAGGGAAAAAAATCAAACGGTGTAAAACAATCATGGGGCAGAATCAGTAGAAAAACTCTGGTAACATGAATAACCAGAATACATCAACCCCCCAAGGAAAGATATGGCAGATGTAACTGAAGATCCCATTCATAAACAGCTGACTGAGATGTCAGAAATCAAATTCAGAATTTGGATTGCAAACAAGATTAATAGAATGGAGGAAAATTTGGAATTAGAAATTCGAGGAGTAATTCAAAAGTCAGAATAAGAAATTCGAGGAGAAATTCAAAAGTTGTCTCAAGAATTTAACAAATTTAAAGAAAAAACCACCAAAGATTTTGACACACTGAAGCAAGAATTTGCAGCCCTCAAAGATCTGAAAAATACAGTGGAATCCCTCAGTAACAGAGTGGAGAAAGCAGAAGAAAGGATTTCTGACATTGAAGACAAAGCTTTTGAAATAGCTGAAAATGGTAACAAATGGAAAAACATACCATGCTCATGGCTTGAAAGAATCAACATTGTTAAAATGTCCATACTACCCAAAGCAATATACAATTTTAATGCAATCCCTATTAAAGCTGCACTGTCATACTTTACTGATCTTGAAAAAATAATACTTCATTTTATATGGAATCAGAAAAAACCTCAAATAGCCAAGACGTTACTCAAATAAAAACAAAGCAGGAGGAATCAGTCTACCAGTCCTCAGACTATACTATAAATCGATAGTGATCAAAACAGCATGGTACTGGCACAAAAACAGAGAAGTAGATGTCTGGAACAGAATAGAGAACCAAGAGATGAATCCAGCTACTTGTCATTATTTGATCTTTGACAAGCCAATTAAAAACATTCAGTGCGGAAAAGATTCTCTATTTAACAAATGGTGCTGGGTGAACTGTTTGGCAACCTGTGGAAGACTGAAACTGGACCCACACCTTTCACCATTAACTAATGTAGACTCTCACTGGATTAAAGATGTAAACTTAAGACATGAAACTATAAAAATACTAGAAGAGAGTACAGGGAAAACCCATGAAGAAATCCATCTGGGCAAGTATTTTATGAGGAGGACCCCCCGGGCAATTGAAGCAGCTTCAAAAATACACTACTGGGACCTGATCAAACTAAAAAGCTTCTGCACAGCCAAGAACACAGTAAGTTAAGCAAGCAAACAGCCCTCAGAATGGGAGAAGATATTTGCAGATTATGTCCCCAACAAAGGTTTAATAACCAGAATCCACAGAGAACTCAAATGTATAAGCAAGAAAAGAACAAGTGATCCCATCACAGGCTGGGCAAGGGACTTGAAGAGAAACTTCTCTGAAGAAGACAGGTGCACAGCCTACAGACATGTGAAAAAATGCTCATCTTTAATCATCAGAGAAATGCAAATCAAAACTACTTTGAGATATCATCTATCTCAGTAAGATTAGCCCATATCACAAAATCCCAAGACCAGATATGTTGGCATGGACGTGAAGAAAGGGAACACTTCTACACTGCTGCTGGTAATGCAAATTAATACATTCCTTTTGGAAAGATGTTTGGAGAACACTTAGGGATCTAAAAATAGATCTGCCATTCAATTCTATAATTCCTCTACTAGGTATATACCCAGAAGACCAAAAATCATGTTATAACAAAGATATTTGTACCAGAATGTTTATTGCAGCCCAATTCATAATTGCTAAGTCATGGAAAAGCCCAAGTGCCCATTGACCCACGAATGGATTAATAAATTGTGGTATATGTACACCATGGAATATTATGCAGCCTTAAAGAAAATTGGAGACTTTACCTCTTTCATGTTTACATGGATGGAGCTGGAACATATTCTTCTCAGTAAAGTATCTCAAGAATGGAATAAAAAGGATCCAATGTACTCAGCCCTACTATGAAACTAATTTATGGCTTTCACATGAAAGCTATAACCCAGTTATAACCTAAGAATAGGGGAAAGAGGGAGAGCCAGGGGAGGGAGGGGGGAGGATGGGCAGAGGGAGGGTGATTGGTGGGATTATACCTGCGGTGCATCTTACAAGTGTACATGTGAAACTTAGTAAATTTAGAATGTAAATGTCTTAACACAATAACTAAGAAAATGCCAGGAAGGCTATGTTAACCAGTGTGATGAAAATGTGTCAAACGGTCTATAAAACCAGTGTATGGTGCCCCATGTTCGCATTAATGTACACAGCTATGATTTAATAATAAAAAGAGAAAAAGTTAATATAACTTATTAATAAAGTGATCATATATTTGATTATATTAAAAAAAAAAGAATTATGATGCCAGGAGCAGTTGCTCATGCCTATAATCCTAGCACTCTGGGAGGCCGAGGTGGGCTGATCACCTGAACTCAGGAGTTCCAGAGCAGCCTATAATAAAGCAAGACCCCGTCTCTAAACATAGGCAGACATTGTAGCAGGTGCCTGCTGTCCCAGCTACTCAGGAGGCTGAGGTAAGAGGATTGGTTGAGCCCAAGAGTTTCAGGTTGCTGTGAGCTATGACGCCACTGTACTCTACCAAGGGGGACAAAGTCAGACTGTAGTTCAATAAATAAATAAATGAATGAATGAATAAATAAATAAATAAATAAAAAGAATTAGAACAAGGCAAATGAAAGTCAGAAAAATGAGTCAAAATGCTCTATCTATCCCTTCATCCTTCCTTTCTATTCCTCTGTATATGGGCCTGTAAAGAAAAGTATAATTACCAAAGGTACAGCCAGAATTCAAATAGTTTCACTTTTTAGCTTAATAGCTATTGTTAACTTTTTATTGGAAAAATTTTACACATACACAAAGCTGGAAGGAAGTATATAATAAGCTCTCATGTTTGTAGTAACTACATAGCACAATCATCAGCTCATGACTATCCTTGTTTCATCTTTGCTCCCTCTTCCTTTCCCCACTAGATTGTTATGAAGAAATTCAAGATATCCTAGCATTTGGCTGAATGACTTTTAAAAAAATAGTTTGCTATTAATCTTTTTCTAAAAATAATAACATAATTGAATATTCTTAGAGTTTCTCATTTTGAATTACATAGCATCAAAAAATTAGAAAAACTTATTAACTAGTGGGTGGTATGTCAGCTTGTTAAAATACAATGTATGGTCTGTGATCATGGTCTAGAGCCAAGAGTCTGCCACACACACTTCCCATATGGCTTTAGGGCACTTTTTTGGGAGTGTAGTGGGTGTGAGCAAGATTTTTAAGAGTGGCACCTTATAAAACCTAAAGAATAAATCAGTGCCAAAAAAAATCAATTCATTTGATTTCAATATATATTTAAAGACCATCAAATATGCAATGTATTTCCTTATTTGAGAAAAAGAGGTGAGTTAAAGATGGTCCTTCCCTTAGAATCTAGTAAAAAAAAAAAAAAAAGAGATATATGTGTAGTTAATTATAACCCAAGATGATGTGAAGACTTTTAGCATAGAATTTCAAACCAAAGGGCTATTTTGCCACTAAGGAAATGTGAGTCATTTTATATTTGGGGAGATGAGGCTAAGAGAGATAGTTTCATAGAGGAAGATATTTTTAAATTTAATGCTTTTGAAGAATGAGTAGCATTTTTGACACATGAACTAGGAAGTAGGTGGGTGAGAATGGAAAAAAAAACTTTTTAAGAGATGTAAACATATATACATAGCTTATCAAAGGGAATGGATGACAATGTAGATCCCAATTCTAGAACCTTCTTTCCAATGTTATGTAAGTTCAAACAGTGTTTTAGAAACTTTTTTTCTTTAGAGAGACATCATCTGTTGGAAAACAAAAGTACTTTCTATGTACTGATAAAATTTTATGTACAAATCAAATAATAAAACATTTATGTTTATTTTATATAGTCTCATAAAATTAACGTCAGCGAACTATGGCCCTCAGTCCAAATCAGGACCACTGACTATTTTTGTAAATAAAGTTTTGCTGGAACAGAGCCTTACCATTCTCTTAGTATTGTCTCTCACTGTTTTAGGGCCACAATATTTGAATCGAATAGTTTTAAGAAACTAATTTTCTTGCAACATTTAATGTACTTACGGCCAGGACTAGAGTGAGGTGGAGGCACTCCCTCTTAATAGTACTTATATAATCCTGAGAAAGCTTCATTAAATTTTGTGTCTTAGAAGTCTTTATTGTACCTATAGTCATGAGCCTGTATTCATAATACTGTCTGGGATTTTTTGTTTTTTTTTTTTTTGAGATACGGTCTGCTTCTGTTGCCCAGGCTAGAGTGCCATGACATCAGACTAGCTAAAAGCAACCTTAAACTCCCAGAATCAAGTGATCCTCCTGACTTGGCCTCCTGAGTAGCTAGGACTACAGGTGTATGCCACAATGCCTGGCTAACTTTTCTATTTTTAGTAGATACGGGGTCTCACTCTTGCTCAGGCTGGTACTGAACTTCTGAGCTCAAGCAATCCTTCTGTCTTCATCTCCTTAGAATGCTAGGATTACAGGTGTGAGCCACTGCACCCAGCCCTATCTACCTTTTTATAGAAAAGTTTTTATAACCCCTATTGCAATGAAAGACATCGTAGCAGAAGATAGTCTTTTAGCATTTTTCCCTGAGATGAGATGAAATCTGTTCATTCTCCAATGGACCACAGTAGATGGGAGTGGCAGATTGTGAACACTCATTAGTTTATGGCAGTGGTTCTCAACCTTCCTAATGCTGCTGGCCTTTAATACAGTTCCTCATGTTGTGGTGACCCTCAACTGCTACTGTAGCAATGAAAATAATTTTATGGTTGGGGGTCACCACAACATGAGGAACTATATTAAAGGGTTGCAGCATTAGGAAGGTTGAGAACCACTGGTTTAGGGGAATACATCCTTGAATGGAGAATTTACTCCATCTTTTCTGCAACACATTCTGCAAAGTAATGGGGAAAGGAACTGTTTGTTGTTTGCATTGTGGAGTAATCAAATAGGATTCATCTTTTTGGTCTTCTCTTGTATTGTTTATGCCATGTGATAAAATTATCTTTTTTTTCCAGATATTTTCCCTACTTTACATTGTTTTAAACTTTCCATTATATGGGAAGATTACTTTGTATTTTATGCTTTGTGGGTACATGCATTAACTTTAGTAAAATTATTCTTATACAACATAGATAATAGAAAATATTTTTTAAAAATATACAGAATTAGACAGCAGAAGATTAGCCAGAATAACTGAAAGCTGATATGGAATGTGAATGACTTCAGCCCCTTCATCTTCTGCTGAGTTTTCTACAGTCCGTCAGGTTACTCTGAATATGTTCCTGGCTTCTTGTGTTTCTAATGAAGTATTTTTTTGTATGAATTTCATTGTCACTTCTGTCAGGGCATTTCTTTCAGAGAAAATTGCTTTGGAACAATGTGTTATGTGAGTTTTTAGTCCATCTTAACTGCTCTAACCATACAAAATATTTCACATTGTCAGTTTGAGGGCATCACATCACTACTGTGACAAACAATAGAACCAGGGACCAAGACAGAATGTGACTATACCATGAAAAATTTAAATTTATTTTTATGGGAATATACAGTACAAAGGAAGAAAAGTAACTTTCTTTCTACTTTTCACCATTTTTAACTGAAACTCCCTCTAACAAAAAGTGCATTAAAAGGAAAAAAAAAACAAAACAGAATTTAATTAACATGTGTGCATTGTGTATACAAGGGGGAAAACCTAGAGAAATAGGCAAGTCTCTAGAGTAAATCTTAAAAAAAGCATTTAAACTTCAGGATTAAATATCATCATTTTTTTCAATAAGAAAGAAGGTGTATGGGGAAAGGTCCAGCTAAGATAAAATGGGCAGGAAAAACACATTAGACAGGCACATGGTGTGATGTGTAGATGTAAGTCCAGGCCTTCTGCCTTGAATGAGCTGTCTCTAGTCATCCTCTTCTTGGTGCAGAGGAAAATGCCCTTACACATAAAGCCTTCCTTCATCAATGTAAATTTCTCTTACAAAAAGGTAACTTGCAGAGTTATTCCTGTCATTTCTGAAAATAATAAGCTCAAAAGAATCCTTATGCTAAGAGATGTAAGGTTACTCTCTGTAAACTCTGTAGGTTTACTGAAAATCACTTGTAAGATTAACAAAAAAAGACATACTTTTTTTTTTTTTTTTTTTGAGACAGGATTTTGCTTTGTTGCCTGGATGAGAGAACAGTGGTGTCATTTGCTAATTTTCTCATCTTTTGTAAAGACATGGTCTCCCTATGTTGGTCAGGTGGGTCTTGAACTCTTGTCCTCAAGCAGTCTTCCTGCCTAGGATTACAGGTATGAGCCACCATGCCAGTACTCAAATTTATTAATGTGTACACTGGAGTCTTTCAGACTGAAAACCCAAAGACAAAGGGGAAATTGTTCATTTTTACAGTTAGGGTCAACGAAGTATAGACAGCCATGTAGAAATATGGTTGGACAAGAAGGATGTGATCTAATGTTAGTAGACCGAGTAGGGAAACCTAGCAAGCTCTTCCTAGCCACTCTGAGTATACATTCCTTCTTTTTGGGTATGGGACAGGAGACTCTCTGAATAGGGTATCTTAACAAGGAAGGCCAGATACTTATTTTATGGCCAGTTTTTACACAGAAAGGTAAAGGGAAAATTAGAGCAACATTTTTAGGTTTTATGGGTGGCTTTTGGGAAAAGGGTTCTGGTTTCCAGGATCCACCTTGGGGAAGGGGAGATCTTAATTTCTATGGCTGGCTCCAGGGAAGAATAGGACCTAAAGACATGAGGGCAGAAGAAGGTCAGAGAAAAACTTTTGTTCCTGAACCTTTATTTTGAGGTATTGCTTTCTAAGTCCTGACAGAAACATATTTTGGGGGTGGCCTGTTCTGGTCTCATGCAGTCATATTTGGGGGTGGAATATCTTAAGCTTCATCAATAGCTACTCATCAGGCTGGGTGTGGTGGCTCATGCCTGTAGTCCTAGCACTCTGGGAAGCTGAGGCAGGTGGATGCCTGAATTCATGAGTTTTTAGACCAGCCTGAGCCAGAGTAGAGCTCATCTTTAAAAAAATAGCCAGGGGTTGTGGTAGGCACCTGTAGTCCTAGCTACTTGGTGGAGTGGGGGAGGGCTGAAGCAAGAGGATACTTAAACCTGAGAGTTTGAGGTTGCTGTGAGCTGTGATGCCACAGCACTCTACCAAGGGCAATAAAGTTTGACTCTGTCTAAAAAAAAAAAAAAAAGCTACTCATTTAAGATATTAAAATAGTTGGCATATTTTGAAACTTCATGAATAAATGTATGATATTATATAATACAAAAGGTGATAACATTGGGCAAACATTGGATGTCTAACAAAACAATGTAAGTAGTAGGAAATACAAGGGTGCTTTTAAGGTTTCTAAAGCATTCCAGAGTGAAAATAGTTATTTTTTATTGTTGTTTGTTTACAACAGTATGAAAAATAGATATATCAAAGAGAGTTGATAAAATAATTGTCTTGATGCTCCAGCTAAAGTTGGAGACTATAAATTCTTAATGGATCCAGATTAAAAATGGATCAGTGTGGATTACTAGAGATTATCAGTGTTCTGCATATAGGAGTAGGTAGTTGAACACATGAGATTTACTCAAGGTCGAGAAAGCAAGGCACAGAGAAATCAAAGTGTGGTTGAAAAATAAAATACACAGTGATACGCGTGCTATCACTATTCACAGCACGCATGTGAACTCCGAAATCCTGCTAACTAAAGTCCTGAGGAGAGGAATTCAAACTAGGGGGCCAAATGACTGGATAATGTTTACACATCCCACATGTTTCAGGAAGAAAACCACCCTTCCCAAACTCTCCAAACTCCATCCAGTGGTACACAATAGGGTGCTTATGTGGTGGTTAGCCCTTCCTCAAAAGAACCTGGCATAAGTCTCAGTAGGAGACAGGATATCAGAATAAATAGGTCATTGTTCCCTTCTATTAGGGAGACTCTGGTGTTCCTGTTGCTTGACAAAGACACAAGTGGCAGGAAGTGGGATTGCTTGTTTCATAGAGTTCACTTTTTAACTTCACTCCTCAGTTATTTCTTTTTAGAGTGGCTCCTTTGCTGCGCCCAACTGGGAAAAGGGTCTTGAGAACAATGCCATGGAGAGACAGGTTTTTCTTTCGTTCATTAACTATACATTATCAAGTCCTTAGTGGTTCCATCTGCTAAGCATTTTTAAAGTGGAAAAGTGAACAGGCAGTCTTGGGCCTGGCTTGGGGAAAATCTTGTGTTTAAAAGTGGAAATAAGTCTTGCCACCAACACCTATAGACCTGGAGAAGTCAGGCAGACTGATGGAATTTCTTCTTTTCATACTAAAGAGAGCACATTTTAACTCCTCTTCTATGTAAGATTTGACCTAAGAAACAACTGGATTTAGAAATTTTGGAAAGATGCCTGTATTAGTTTGCCAGGGCTGCCATAAGAAAGAACCACAGACTGAATAGCTTAAACAGCTCTTAGTAATTGTCTTACCATTCTGAAGGCTAAAAGTTCAAGATCAAGATGCCAATAGGATTGGTTTATTCTAAGACGTCTCTCCTTGGCCATCATTTGGTGTGTTCATTTGTCTACTTGCTCTGTGTGTCTGTGACCTCTTATAAAGACATAAGTCGTTAGATGAGGGCTCACCCATATGACCTTATTTTACCTTAATTACTCTATAAAGAGCCTATATTCAGATAGTATTGGGGGTTAGCTTCAACACAGGAATTTTGGAGGACACAGCTCAGCTCGTAACAATGCCTTTCCATTTCTTACTAGCGGAAACTCCCTTCTGGGCTCAAAAGTGAACAAATACACTGAAAGAAAAAATATATCTGGTTTATAAATATCACCTGTGCTCCTGATGGCTCACTTTATATCATAAGGAAAAGTCTTTTGACCATCCAGGTTAATGTGGAAATCACAGAGTTTTCTCTTCCTGAGCTTTGGGCTCTGAAACGGAGCTCTTCCTAGTTTCCAAGTTGCTGGGTCACATGCTGGTAAAAATTAACAATTTTAACACTAAATATTGAAAAAGTTGATAGGTAATTTGCCGTGTGTTACTTGTACTTTCTTGATACAATTTCTTCTACTTTCTATAACTTTTCTCTTTTCACCTTTGTTTTGCTGGCAATTACAAAGGGCAGTTTAACTGCGCCTCTGTCTTTTATTTTGTCACCTCAAATGATCTATGAAAGAGTATGAAGTCTAATTAAGGCACTAACTTTCTTCGAAATGTATTTCTCTGTTGATATTAAGTTTATCAACACTTACCTTCTTACTCATCTTAATTATCATTACTAGTTTCTTCTGAAAATTATTAATAAAAGGAATTTAAAATAACTTTGTCCTGTGTACATGGCAAGAATTAATTTTTTATTTACCATAGCATTTTATTTAACAATTTTTAGTATATAAATTTGAGAAGAATTTGGTATACGAACAACTGAAAATATGACAGTAAATAAACAGAAAAATAACTAGGTATTAGTCTAGGTTAGGTGGAATCCAGATAAAATAAAAAGGAATCAGCTTTATTCTTTTATAAAAGTACATAACTTTCTTTCTCTCAAGGTGGTACTTGGAGGCTGGAGAGGTCGTTTTCTGAGATAGCCTGATGCAGGATGGAAAACAATGATATAGCTAAGAAGTGATTAGAGAAATGTGAAGCAGTTCTTTGTAATCACTTGTTAAAATGTGGAAATCTCTCTAAAATATAAATGTGATAACCAGGTAAAAATGTATGCTGCGTAGTAGATAGCATATTCTACTCTTCAAAACTCTTGAAGATACAATCATCTCCTGCTCTCTAGTGCCTGCTGAGAGCTGGCAGTACAACCCTGCATAACTCCAAATCATAGGCGGGTCACTCAGGTGTTCAATTTCCACTTGAGATGAGGAATGTTAAAGTCAGAGAAAAAGAAAATAATTTCCCATCTATTAGTCAGCTAGCTCATTATACAGATTATGTTTTGGTAGCAGATTTGTGGAATGTACATACTTTAGTCACAGATGGAGTTGACATAATTTTTGTTTTATTGTATTACCACAGTAGACAGATTGAATAATAAATAAATCAAGGGTTATTTAAGTCCTCCTTCCATTTTGCAGATTTCCCAGAAAGTTCTTTTATTAAAGAGTCAATTTTGTCCTACTATTGTTTTGTCTACTTTTTATAAAATTATAATACTTTCATTATGTCCAATAATATGGATGTCTAAGGACTGTACACTCACATAAACAAAATTGGTATTATACTCTATATGTTTGTTCTTACAAATATTATAGTCTTCTTACAAATATAAATTACAATTTCTAAGTGAATTTCTTTTATCCTAACCTGATTAATTAATTAATTCTGTAAGAGTATGTTCTTTAAGGCAGGTTTCCCCCAGGAAAGTTCACAGAAAAATTAGGAGCAAGGTACAGAAATTTCCCCTATCTTTTTTGTCCTCCTAGCCACATGCATAGATTTATTTTTTCTTATAAACTAGTGATGTTTATAAGACCAAACTGACTAACCAAAGCCTTTGGGGGAAGGCACTATCTCTTGACATTTTCTGCTCTTCTATGGGTTACCTTTTGCTGGGTTAATTTGTCAGAGAGATGATTGGCATTTCAGATATAGGACACAGGATAAATACACTTCGAAGAATGAGAGAATAGCAAGAAATACAGAGTGTAGTGAGTCAAATCTGGTGACTCTCCTATACAGTAAGGAGGCATTTTCAAACAATAGTTGATACCATTTGTGAAAAAAATCCCAGCAGTTTTCTGTGCTCTGAGGATAATCTAAAACTGATTCAATTTAAAAACTGGGATATCCAATATGGTAGCTGCTAGCCATGTTTAATGAAAACTAAACAAGATTAAAAATTCAGGCCCTCATTCACACTAGTCACATTTTAATTGCTGTGTAGCCACCTGTGTCTAGGTGCTACCCCATTGGACAGTGCAGATATCAGCACAGCACTGGTATTATGGGAAAGGGGAAAAACTTTACGAGAAGGTAAATACGTGCTAAAAGAGGAATTAGCCAGGCATTGAAAATAGCCCATGACTGCTTCAAATTTGACCTTGGCTGATGCCTGAGACCATGAGACATTAACTTCTCTGGCCCTCCAGGATGCTAAGGATTGAGCGCAACATACCCAGACTTCCCCAAATTAGTCATTTCCTTTTCCATCAATATCTGAGCTCAATGCTGAATCCTCCTTGGAATGGGGTTATTATTACCTTTTATTTAATGAGATGCTCTTTATGAGGTGTTAAATCAGTTCGTCTATTCTCAAATTACATTCTGTAGTAGATCCCACTAAATTTAATCAAATTCATTAAATAGATATATTTGCTATATTCTACAGGAAAAATTTCCACTAAACTCTAAACATCATTTGGGTTAACATTAATGTATTACCATATCACAGGATTTTTAGTTTTAATGCCGAAATCTTTTAACTATATGCTTAAAGTGAATGGAAAACAGGTTTTAGGATTCATGAGTCTTGTTTTGCTATTCTAGCACACTTTCAATATTCATATGTGACAATTATTATATATTACTCCTTAATTAAATTTTGCTCTTGCTCCCATTTTTATATTTAATATTAGTGATTAAAAACACTCTTTTGTCCTGCTATCCAAAAGTAGGGCATTTTGGCTTTCATAATAATTACATACATAAGAGATGAAATCATTTGTTGGTTTTAAATGCCTTTAAGTTAAAATAATTTCCATGTGATTGAATTAGGCATGATCTCCACATTCATAAAAATGCATATGGCTGAAATTATACATACAAGACTTTAGATAAAATGAAAAAGTGTGTAAGTTTAGCCCCTACTAACATGTAAATTAGCAAGGATGAATTTTTTCCCCAGAGTTTCTAAAATCAAATTGCCCATAACTAAGATTTAACTTTAAAAATAAAAACAAAAAGTTGTATAATTTGGTAGCACTTACGAAGTGCTAAATGCCATATTAAATACTTCATATATAGTATACTACCTAAATTAGGGAATGGGAAACTTTCTTTTCTAAAGAACCAGGGAGTAAATATTGAATTTGAGACTTTGTGAACCTTCACATCTCTGTCACCACTACTGAGCTCTGCCGTGTGATGGTGAAGTAGCCAGAAACAACATTGAATGAACAGATGTGTCTGTGCTTTGTTTACAAAGACAAACCGTGCTTTGTTTACAAAGACAAACCGTGAGTGGAGGTGGAGAGAAGGGAACACTTTTACACTGCTGGTGGGACTGCAAACTAGCACAACCTTTTTGGGAGGAAGTACAAAGAACCCTCAAAGAACTCAAGCTAGACCTCCCATTTGATCCTGCGATCTTATTCCTGGGCATCTACCCAGAAGGAAAAAACTCCTTTTATCATAAGGACACTTGCACTAGACTGTTTATTGCAACTCAATTTACAATCGCCAAAATGTGGAAACAGCCTAAATGCCCACCAACCCAGGAATGGATTAACAACCCGGGAATGGTATATGTACACCATGGAATACTATTCAGCCACTAAAAAAAATAGAGACTTTACATCCTTCATATTAACCTGGATGGAAGTGGAAGACATTATTCTTAGTAAAGCATCACAAGAATGGAGAAGCATGAATCCTGTGTACTCAATTTTGATATGAGGATAATTAATGATAGTTAAGGTCATGGTGGGGGTGCGAGAAGGCGAGCAGAGAGAGAAAGAAGGAGAGAGGGGTGAGGAAAGGAAGAGCAGAGAGAGGGAGGGGGAGGGGGTGTTGTCTTGGTGTGTGCCACACCTTTTGGGGGCAAGACACAATTGTAAGAGGGACTTTACCTAACAAATTCAATCAGTGTAACCAGGTTTCTTGTGCCCTCAATGAATCCCTAACAATAAAAAAAAAAAAATTAGAAAACAAAAAGTCCCATAACAATCATCATTTCAAGATTTGTCATTTATTAATTTGTCATGTGCTAGGTACTTTACATATTTATCACTTTAAATCTTGAGGGCAACTTAGGGACAAAAGGGCATTATTCACACTTTAAAAAAGTAAAAACTGGGGCCAAGAAAGGAAATTAGACAAGTCCGTAGTCACCCAGCTCATAGGAGGCAATGCCTGTCCATCAATCCCAAAGCTCTTTCCCTATCTGAATAGCTGCTTGTAAAAAAAAAAAAAAAAAAAAAAAAGACAAATTGTGAATCTGATTGGGCTGAAGGTTGCCAAGCTTTATTCTAAGCTAGTCCTCATAAATAATGATGGCTGCTTTCTCAGGAAATGCCTCCACCATTGAAGATTGCTGCTAATGGAACGGAGAGAATTAAAAAATCTCTCTCGCCTCAACCTGGACAGGAAGGATCTACCCCTGCAAAGGTCTCCGTGAGTCCCAGAACTACTCCGTGTGCTGGTTCCACATGGAGCTCTGAGGAAAGGCTCATTTGAATATCCCAGTGTTGCCCATTTAATTAATAAGCATTTGGGCTAGGGTTTAACCCTAAACAATCCAATGCCAAAGCCTGCAAGCACCATCGCTATAGAAAGATAATTCTAACTGTCCCAAAGATTGTCCAGGGCTCCACCCTTTCCCATATCTGTTTTAGAGGGAGAGGCCTGTGCTGTTTTCATATTTCCCAGAATTATATCAGTAAAAGGGGTGGGGGCTGCTTCATAATTCATTCATTTATTTGTAAGTTATTAGAAGTATGATTTCTGGTTGGCTCAGATACTTTGTAAAGTTGTAGGAAACATCCAGCACTCATTCTAACATACTCGCAGTTAATATCTACTAGGAAACACAAATTAAACTGTAATGTAAAAACTTCAAACTTCTAAATAGTTTCAACTTAACCTGTACTTTCCCAAGGTGAACTAAATTGTGACAACATTTATTAGAAATTTCCTCATCCCAGAGCAAAGTGTAATTAATGAATTTCAACTGAGTGAGAAGAGGGAATTTGCCTTGTATAAATATCCAAAGAGCCAGAAAGATTTAAATCAAGTCTTGGGGTTCTCTAACCTTTATATTAATGCTATGCCTGAGCATGAATAATCAAGCAAGATTAAAGGCAAAGAAAAGAGAATTAAAATTGTGGGACATTTTCTGAATTCCTCCCTCAATACTTCTTTGGAATTGCACAAGGCCTATTATTTTCTCCTTTGTCCACTGATATGTCAAATCACAGAATGTTGTTAGACCAGTTCCTGGTGTCAAATGTTAAAATTCTATCCAATTAATGGGTCATGACATTGCTGGAATTAGTTCACGCAGTAGTCTCTGCAAAAGTACATGGCATACACTGGCAAGGGCTAGTTCTTTGCTGTTAAGGTAGTTCATTAATGTATTTCATTTGTTGAATGCCTGCAACTTGTTAATCATTAGAATGCAGTTAAGTATTTACACCCAGCATTATTCCAGAAAGGATTTAAAGCAATTTATTAGGCTACATATGAAATAGCAAGTAAGAAAAACGAGTCAGGAAAGTTCAGTGGAAGCAAAAGTGAGTCACGACACAAAAGTCACACAATGATGTCATTTATATTTGCTAGAGATGTGTCAGAAACTTGACTTGTGTTTTTGCTAGCCAATGGGAGGAATGGAACCCTAGAGGTAAGTGATTCACACTATTTGTAATGTAAAAACTATCTAGTTACTCAAGAAATGTACAATTCTATCTGATTATGAAATCAGAATTTTCTCCCATGAGTCTTTAGAGAAAGGATACCAGGCATGTTCATAAACATGATCTTAACAGTAAACACAGACAGAAGTTGTACAGAGGAGTTTATACAACACACCTCAGTATCAGTTCCTGGCATCTGGCCAAAGTAGAGTTAAGTTAAAAAAAAAAAAAAAAAAAAGACCTTCGTATTAACCTGGATGGAAGTGGAAGACATTATTCTTAGTAAAGCATCACAAGAATGGAGAAGCATGAATCCTATGTACTCAATTTTGATATGAGGACAATTAATGACAATTAAGGTTATGGGGGGGGAAGCAGAAAGAGGGACGGAGGGAGGGGGGTGGGGCCTTGGTGTGTGTCACACTTTATGGGGGCAAGACATGATTGCAAGAGGGACTTTACCTAACAATTGCAATCAGTGTAACCTGGCTTATTGTACCCTCAATGAATCCCCAACAATAAAAAAAAAAAAAAAAGAGTTCCTGGGACCAATGTGAAGGGATGTAAACCCTTAACTTTCAGATGATCTAGCTCAAACTAGGATTAGAGAATTTGTAAAAGGAGTTCTCCAACTTTATATCTGTAAGAATCACAAAAAATAAACAATGGATTGCTGTGCTCCTTCCTCAGAGACTCTTGTTTAATCCATCTAGAGTGGGACCCACAAATCTATTTTTTAACTCTCACCCCTCTTTCTTCCAATATGGAAGGTAGGTAGACTATTAAGGAAGGAACAGAGATTAAAAGTAACAAGGAACATTAATGAAGCATTTGGAGGCATCAGCAAGGATGGATCATTTTAATTTGAGGCTAATTGATCTGTAACAAGTCTTTTTAGAGGAATGTTAATACAGGCCTATTGGGCTATTCCACTAGACAGGGGTGCTCTACTAGAAAATGGAATCGCCTTTTTCTTCTTCTCCACAAACTAAAAATGCCTGCACATTAAAGAATAGACAGGGATAGAGAATCACTCTAGATTTCCTGAAGGGATCTCTTACATGTGTGGGTGTGCAAAGAGGTTTATTTAAAATTAGCTCTTTAGGATGTTGGGCACTTTTTAGAAAATTTTGGCCCAGTATAACGAATGCTCTGATATAGTCTCCAGATTCCCCCTTCAGGACTTAGGCCCTTGATCACCCAGCCACTAGGAGTCTTTTCATCTGATGTCCTCACAGGGATTGTCATTTTTACCTAAGGTTACACCCTTGAGGCCTTCAACATTTCATGATCAGCAGACACAGAAGGACAAGATCTGGACAACTCTGAAGGACCACCCAGCTCTACAGCTTCCCTTGAAAGTAGCTGAAATCCTTGTTGGACCTACATCACAGTTCAGTTTCTTCTTTGATCTAATCTTTGTTCCTCACCCATTACAGATGGAGATCTCTTGGGTTTATCCCAAATATTCCTGCTCACAAACCTCGGACTCAGAGTCTGCTTTGTAGAGAACCTGACCTAAGACATGTGAGTACAAATCTCCTGCCCCTCACCTTGCTGATATTACCCATGTTACTTTGCAGTTGGATTTTAATTACTCACCCACCTCTCCTTTCTGTATCTCTCTTGTGTCTTTTTTCTGTTCTTAATATTTAAGGGCTCTCCCCTATGAAGCACATCTTTTCTTTCTCACTGACCTTTTAGGATGTGTTTGCTTTCAACTTCCTAATCTCTGTGAGCCTGACCCACCCTGGGTCTGCTAAGCCTTGAAGACAAAGCGTATGAGGCAGTTGCCGAGCAAACACACATGCACATGTGTGCGCCCAGAGAGCATCGAGGTTTCTTGTGATAAAGTGCATTTGAGAAAACTGACTTAAACACATTTAAGTTGCTGCAGGATTTCTCAGAGTCTTTAAAATGCTAATATGAATTGTGAATCTCCAAATGATATGTTGTAGATTCCTCCTTCTTTTCATTTTTCTTTGAGGCAAAATTCACATGCAGTTAAACATTCCAGGGTTTACAATTCGGTGGCAATTAGCACATTTAGAGTGTTATATAATCACAACCTCTATCTAATTCAACATTTCTATCACCCCAGAAGTTAAGTAATCCTTTCCCATGCACGTCCTCTGAGCCCGTGGTAGTAATCATTCTGCTTTTCTATCTGTATGGATTTACCTAATCTATTTTATTATAAATGGAATCATATAACATGACCTTTTGTGTGAATTCTTTCAGTTATCACAATGTTTTTTGAAGCTGAGCCATGTGGTAGCTTGCATCAGTATGTCATTCCTTTTAATGATTGAATGATATTCCATCATGTGGATGAACTGCATTTTCGTTCATCAGTTGGGGGATTTTAGACAGTTCGCTGACACCATATCAGACAGTGCTGATATGAACATTTGTGTTTAAATTTTAGGACACTTATTTTCTTTTATTTTGGGTATATATTTAGAAGCAGAATTACTTGATCAGGTGAAGTTTCCATGTTTAATGTTTTGAAGAACCAAAACCCCTTTTATACTGAGGAATAATAAACTTTAACAAGTTTTCTAAATAAGTTTTTTTTTTTTTTTTTTTTTGTAGAGACAGAGTCTCACTTTGTGGCCCGCGGTAGAGTGCCGTGGCCTCACACAGCTCACAGCAACCTCCAACTCCTGGGCTTAAGCGATTCTCTTGCCTCAGCCTCCCGAGTAGCTGGGACCACAGGCGCCCGCCACAACGCCCGGCTATTTTTTGGTTGCAGTTTGGCCGGGGCTGGGTTTGAACCCGCCACCCTCGGTATATGGGGCCGGCGCCCTACCGACTGAGCCACAGGCACCGCCCTAACAAGTTTTCTATACTCATTTACTTTAAGATGTTAATGTTAATTATAGTGTCAAATGTTTTTTACCTTAGAACTAATGATTCAGAAAACTTTAACAAAAAGCTTTGAATTTGCAATAATAAAATTGTAAGGCCAATATCTATGAAGGGAAGATATTTTTTGAGAAAAGAGGTCTTCTAAAAGTTCTGCTCATTTCATGCCATGCCAAGGACTTCCTTTTATGTTTCATAATACGTTTCCATTAAGAAATAGAAGTGAGTCTGATGGTCACTTGGAGATAATGTGAATAACGTCTGTACCATAAATGCTTGCCAGTGGTCTGGGGAATATGAGGTGACTGTTCTGATGTGATTAATTCGGTCTGGAAGTAGAATTATAAAGAACAAATAGAAATATAAAAAATGAAATTTAATTTAAATTTACCTGTTTATGAACTATTAGATTTTCATTATCACACAGTTTTTAGAATGGAGAAAAATAACAATTTTCCCTTACTTTTTTTTTTTAAGTGTGTGGACATTATACCCCTTCAGTCTTTTGTGTATTTTAGGGGAATAAAAACATAAACATTTCTATGATGCACAACAGTCAGCTCTAGTAATATTTGTTTGAAAATTTTTATTATATATGTAACATAATGTGTGGATTTTATAAGTAATATACTCCATATACTACTTTCATATATATTATACATGAATATAAATATATGATACCTAATTAAATGTATTAAAAAATACATTAAAAATATGTATTTTAAATCTCAAGGAATAGTTTACCCAGAGTCCAGTTGTAAAGGATAATTTTTTTAATTTAAGATACCACAAAAAATTGTTGAATTGCATCTGGATATACCATTACATACTTTATAAAGCCCAGATTTTGAAAAAAATCACATAAGCTATCTCATTATCATAGCAGATTGCACAGATATGTAAGATTTCTTATTTCACTTTGAATAGATAGAAATGCTGAATAAATAAATTTTTCCCTAAAGAGGTATATGTTTGAAATCTTTTAACTCTATATTCAAAACAAAGAACTATAAAGTCACTTTGAACTGTACCAATGAACTGAGCTTAGAAAAATCTGCCCACAAGCCAAATACACAGCCTGAAAGTGATTCAACTCGTATGCACTGTGTATGAATAAAAAGGAACCTGTTAGTTATTGGCCTTCTAAAGTTGGTACATGGCACTCACAATTCTTTCATTTGCGTAACCTTGCTTTGAAGGCATTTCTTATATATTTAATCTAAATAAATATTGTAGATAATATTTGTAGATATTTTGTACTGACAGAATACAATCTAAATAAACAGTACAATCTAAATAAATAATCAGTAAATCTAAATAACATTTGTAGATATTTTGTACTGAGAGAATTTTTTTCCAGGATATGTTATTAGTGCACATTATAATAGGTAATAATAGCAAATGTAAATAAAAGCAACTTTCCTATTCAAAGGCAAAGATTCTCACACTGCATTAAACATGCACAATATGGAATGAATTAACTATATATGTATATCAATATGGATAGTTCTTTACATCATAATGTTAAAAATGAGTGCATTATAGCTGTACGTATCAACATTAGTCAATCTCTATATACTGTATAATGGTGAAAGGAAAAAACAGGGTGACTAAGAATGCATTTTGTATGGTTCATTTATATAAAGTGCAAAAGAAATCAGAAGTAATTATTATATTTTTAGAGTTCAGTCATACGTGATAAAAATTTTAAAAACATTAGGTTTTTTATGTAAAATTCAGGACAGTAGTTACATCTGGGGAAAGGAGGGGAGTGAGATAGCTAGGGGAAC
Organism: Nycticebus coucang; assembly: GCF_027406575.1. Taxonomy (NCBI): domain Eukaryota; kingdom Metazoa; phylum Chordata; class Mammalia; order Primates; family Lorisidae; genus Nycticebus; species Nycticebus coucang. The sequence continues at coordinate 74,583,801 of NC_069787.1, read as the reverse complement.
ACACACGTATAAGGTTTCTAAAGATCTTTTGGATTGAGGACACATGGGTGGCCATTTCATTGATTTTCTTTAATTTTATTAATAGATCAGTACGTAAGGAAAGAACATGTTTTTCTCTGTACTTGCCTTCACTCTCAATACTTCACTTCTAATACCATATGTGTCCCCCACACACATCAATTCTCCAGTAGATACTGACCATGCGTTGTATAATACAATTCAGTTCTCACACTAACAGGAATTAGTGGAGTCCTCACAGTTTCGAAGCTCAGTCCCCCAAGATTGCTTCCTACTTTAACGTCCATTGCAAGTGGTAGCTCCACAGTTAACCCACACTTCTGTATGACTTGGATACAAATTGAGATTTCCATGACCTCCTTCTTAGGTTCTAAGGATCACTGGATGATCCACAGAACGCAGGGAAACACTAATGTTTATCAATTTATTTCAGTGGATATTACAAAGACTGCAAACGAACAGCCAGATGAAGAAGCACAGAGGGCAAGGTATGAGGGAAGGGTGTAGAGCTTCCATGCCTGTCTGGGTACATCTGCTTTCCAACCCTCCTTATGTTGAGCAACTGGGAAGCACTTTCAATCCCATCTTTTTGGGATTTTATAGAGGATTTATTACACAGGCATGCTTTGATGAAATCATTGGTCATTGGTGATCAACTCAGCTGTTAGTCCCTCTCTTCTGCCCAGAGATTGGTCAGGGAGGCAGGGAAGAGCTGTAAGTTTCACTCCTCCAATCACATGGTTGGTTCCCTTCCCAGCCAGCTCCCATCCTGAGGCTGCCTAGGAACCCCTAGCCACCAATCATCTCATTAGTATATCAAAAGAAACTTACCACTTTGAGAATCCAAGGTCTTTTAGGAGCTGTGTGAAAGGAAACAGGGGTGAAGACCAAATACATATTTCTTGTTATATGTCACAGTATCATAGGCATATATAATATACAATCCAAATTTTAAAAAGTGATTTAAAAGGCCAGGTGCAATGGCTAATGCTTGTAATCCCAGCACTCTGGGAGGCTGAGGCAGGTGGATTACCTGAGCTCACAGGTTCGAGACCAGCCTGAATAAGAGTGAAACCCCCATCTCTAAAAATAGCCGAGCATTGTGGCAGGTTCCTGGAGTCCTAGCATCACTTGAGCCCAAGGGTTTGAAGTTGCTGTGAGCTATGACACCACGGCCTTCTACTGAGGGAGACAAAGTGAGACTCTGTCTCAAAAAAAAAAAAAAAAAAAAGCGAGTTAAGAAAACAAATTACAGATAGTACAGATAGATACATACAATATGATGTCACTTATGAAAAAATTTAATAGCTTAACACTTTTTACTGTTATTAGGTCAATAGATATGTAAGAACAGCATTTAAAAATACACTGCAAAGATCAATGCCAAATTCATGACAGTGGTTGATTCAGGAATGGAAGTTTGGAAATGAGATTTGGAAGGGAATGAAAAGGGAAATTTAATGGTGTTAGTAATGTTTTAAACTTTTTGAAGTTGAATAAAAAGACAAAATTTCTAACAAAAAAGTTTATAAAACAGTAAAATGTTAATGATCACTCAAAATATTATATTAATGGTTCACTGGTATAGAATCATTTCTCTTCATGACAATATAGAAAGCATTGATAGTTAAACCAGCAAACTACATACTGAGGTTAAATTTTCAGTAATATACAAACGTTAATATTGCCAATGGAGCTCATATCTAAAGAAAGATTTAAAAGGGAAAGGAAGGTATAGGGTCATAAATAACTTCTCCTTTAGAAAAGACCAAAATGATAGTATGAAACATCATAGTCCGAGGGCAGTCATGGTGGCTCACTCCTGTAAATCCCAGCACTCTGGGAGTCTGAGACAGGTGGATTGCCTGAGCTCACAGGTTCAAGACCTGCCTGAGCAAGTGTGAGACCATGTCTCTAAAAAAAATAGCCAGGCATTATAGTGGGCGCCTGGAGTCCCAGCTACTCAAGAGGCTGAGGCAAGAGAATTGCTTGAGTCCAAGAGTTTGAGATTGCTGTGAGCTAAAGATGCCACAGCACTCTACCAAGGGTGACACAGTGAGACTATCTCAAAAAAAAAAAAAAAAAAAAGAGAAACATCATGGTCTGTTTGAAAATGCCTCATAATTTTCTTTTTTTTTTTTTTTAATTTGGCCGGGGCTGGGTTTGAACCCACCACCTCCGGCATATGGGACCGGCACCCTACCCGCTGAGCCACAGGCGCCGCCCAATGCCTCATAATTTTCAAATATTTATGTAATTTATTTTCACTTTCAATTTGTCTTGGTGGCTTAAATACATTGATATGTGCATCATGATCATCTAAGTTTCATCCCAAGAATGCAAGGCTGGTTTAATATATACATATCCACAAATGTAATTCATATCAAAGTGTATATATACACTATATGTACATTTACATATGCAATAAATGTGGCAGTGCAGATAGATATCTTTTCAGTATACTGAATTTCCCTCTTTTGGATCTGTACCCAGCAGAGTGATTGCTGAGTTATATGGTGGTTCTTGCTTTCCCATTCTTGATATACTTAGAAGAATGTTCTCCCAAACCATCTAGGTAAATACAAAAGATGAAAAGTCTCCTTTTATGGCTGAATAGCATTCCATGGCATACATATATATCACAGTTTATTGATCCATTCAAAAGTTGGTTGGCACTTCGGTTGTTTCCACATCTTTGTGATTATGAATTGAGCTGCTATAAATATTTAAGTGTAAATATTCTTATGGTACAATGATTTTTTTTTTTTTATTCTGGGTAGATACCTAGTGATGGTATTGTGGGATCAAATGGAAGATCTACTTTTGGATTGAAGGATTCTCCAATACTTGGAGGATTCTCCATACTTCTTTCCAAAAAGGCTGTATTAGTTTGCAGTCCCACCAATAGTGCATAAGCATTCTCTCCATGCCAGTACCAGCGTCTGCAGCTTTGGGACCTTGTGAAGTGGGCTTTTCTCACTGATGTTAGGTGATATGTCAAAGTGGTTTTGATTTGCATTTCTCTGAAGAATAGGGAGGACGATGAGCATTTTTTCACTTGTTAGCCATTCATCTGCCTTATGGGAAAAAAATTCTGTTCATGTCTCCTGCCCAGTTATTAATGAAATTGTTTGCTCTTTTCTTGTTGATTTGCTTGAGTTCTCTATAAGATTAGTAACTCCTAATGATTTTCTTGATAGAATGGCAGCCGTAGTGACCTGGTCATTTTGCCCCTCCATGTATAGCAATTTTTTTTTTATTATATCATAGCTGTGTACATTAATGTGATCATGGGGCACCATACACTGTTGCCTCTGCCATTCTCATGATTCTCTCTGTAGGCATTTACTGTGATAGCTTCTGCCTCTTTCTGTAAAACTCAAGCAGAGAGCTCCTGGAAAGAGAATCACTAAATCTCCATTCAATTAAAATCTGAATGGGCAGTATTTTCTCATGTTATCAGTGACTTGACTTCTAGCTTAAATAACTACTGTTAGGAAGAAATAACTTCAAGTATGGTAATTTTTGTATAAGAGGTAAGACTAGTTTTCTAGAAAATTCAATGGGCGTGGAAGCCCCTTCAGGTTTCATGATTTCTGATGTAGAATAGCCAGTTTGAGAGAGTCAAAATGCTATAATATTCAAACAAGGACTCATTAGAGAAGGAAAGGAAGAATATTTTTTAATTAGCACAATATTATCTTAGGAAAAGGAAGATGCATGCTACCTTAATCAGAGCAAAAAGTTGATACATAGAGACTGAAGTTCAACCATAATACTATCATAAACCAGTGGTATTCTAGGAGTTAGCCATGTTTTCTCTACATAAGATGTATTTTCTATTTTTTGGCCCATAAATGTGAGTTTCTACTAATAACATTTGGTTCAAACATTTTTCTATCTCTTGGTAATTATTTGTTCAATATCTGTCTTCCCTGTTAGCAGCATGAGGACAGGTTTCTATGTTTCTTTTCAATTGTCTACCTTTGTATTTATCACAGTATTTGACCAATACTAGCACCCAGTTGCTCTTCAAGGAGAGGATAAAGAAATACACCTCCAAATATAAGGAAATGCCAATACAATATAGGCATTCTGAACATTCTGGAGAAAGTTGTTCCATGTTTGCTTGCTAATATTGATGGCAGTAACTTATATAATATTCTTGCCTTCCATCCAACAAAGATATATTTTCTCTAGTCTTATCATGTTAGTTCTCAGGTTACTATGTATGCTGAGATCAGTAACTTCTGTATTTAAGCTTCAGGAAACACATGTATATGCACACATATTGTTTATTTTATGTAGATTGGAAGTGGAAAAAAAAACAATGTTAACAGGGAGATTAAATCTTACAGATGCGTTCATTTATTAAATCATTCATCAAATTATCCACTGTTTACATAGTGCCTACTATGTGTCAGGCACTTTTTTAGGCATTAAAGATACATACGTGGTACAAAAGAGACATGTGTCCTACTAAGATTTATTATACTTGGGGAAAGAAGCACACACACACACACACAAAATAGTAAACTAGCAAGAATTTTTGTAGTGATAGTGTTTCAAAAAAATGTGTAAGAAATAGCACAAAAGGATGGGGTAGCGAGGAAAGATTTTGTTTTATTTTGTTTAAGAAGTAACATTTAAGCCAAAACTTGAAGAAGCGTAAGGACTGAACTATTGCAGGAAGAGCATTCTAGAAAGAAAACAACATGTGCAATGGCCCTGAAGTGGGAAGTGTGTAGATTTGGAGAGAACAAAAAGAAAGTGAGTGTGCTCAGAGCAGAGCAAGCAAAGTGCAGAATATTAGGAGGAGAGGTCAAAGAAGAAGGCAATGACCAGGTCAGGTAGAACTTTGGAGGTCAAAATACAGAGCTTGGATTTTATTCTAAGAGGAGTTACATGATCTGATTTAAATTTTAAAAAGACAACTCTGTTGAGTGAGAATAGAATTAAAAGGTAAGAGAAGAATCAGGTAGATAAGTTAGATGATAATTGCAACAATCCATGTGAGAAATTATAATGATTATGAGGAGTAAATGGCTTTGGAATACATTGTGAAGTTAGAGTTTGGATGGGATGTTAGATAAACAGATGAATCAAGGATGATTTCCTTGATTGAAACAGGTGGAAGAAACAGGTGGAAGAATGGTGATGCCAATTGCTGAGATGGCCGAGATGGGGGTTGGGTGCAGTGAGTTTGGGAGTAGGAGTGAGTGGGAAATTGAGAGTCTGCCCTCTACCCTCTATGAATTTAAGATACCTATTCAGTATCTAAGTGGAGATGTCAAGTTAGCTGTTGACAATCTCAAAACCAATAATGATTTTATAGGAAAGATAAGGACCAGTGATATACTTTTTAGACCCATCGGGATAGAGATTAGATAAAATCATTGGGGACTTGAGCAAGAAAAAGAAGAGATACCAGCCGGGTTCTGAAACCTGAGATTAACTTTAGGAAGAAAAGGATTTTGAGAAAGTAACCCTGGAAGACTCTGGGAGATAGGATGACAAACAGCCGAGCATGGTTTCCTGGTCACCAAGGGAAAAGAAGCATTTCAAGAAGGAGGAGTAGGAATTAGTTGTGTCAAATGCAGTTGTTAATTTTGCTGAACTCCACTTTTTACTTTTAGTTTCAAAGTGAAGAGATCTCAAATGGCAAAGCTACTTCTAAGGCTAAACTTAACTATGCAAATAATTTTGAGAATATTTTTTATCTCATCTGAGATGAGAAAAGAAATGTGGTGCATTTTCTCTTCCAGCTTAGATAATACATGAGGAGACATTTCCTTAATTTGTTACAAATGAGCAAAGAGCGTAGTAAAAGACATACATTGCTTGGTAGGGTTTACAAAAGCTAAGCTAACATTTGAACACAGTTTTTAACTGCATTCCATCTTCTGAGAACCCCAAAACACATTGAATTCCTCATTCTTTAATTTATTATTAAATTTAAATAACTTCATTTTCTCTCCTACTGTCCAAACTAGAGTAACACAATAAGCTGTTCTTTTCTAAGCAAGAGGAAATTTGATGTACCTAATTTGGCTCCTTTTCTTTAGGCTTACGTGATTCTCTGTTTATTTTGGAACATGCTGAATGGAAAGTCAAGGGTCAGTGTCTGTCACTTGACCTGAGGGAAATGGCAGGTTTTCTGTGTTTTTCTTTCTGTGATTCCACAGAAATAGAAAGATGACAATATATTTGCCTTGTCTTCTTCAGTTTCAGGTCTTAAGACAACAACTGGGATATTTGGTACTTCAGAATCCTCCAAGATACATAAAAGATCATTCAAACTCCCAGAATTCCAAGGTCGCAAGAGCTTGGACATAATTTTAGGCAACTCACATGAAGTCTTCAGGTCTCCACACATGTGACTGGAGACCTCATGGAGAAACTGCTCAACAAAGGCAGAGGTGTCTATCTGACAAATATTCCTAGAGGAAAAGCAAAATCAAGTTCTACAGGGTGTTCAGTCTGTTCTTCCATTCTTGTCATGTGTATTACATTATCACTGAGAAAACACATTTCAGCGCTTTGCCCTGCCTGTGCTCTGTTGTGAGATTTTGAATATGCCTTGCAATCACAGAGTTCCAAATACTACATCTTGTCACCTTGGCTTTATAGCACCTGCCTCTACCACAGAATTCATGGAAGGGTGAAAGAGCCAAGTGAGATAATGTACACAAGTGTTTTGTAAATTAAAATTTACTACAAGAATAAACGCTGTTATTATATGTTTACAGCACCTTAAATCCTGGGTATCTCAAAGTACTTTATGACATAATCCTTTGTTCTTTAGGTTTCCCAGGGTTTTGTCATCTTTCTTCCCATTTTGACCCGTCTCTTGTGTCCCCTCTTTTATCACTATTCAATAAGCCTCCTCCCCATTCCTCACCTGCAACAAAACACCTCAGTGCCAGCTTAAACCATTCCTTTATTCTACATCAAAATGTCAAAAAAGTATGAACAATTCTACCTTTTTAAAATTCCTGACTTCCTTCCCTGGCTGCCCATCCTCATTAGTACTCCCCCTAGATCAATACCTCCTCAAAGACCATTGTTACATTCTCCTGACTCTCAGTGCCATAGGTTTTTGTCTTCCAGTCCATTCTTCATGTAGCTACTTTAGGCTGATCCTAAAAACAAAACAAAAGCCCTAGAAGTGATCATATGACTCTGCAGTTAAGAATCCACAAATGGCTTCTTAGGAGTAGCAGTATAAAATAAACCTTGATGTGTTTTCTAGGGTTCTGCAGGATCAGGCTTCTCTTGACATTCACACACACAGGCTGCCCTTTCCAGCTCATATCCCCCTATCTTCTGGAAGGATCAACTCCTTGGTCTGACTTGACCAATTGGTGGCTTCTGACTGCCCCTGCTCATACTGCCTGAGCATCCCATTCCCCTGGTTACCAGGCTTTTTATCTTTTTAGGTTTCTGTGTTATAACTCTATAAGTTCTGCCTTTGTGTCTGTCTTAGCCCCTTACCCAGACAGAATTAACATTCTTCATTCATACTTGCACTATGCTTAACAAGTCTCTTCTCTCAGGCCCTGAAACATTATTTCAGGTAGGTATTTATGTGAGTTCCTTCTTCTTCTTGATCATGAGCTCCTTCAGGGTCTGAGCCTTGCCTTATTCATTGTTTTACTCCAGAATCTTGCCTGGAACATTAAATACATTCCCTAGAACTTTATAATTACTCAATGTGGAGGGAGGGTGGGAAGGAGGGAGGTAGGGAGGGAGGAAGGAAGGAAGGAAGGAAATAGAGGAAGGATGAGATTGCACATATCAATTTATTTAAAACAATTATGTTACAGGCTATATGAATTGTTAATGTGTAAATAAGTGATGTCTATCAATCAATCAACCAAATGTTTCTTTAACCACATTCTGTCAACAATAGACTATATTTTAAGTAGCTTTTGATATAAAGGTGTCGCTATTCTTATTATTTCTGTACTTTTCCCTAAACCTGAGTCTCTACCAGTCTTCTGAAGCTTGTGGCTTTTAGTAAAAAACTTCTTGAAGAAGATGCCAGGATCCCATCTGGAATTTTCAAAACCCTGCGCAGCCCTACTCACAAGGTCTGAACATCTTTTCAACCAGCATATTTCACTCTGAGTGCATGCAGGACCTGAAATCCATGCTCTGCATTTTATTGAAAGAGAATAAAGGGAGGAAGAGATTGTGCAGAGAAAAGCAGTTGCTTTTCACATTTGAAATGCATTTTCAACATAAAGTTTATTCTGATACCTCCACAAGGAAACATCAACCACACCATAGAAAGTTTACATACAGGAATCTGTCTTCTAGAGTGGATGTCACTGACCAGCAAGAACTGATTGTGCCCATGTCTTCTCAACTCCATGTTAGTGATGTTGAATCAGTAGGTTGAAGTCAACCACAGTAAGAATATTTACACCACAGAAATTGGCATGTGTATCACGGCTTTTTCTTTTTTCTGGAGAGCCAGTTTAACAGTACGCCACTTTCCTGTCACTTCTTCTCTTTCCCACTTCAATTTCCAGCTAATATTTGATTAGCTTTGTTCTAGATAAAATCAGTGCACAGAACTTGTGCCTCCACAGGAAGATTTATTTGTTCATTTACCTTAATACAGGAAGTTCCTCTGCAGTGTTTTTTAGATGAAGGTGCTGAAAGACCACATCCTCTTTGGCTATTCATTTTAGGTTTATGTGGTCATTGTTTGCTAAGAAGGTGTTGAAATCTTTGTAAAACACAGTCTATTAAAAATGACTGTGAAAAAATTTTGCTTAGTGAACTATTATATAATTGTAAGTAAACAACCCTTCCAAATCTTTCCGAACTCCTTCAACCTAGTCACATAGGGAAAGTTTTGAAATTATAAATGTAGTGAGTACAAATACCTTCAGCCTTTGTTTTGAGAGATTTTATTATTATTAATGGTATCCTCTCTGAAACAGTCTCATAGTGTTTGCCATGATGCTAATGAGTCATAAGCTTCAATACTCTTCACTTGAATAAGACCTCTCTTAAATCAGCATGTGTTCTTACAGTCATGTGTCTGAAAATTACAAAAGTAACAGTTTTTTTATTATCTTTTCTACAAGGGAGTGCCTCATAACATATAAATTTCTGGCTCCAAAAACCTGGACCCACCCTGGGGGTTATTTTATATTGGTTTTGCCTAACTTGTTTAAATTAAAGTCATAATCTTGTTTCCAACCCTACCCTTCTTATTAACTAAACTGTCTTCTCTCCCTCAACTAATAAATTCACAAGGAATCGTCTATAGTATGAAGTTGCTGTTTTTAAAGTTACATATTATTATTTTTTAAAAAGAAAAAGGAGGGGTGGCACCTGTGGCTCAAAGGAGTAAGGCGCTGGCCCCATATGCCAGAGGTGGTAGGTTCAAATCCAGCCCTGGCCAAAAACTGCAAAAAAAAAGGATATTTATTTAACTTCTAAAGTAATTTGGAGGCACTCAGGTATTTGACCAGAGAATATATAAGGTTATTGGCAAGAAAGCTTAGATCTCAGTTTCCTTTTGACTAACTGAGTCAGAAATGCCTACACTCTCCAACTCCTACAGGGCACAGACACAACCCAGCCATTTCTCTTAAACTTGGTAACTTCTTGTCTTGCAGGCTCAGATTAAAGACGATCTTGTCTTGGTGTCTTTAACACCAAGAAGATGTTCTTAGGTTAGAATTCCTCCTATGAACTTCCATTGCACCTTGAGTTTAACCCTACAATGGACTAATTACACCATTGGATCATGAGTTCCAAGGGGCCAGCATGTGTCATATACATGACCTCTTATAGCTGGTAAAAAACAATCCCTCAACATGTGTTTATTGAATGAATACATGAATAAGTGTACAAATATTTTTCTGAATTAGAAGTCTAAATACCCACATATTGCACTTCTACCACTAAGAAGCTTATTAGTATTTGAATGAATCCATAAATTCCTTGCACTGTATTTCCACATATATATGTATACAGCAAAGATTCCAGGTAGGACCAAGCCTGAGATTATCCTTAGGTTTTCATATACTTGGAGCCAGTCTTTGAAAGAAGGAATGAGGAGCCTAAGATCACATCCTAAGCAAAGACAAAACAGCTGCATACAACTTGGTTCAAGAGCAGTAGGTTGGTGTAGAAGAGGGCTGGGGGTCTTCAATAGATGTAGAGCCTGTGATCTTGGGTCTATGTTCTCTGGCCTAGGCCCCATAAACACACAAAGTAAACAAGTAAATAAAGTTTGTTTTTCCATTTTTTTTTTCCTACCAGTTGTTTCACTGGGCTTTGGGATCTCAATATGTCAGCAGCATTAGTATTGGCAAGTTGGGCAGAGACAAGAGACAGCATATGTGGTGTTGGGAGATGGGGGCTTGGCAGCATCAGGAGCAATAGCAATACAGGGGATTTTTGATGGTCACTAGAGATGGGGCAGCCTCTCTTGACCTTGGAAGGTACCCAAGACACCATCACTGTAAGACAGAGAGAAAGAGAAGAACAATGATGAACACCCGATGTCATAAGAACACAATTCACATTTGCTCGTTCCAAACCAGATGTGTGCAAAACCCTATGGAATGAAAGTGAAGAAGGGCTCTATGCCTCACAAAAGCGGAGAAATGTGGTTTTATTATTATTGTGTGTGGAACTCTTTTTACTCCAAGATGTGGTCTGAAATATGTTTTGTGGATTTATTTGGAATTCAAAATTATAAATGATCATTCTTGCCCAAAGAATATGATACATATTCACACCTCAGGTATTGGTAAACTCAACAGAGTTAAAAAAAAAAAAATCTCACCATGACTATGGAATTTGGAAAGTTAGGTTCAGAACCTGTTTTCTCTTTTTCCCATGCTTTGGAATTAGGCTGATATCCTAACTCTGACACTTAAAAAATAGGTTAAGTTGGTCAGATTATTAAGCTCTTCTGACCCTCAGTTTCCTTAATGAGACGATGAGGACAATAATATCTACAGTGCTGCTGGGACAGTTGAAAATATGGAAAGTACCGAGGTGGAATGCAGAGCACTTAGTGGGTGCGTAACAAGCATTAGTTCTCACTCCCTGTCTTCATCTTCATTTATTAAGAAAGCTTCTTTCCCTACCCCAAGCTAAAAAAAGTTCACTGGAGATAAGGCAAAAGGGCAGAGGAAGTAAACTTTACATAGTTCTAGAAATTCTCTTTTAATAGTCATTACAACTTTTTTTTTTTTTTTTTTTTTGTAGAGACAGAGTTTCACTTTATTGCCCTCGGTAGAGTGCCATGGCATCACACAGCTCACAGCAACCTCCGACTCCTGGGCCTAGGCGATTCTCCTGCCTCAGCCTCCAGAGTAGCTGGGACTACAGGCGCCCGCCACACACCTGGCTATTTTTTGGTTGCAGTTTGGCCAGGGCCGGGTTTGAACCCGCCACCCTCCGTATATGGGGCTGGCGCCCTGCTCACTGAGCCACAGGCGCCGCCCAGTCATTACATCTTTTTATGAATTGAAGAATCTAAGAAGTATATAAAATAAAGTTTTGGCTTCTAATGATTACAGACAATTTGGTGTCTTCTTTGCCCTTCAAACTCATTCTGTCTTCCTCTCCAGTAGGGCACTGTCCTTATATTCTGGAGGTAACATACTTACAAGTTGCTGGAGGTTTGGCTGTGATCATCTCCTTCAATATTATCAATACTACAGGTTCTATAGGAATCATTTAGAGCAGTGGTTCCCAACCTTCCTAATGCCACAACCCTTTACTACAGTTCTTGTGGGTTGCAACCCACAGGTTGGGGACCGCTGATGTAGAGCTTATTTAGAATCCCCTGATGTCTAGGATCATGGTGTTCCATTCCAAATAAATCCCATGCAAAGTGTGTTCTTACATTCAAATATCCCCATAATTAGTCACATTTTCTTTATCAGCAGTTGCTCTGATTGGGTTTGAGTGAGTGGTATGGTGTGTGTATGAACTTGTGTGAGTATATACGCACTAAGGTATAAGGTGTCACAGTGAATTGGGCATGGCTTCTGGACTGTGGCAATTTGGGACTATGTGTGTGACTCCAGTGTGACTACTCACTAACTGTGTGATCTTGGGCAATTTATTTCATCTTTCCAGGCTTCAGGTTTATTATCTTTGCAATGGGTTTGAAGAACTTACACATAAACAGAGACTCAAAAAGGAGTAGGTAGGCTATTAATAAACCAGATATAATGGAGCAATATGTTAGATAGCACATTAAAACATTTATTTCAAACATATTTTTGCAATAACTTTTCAAAAATAATTGCTCAGAGCTTTCGATAATAGAGACCATAGAAACAGGCAAAAAATTTCACAAATTATCTTGTAATGAAGGGAAAAGGGAAACAACTTATATTAAAAAACTTATTGCTTTATCAATCCTTTCCAATTCAATCATTGGGAGTTAACAATAAAAACAATATTGATTCATCATATTTACTGAAACTGACTCACTGGAAATCCTCCAGGGCCTGTTATATTTCTGGGAGAAATTCTGGCTTAGCCCTATTGCCTCTTCCAAAAATGATCTGGCAGAAAACAATATCCTGCCCAGAATTCACAACATTTCTTTGTTCGTGAAAACAAACAAACAATAAGTTAATTTCCTCCCAAAGCTTCTCAGGATCCTTACTCCTGATTTATCTCTTGGAATCAATCTTTTCATAGCTTCCTTTATTCACCTTCATGAAAGAGAGAAGGCAGATACTCTTAAAGGTGCAAATAAAACCTTTTGAGGAGCAATCTAATGCCACTTTGATGTTTTCTGATTAAGTCTGAAGGGATTTAATGAAATTCTGCATAGTCATTATTTCAAGCAGGTGATTCAATAAGTGACTGAGTAATTCTCCTTATTTTTACTTTTTTTTTTTTTTAGTTTTCCTGGAACAGACATTTATTACTCCTTACACAAAACACATGGACGTTAAAATGTATGGTGATCTCCAGGTCATAGTCAAATACATTTTTATCAAAATTTGTAGCTATTCTCATTGAGTTGCTTTTCTGGGCTCTGCTCTTGACAGGTATCTTTTCATTTAATTCTCCTAGTGGTATCTACTCATGTTGCCCATTTCACCATTGAGAGATGAAAGCTTAGAGATTTTTAAAAATTGATCTAATTCTCACAGCTAAGAAGAGCCAAGGATTTGACCGATATTGAATTGAAAGCCTCATTTTTTAAACACTCTACAAGTAGGTGACAAAGCAGGAATTTAAACTCAGGTGTATCTAATCAAAGTTTGTATTTTAGCCACTGTTATTTCCTCAAATATCTTTCTGAAATAAAAAACTTGAATTTGACAAGTATGGTTACAGTTATGCTGAAAAAAAAAAAAAGGAATGTCCAGTATTTTTTTTCTGAAATTGATGGCTTTTTATGAGATAAAATCCTCAGCCACACCCAAACTCTTCACCAAAAAGGTCCATTTTGAACCCAGAACATCCATAAACAGTATCTTTGTTGTAAATCTATAAAGATACTACCAACAAAACACCATGAGAGAGAGGAAATAAAGGAGTGACACAGACAGAGGTAAGATGAGGCCAATTAATCTAAGAAGGAAAGGACTTGAATCTAATACACATTTACCATTAACAGGAAACTGAAGAAGAAATGACTTAAAATAACACTTAGTAATGCCTCCTATTTTAAATTTTTATAGGTAGAAATTAAAACTCTTAATTTTCACTGATCTAAAATTTCATGACCATTAAGTACCTTCTAAGCCAGAAATACTTTGAATTCCTTTACATTTTAGAAAATTGTCTCCAAGACCTTTCTCTATCAGGTTTGTATTTTCCGATCCACAAACACTCAGGCTTTTGTCTCCTTTAGTCTTGCCTTTTGTTAAATCTTCTCTTTATTTTCATCTAGTTCAGGATAAAAGACAAGGGATTGCCTCTCTTGCACAGGGTTATAGCTCCAATGTTGATTTTAATTATTGAATGGCCAAGGGCATGAATCTGAGGGCAGCAAATAGGAATCAGTCCAGCTTTAAAAAAAAAAGAAAGAAAGAAAGAAAGAAACACCTTATAAAACTAGTCATGTGCTTTTTCAAGCAGTCTCAGGTTTCATTTTTGGACGAATTAAAGACTGGATTAAAGCTGAATTAAATACTAACTAAAATCAATGCCTTGAGGCTAAAGGCAGAAGAGTCAAGTCTTCTGCTCTGCCTTCATCATATGAAGTTTCAAACCCACCATGTCCAGCCACAGTTTTAAGCATAATTAGCTTGAGAATGAGATACTCAGAAGACTGGGGAATTGACAAAGAAAGGAGAACCAAACTCATTGGGTCATACTGTATAGAGATGGCTGTGGAGGACATGTTGCCAATTTGATAAGTGACACTGTTCCACTCTTAAGTCCATCAGGATTCTGAGCAGAGAGATGTTGGGGTTTATTATCTTTTTTGTTTTTTTGATCTACAGCCAAAATAAACCCCAAACTGAATATTTAGCTTTGCATCTAAGGCATTTCAGTGTCTCCACTGTGGTAAAGGAAAACACTTTTCCCCCCTGTTGCTATGTATACTGGCAAATTTCCTATCCAAAGAATTGTGCTCCAAGAACTCTGGAAACACCTGCCAACAGAAAACTTGGGAGCTTTGTTTAAACAAGTGTACCTGCCAACTTTCCAGTACTGTTGATTTTGTAGGACTGAAAAACGTGAACTATTTTAAAACCTACTTGATGGATATCAGGAACTAAGCCATGGAGATGGGGCACGGAATGTGCCTAGAATTGTTTATCTTTTTTTTTTTTTAGCTTTGTGTAGTTTGACCCTTGTGCAATGAAGTTGCAGTGTTAATCTTGCTTCAACACTGGATTCACCACCTGGCTGTAAATAGGGGGAATTCTTGGACCTGAATTAAAGTTATTTGGCAAAACAGGGTTTCCAAGAAACACTGTGGTAATCCAAAACTCCAGGCTCAGTAATATTTACAGGAATTTAAAAAATGTCCTTTAAGTTCTCACAAGTATGTAGATTACTTTTGTAGTATCTTCCATAACATTTTATCAATCATCCAGCTTGAATACTCTTGAGTCTTGGAGAGCAATTTCAAAACTAAGTGCTAATTGGACTTTAATATAATAAGTTCTACTCTTATCTCGTTCTTTCAAATTAACTAGTATAGGTAATTATACTCTCTTGAGGTATTAGATAAAGGCATTTGGATGTACTTGTATAAATTTTAATGGTTGACATAAAAAAAATTTCATGCTTGGGACAATGGGATGCAGTGGCATTTTTTTTTTTTAACCCAACAGCTAGTGTCTGATTGAAAGTAACTGCTCTGAAGAGGTGGAAAGAATCCAAGTCTGCACTTCGCAGAGCATAAGGTGGTCCCACTGAACTTCAGTTGTTTCCTTAGCTGAACATGATGTGGTAAAGTTTTCTGTATAGGAACTGTGCTATTCCAAAGATATATCAATCTGAAGATGTTGGCCTACATTTATGATTAGAGGGAAGAATGTTGAAATCTCTGTATCAATGTGTTCTTCTGACCTGACATGAAAGTGCTGCCATTATGAGTTATTCCTTTGAATTCAAGCTCCTTGGGAAGGTCGCTTTGCTTCTTAGCTCCTCAATTGCCTCATCCATAAAATTAGAGAATTGGTCCTTATACTGTTTAGCTCTCACCACAATAATCCTATATCCTAAAATATCTTCCAACCCAGGAACTTAAAACAATCATTAGTCCTCATGGAGCTGGGTGTTGGTTGGGGAGGCTCTGGTTCAGGCCATTGTGGCTAGGGTGGCTTTGCTCTACACTGAGGAGTGACGGGTGAATTCTGCTCCACCTGCCGTTGGCCTACGTAAAGAAAGATGGAGATATGGTCCATCCATGAAGAGACCATGGCAAGGGTGTGAAGCAAGGAGGAGCAATTCAATCTAACAAAGACTACCTAATTCAGTAGATTATAAACTTTGGGGTTCTTGTAGCCATAATAGTGATTCTTCAAAAGCAATGTTATAGAATTTTATATTAAAAAAATATAAAGCCAGAACTATTCCACAGGTCCTCTAAGGTAGCAGTCTCCAATCTTTTTGGGACTGACCAGTTTCATGGAAGGCAATGAGACTGGTCAGTCCCAATTATCCCAATTATTAGGGATAATTCAACCACATTACATTTATTGTACACTTTATTTCTATTATTACTATAATGTAATATATAATGAAATAATTATACAGTTTACCATAATGCAGAATTAGTGGGAGTCCTGCACTTGTTTTCCTGAAACTAGATGGTCCCAGCACTAGCCACACAGCCTCAGCTCCACCTCAGAGAGTCAGACATTACATTCTCTTTTTTTTTGAGACAGAGTCTCACTATGTCACCCTCAGTAGAGTGCTATGTCGTCACAGCTCACAGCAACCTCAAACTCTTGGGTTTAAGTAATTCTCTTGCCTCAGCCTCCCAAGTAATTGGGAACTACAGGCACCCACCATAATTCCCAGCTATTTTTTTGTTGTTGTTGCAGTTGTCATTGTTGTTTTAGCTGGCCTGGGCTAGGTTTGAACCCACCACCCTTGGTGTAGGTGGCCGGTGCCCGACCCACTGAGCACTGAGCTATGGGCAGCACCCAGACATTAGATTCTCATTAAGGAGTATTGTTGACCTAGATCCTCCACATGAGCAGTTTACAGTAGGGTTTTTGCTCTTACGAGAACTTAATGCTGCTCCTGATTTGTCAGGAGTGCAACCGTGACATGAGTGATGAAGAGTGACTATAAATACAGATGAAGTTTACCCACTGCTCGCCTCCTGCTGTGTGACCTGGTTAGAACCAGGCCATGGACTGAAACTTGTCTATGGCCCAGAAGTTGGGGACTACAGCTCTAAGGAACTCCTAAAACTTCTAAAACTCCTGGTTTTCAAAATTAGTGCATACAGGTATCATATTGGAAGCTGGTAAAAATATCAGGTCTCCCTATATCATTCTGATGAAGTAGAACTGAGATAGGTGGTCTTGGATAGGGAACTTCATTTTAGATAAAATTCCAAGTGATTTGAATACAAGGGCTTGGTGGAGCTGGAATACCGTAGGATCCTATGATGCTAAGTGACACTGTTATTTCGACAGCACATATGGGTATTAAGTACGAGCACTGTTTCACTGAGTCAGGTTATGTATGTCAGCTGAAATAAATTACTGTTCTTATCCCAGCCAACACATTTGGCATGGGCAGAACATCCACAGCCAATGCAAATAGGGAAGGTGAAAGCAGGAAAGGAGCAAGTACATCTCATCAGGGTTGAATACTATTATAATCCCTCAGTTTTTAAATAATAATAATAACGTACAATAAAAACAAACATTGTTTCCAGAAACTTAGAATTACTATGCGATTACTTCAGGCTATGAAAACTTCAAGAAAAACTTTAGTCATTTAATTTATTACTCAGGGCTACATCAGATAAACAGAACTAGTAGGGTATCTATCTATCTATCTATCTATCTATCTATCTATCTATCTATCTATCTATCTATCTATCTATCTATCTATCTATCTATCATCTACCTACTTATCTATCTTTATCCATCCATCATTTCACTATCTATCCATGCAAGGAATTGGCTTATCTGATTTTGGAAGCTGATTAGGCAAATCTGAGATCCATAGGCTGGACCATCAGGAAGAGCCAGCTGGAAACCTGGGCAGAGGTAGACTCTGCAGTACACCAGCGGAATTCTTTCCTTATCAGAGAAACGTTACCTATTCTATTAAAGCCTTTCAACTGACTGAATTGGGGCCAACCACACTGGAGATGATAATCTCTCTTACTTAAAATCAACTGAAGGTAGATGTTATTCATATCTACAAAATACCTTCATAGCAATACCTAGATTAGTGTTTGATTGTATAACTGGTAAGATAGCCTTGAAAAACAATACCTTGAACTGGGCATCATATTTGAGGATTCACCATATTGATTTGTGTATTACATTTGTGCTATCTGTATTCTTATCAAATACTTTTTAATTAAACAAATTTATTTTTTCTGAATTTAGCTTCCTCCTAAGCAATAATAACTATGAAATTTCTGATTTGGCATGTTATGTACCTCATAAAAATAATACAATTAATTATAACTGTTACAATAGTTTGTTCATATACTACCTTAAATAATTTATCACATCTTCTTGGAAATACTATACTGGTTCATCAAATCAACTGCTGGAGAGCTGGGAGAGGTTTGTGTTAAAAGGAATGAGTGATTGTAATGAGGAAAGAAAATGTCTTGAGGCATGTTTTAGGCATGAAAAAATGTAAAAGAAAATTTTTTTTTTGTTAGAGAAAGCCCAGGAAAAACCTGGGATCAGAAGTGAAAAACACTTCTGCTGAGAATGGAATATGCTAAGGGCTTTCTGACAGTTTCGAATATATATATATTTTTAAGAGAAAAATCAGAATTTGTTAATTTTCTAAAAGAGATACATTTCTATCACATTCAAGAAAAGAATTTTTTCAATAGAGAACAAACACTCTAATAGAAAACTTGATGTGAGTGTTTATTTTTTTTTTTTGGATTTTAAACTAATTTTATTTTGGAGTTAATTGTTTCTCTAATTCCTCTCTTTTTTTATAGTTAAATCATAGCTGTGTACATTAGTGCAATCAAGGGGTACAATGTGCTGGTTTCATACACAATCTGAAATATTCTCATCAAACTGTTCAACGTAGCCTTCATGGCATTTTTTAGTTATTGTATGTAGACATTTGTATTCTGCCTTTAGTAAGTTTCACCTATACCAAGTCTAAGATGCAGTGTAGGTGTGGCCCCACCCATTGCCCTCCCTCCACCCTAAATTCCCCCTTCCTTCCCCTTCCTTGGCTCTTTCCTCATAGTCTTGTGCTATAGTTGGGTTTAGCCTTCATGTGAAAGCTATTATTTGGCTTCATAGTAGGGCTGAGTACATTGGATACTTTTTCTTCCATTCCTGAGATACTTTGCTAAGAAGAATATGTTCCAGCTCCATCCATGTAAACATGAAAGAAGTAAAGTCTCCATCTTTCTTTAAGGCTGCATAATATTCCAGGGTACACATGTACCACAATTTGCTAGTCCATTCGTGGGTCTATGGGCACTTGGGCTTCTTCCATGACTTAGCAATTATGAATTGGGAGGCAATAAACATTCTGGTACAGATGTCTTTGTTATATTGTGATTTTTAGTCTTCTGGGTATAAACCTAGTAAAGGAATTATAGGATTGAATGGCAGGTCTATTTTTAGGTCTCTAAGTATTCTTCAAACATCCTTCCAGAAGGAACGTATTAGTGTACATTCCCACCAGCAGTGTAGAAGTGTACCCTTTTCTCCACATCCACGCCAACATATATGGTTTTGGGATTTTGTTATGTGGGCTACTCTTACTGGGGTTAGGTGATATCTCAGAGTAGTTTTGATTTGCATTTCTCTGATGGTTAAGGATGATGAGCTTTTTTTCATGTGTTTGTAGATTGTGGGTCTGTCTTCTTTAGAGAAGTTTCTCTTCAAGTCCCTTGCCCATCCTGAGATGGGATCATGTGTTGTTTTCTTGTAATGCGTTTGAGCTCTCTGTGGATTCTGGTTATTAAACCTTTATCGGAGGTATAACCTGCAAATATTTTCTCCCATTCTGAGGGCTGTCTGCATGCTTTACTTACTATGTTCTTGGCTGTGCAGAAGCTTTTTAGTTTGATCAGGTCCCAGTAATGTATTTTTGATACAGCTTCAATTGCCTGGGGAGTCCTCCTCATAAAATATTCACCCAGGCCGATTCCTTCAGGAGTTTTCCCTGCACTTTCTTCAAGTGTTTTATAGTTTCATGTCTTAAGTTTAACTCTTTTATCCAGTGAGAGTCTATCTTAGTTAATGGTGAAAGATGTGGGTCCAGTTTCAATCTTCTACAGGTTGCCAGCCAGTTCACCCAGCACCATTTGTTAAATAGGGAATCTTTTCCCCACTGTATGTTTTTAATTGGCTTGTCAAAGATCAAATAACAGTAAGTAGCTGGAGTCATCTCTTGGTTCTCTATTCTGTTCCAGACGTCTACTTCTCTGTTTTTGTGCCAATACCATGCTGTTTTGATCATTATCGATTTATAGTACAGTCTCAGGTCTGGTAGCGTGATTCCTCCTGCTTTGTTTTTATTGCTGAGTAATGTTTTGGCTATTCAAGGATTTTTTTCTGATTCCATATAAAACGAAATATTATTTTTTCAAGATCTGTAAAATATGACAATGGAGCTTTAATAGGAATTGCATTAAAATTATATATTGCTTTGGGTAGTACAGACATTTCAATGATGTTGATTCTTCCCAGCCATGAGCATGGTATGTTTTTCTATTTGTTGACATCTTCAGCTATTTCTTTTCTTAAACTTTCATAGTTGTCTTTGTAGAGATCTTTCCCGTCCTTTGTTAGGTATACTCCCAAATATTTCATCTTCTTTGGCACTACTGTGAAAGGAATAGAGTTCTTCACTGTTTTTTTGGCTTGGTTATTGTTGGTATATATAAAAGCTACAGATGTATGGGTGTTGATTTTGTAGCCTGAGACATTACTGTATTCCTTGATCACTTCTAAAAGTTTTGTAGTAAAATCCCTAGTGTTTTCCAGATATACGATCATATCACCTGTGAAGATTGAAAGTTTGATTTCTTGGGACCCTATGTGGATAACCTTGATCACCTTTTCTTCCCTAATTACAATAGCTAAACCTTCCATTACAATGTTTAAGAGCAATGGAGACAATGGGCAACCTTGCCTGGTTCCTGATCTCAGTGGAAATGATTTCAATTTAACTCCATTCAACACGATATTGGCTGTGGGTTTGCTGTAGATGGCCTCTATTAGTTTAAGAAATGTCCCTTCTATACCAATTTTCTTAAGTGTTCTAATCATAAAGCAATGCTGGATATTATCAAAAGCTTTATCTGCACCAATTGAGAGAATCATATGGTCTTTATTTTTTAGTTTGTTTATGTGATGAATTACATTTATAGATTTACGTATATTGAACCAGCCTTGGACCTCTGGGATACATCCCACTTGGTCGTGGTGTATAACTTTTTTGATGTGCTGTTGAATTCTGTTTGTTAGGATCTTATTGAGTATTTTAGCAATAATATTCATTAGTGATATTGGTCTATAATTGTCTTTTCTTGTTGGGTCTTTCCCTGGTTTGGGAATCAAGGTGATGTTTGCTTCATAGAATGTGTTGGGTAATATTTCTTCTTTTTCTATATTTTGGAAGAGGTTTAGTAATATAGGTCCTAGTTCTTCTTTAAAGGTTTGGTAGAATTTTGACTTAAAGCCATCTGGTCCCGGGCTTTTTTTTTTTTAGGGAGATTTTGTATAGTTGATGCTATTTCAGAACTTGATATAGGCCTGTTCAACATTTCCACTTCATTCTGGCTAAGTCTTGGTAGGTGGCATACTTCCAGGTATTGGTCGATTTCTTTCAGATTTTCATATTTCTGAGAGTAGAGTTTCTTGTAGTATTCATTAAGGATTTTTTTTTTTTTCCTGAGGGGTCTGTTTTTATTTCATCTTTACCATTTCTGATTGATGAAATTAGAGATTTTACTCTTTTTTTCCTGGTTAGGGTGGCCAAAGGTTTATCTATTTTATTGATCTTTTCAAAAAACCAACTTTTGGATTTATTGATGTGTTCTTTAATTCTTTTGTTTTCAATTTCATTTAATTCTGCTCTGATTTTGATTATTTCTTTTCTTCTGCTAGGTTTGGGGTTGGAGTGTTCTTCCTTCTTCAGTTGCTTGAGATGTCCCATTAAGTTATTAACTTCCTCTGTTTCTGTTTTCTTGAGGAAGGCTTGCAGTGCTATAAATTTCCCTCTTAGGAATGCCTTTGCAGGATCCCAGAGGTTCTGGTAATTCGTGTCTTCCTTGTTGTTTTGTTCCAAAAATTTGGTGGTTTCCTTCTTAATTTTGTCTGTAACTCATCTGTCCATCAGCATAAGGTTGTTTAGCTTCCATGTTTTTGTATGGGTATGCAGGTTCCTGTTCCTGTTGTTATTGAGTTCTTGTTGTTATTGAGTTCTTGTTGTTATTGAGTTCAACTTTTATTCCATGATGGTCTGAGAAGATGCAAGGAATAATTTCTATTATTTTTAATTTTCTGAGGTTAGATTTATGGGCTAGGATGTGGTCGATTTTGGAGTATGTTCTGTGGGCTGATGAGAAGAATATGTATTCAGTTTTGATGGGATGAAATGTCCTGTAGATGTCTGTTACGTCCAGATGTTGAATGGTTAAGTTTAAATCTAAAATTTCTTTGTTTAGCTTCTTTTTGGAGGATCTATCCAGCACTGCTAAAGGGGTGTTAAAATCTCCAACTACTATGGAACTGGAGGAAATCAAGTTGCTCATTTATTCTCTTATAAATAGAGGAGCATTCTGGTTGGGTGCATAAATATTAATAATTGAAATCTCATCATATTGAGTATTACCTTTAACACATATGAAGTGTCCATCCTTATCCTTCCTTATTTCAGTTGGTTTAAAGCCTATTACGTCTGCGAATTGGATTGCAATGCCTGCTTTTTTCTACTTTTCATTTGCCTGGAGTATAGATGACCATCCCTTCACCTTGAGTCTATATTTGTCTTTTAATGTAAGATGCGATTCTTGTATGCAGCAGATATCTGGCTTGAGTTTTTGTATCCAGTCCGCCAACCTGTGCCTCTTTAGATGACAATTTAAACCATTCACATTAATTGAGAATATTGATAAGCTTTTTGAGAGGCTGGTGGAAATTTTTAATGCTTTTGAGACTGTGGGAGTTGGAATTTGATCAAAATTTTCTGGGTGGGTTTACTTTTGTGGTGGAGGATTGCGCTGGTCTTTATGGATGATAGGTCTGAGAATATCCTGGAGAGCTGGTTTAGTTATGGCAAATTTCTTCAACATGTGAATGTCAGTGAAGTTTTTAATTTCTCTGTCATAAATGAAATTTAGTTTAGCTGGGTACAGGATCCTGGGTTGAAAGTTTTTTTGTTTTAGGAAATTAAAAGTCGATGACCATCCTCTTCTAGTTTGAAAGATTTCAGCAGAGAGATCTGCAGTTTTTCTAATATTATTGCCCTTGTAGGTGATGGTTTTCTTTAGTCTGGCTGCTTTCAGAATTTTGTCCTTCACATTAACTTTAGTGAATTTGATTATGATCTGTCTGGGGAATGTCTTACTTGGGTTGAATGGTGCTGCAGTTTTGAAACTGTCTGCTATCTGAATTTTAGAATCTCTTGGCATGTCTGGAAAGTTCTCCTTCATAATCTCATAGACAAGAGACTCTGTACCTTGTGAAGCCACTTTGTCACTTTCGGGAATCTCTACAAGACGAATATTAGTTTTCTTCGAATTATCCCAGAGCTCTCTGAGAGAGTGATCTGTTTTTGCCCTCCATTTCTCTTCCTCTTTGAGAGTTTGGGAGTGTTCGAAAGCTTTGTCTTCAGTGTCAGAAATCCTTTCTTATGCTTGCTCTATTCTTTTACTGAGGGATTCTTCTGTGTTTCTCAGATCTTTGAGGGATGCAACTTCTTGTCTCAATGTGTCAAATTCTTTGGTCATTTGGTCTTTGAATTCATTGAATTCTTGAGATATCTTTTGGGTTACTGCTTGGAATTCTAATTAAATCTCATTTGCTATCCATATTCTGAATTCGATTTCTGACATCTCAGTTATTTGTTTGTGCATGGGATCTTGTGCTGTGTCTGCTCCATTGATCCTCAGGGGAGTTGATCTACTCTGATTATTCATATTGCCAGAGTTTTTCTGTTGATTTCACCTCATTATTGTTTTTCACCCTTGCCTCTGGCCATACTCAGAGTTGGGGATGTGTCTCTCCAAGATTAGACCCCAGCGGGATCACTCTATTGTTGCTGGATCTTTGTAAGGAGTGACCCTGTGTAGTTCCTCTGGGGCTGCCTCAGCCAGGGAGTTCTGGTTGTGGAAGCAGCTCCAGAGTGTGACACACCAGATCCAGCAACAGGCTGGGATGTGGTGTGTATGGTTCTGGGAGTGCCTGGCACCCAGTGACTTTGGCACGGAGAGCCCAAGGCTCCAGCAGTCTCTGGCTGGAAGAAGGGTTCTGCGCAGAGGCAGGGAGGGCCCCAGAGGGCACGGGGCTACCAGAGTCCCTGGCCAGATGAGCAGGCCGGTGTGGAGGCATGGAGGTTACAGGAGGGAGGACTTTGGGTTGTACAGCTCCCTCAGTTCCTGATTAAGGCATGTGGAGGCCTGGCCGGCACAGGTCACGGCACAGCTCTTTTGGAGGTCTCGGTGGCACTAGGCCCAGGAGTTTGAGGTTTCTATGAGCTGTGATGCCAGGACACTCTACCCAGGGCAACAGCCTGAGGCTCCAATGTGCCAAGACTGGTCTTGCTCGGCCCCTGAGGGTTAAGGCTGTAGGGAAGCTCAGTCAGTCACTAGGTTACTAGCTCCCGCCCAATCCTTTCTCTGTGACCCTGAAGACGGAGCTTGCCGGGGCAGTTCTCTCACAATGGCTCCCTGCTGCCCACAGCCAAACACTATTAGCTTTGTCTGGCTCAGCGGCTCAGTCTGGGGCCCTAGACAGTGCCCAAAGTCCTCCGCACTCCTGCTCAAGCTCTCCCCAAGGCAGTTCAACTGAGTGTCAAGTCCAAAAACACCAAAACAGTTCACAGGTAAGGCCTTTCTGGTTTGCAGTCTCACTGCTGCTTGTACTTAAGGCTGCCAGCAGTTTTAGGTCGATCGAACACACGCAACCACTTGCCAGTTTTACACTGTTTTTATCCTCCTTTTGGGGTCCAGAAGTCCCTTGCTGTCTCCCTGTATCCTCAAAGGGATGATTATAGGCAGATCCCACCAGCCAGAGATGCCTGGAGTCTTATCTCCCCAGACTCACCATGCCCAGTTGCAGGGAAGCTGTTACTCAGCCACCATCTTGTTCCACCCCCAGTTTCATACATTTTTGAGGAATAAATTTAGCCACTGGACTTACATCTTTCAACATATTTTGCAAAGAACTTGAAATAATTGAGTTTATCAAGCCAAAGTGACAGAAGATGAAAAAGAAATCATCTTTTCCTTGCAGATTCTTATAGTCTTGTGGCAAAGAGGGATATCAAAAGATAATCACAGATCAATATGGAATAGAGTTGAAGCTCAAAGAATAACAAGAACTAGCCTGGTGAATAAGCTGGGAGTGTGTATGGTGCTGAGGGAAATCATTCCATATTATGTGAAATATGGACAAAATGTGATTCGCACTTGAACTTTCAATATGCATGTGTGTGTGTGTGTGTGTGTGTGTGTGTGTGTAGTGAATAGGGCTAGGGACAGATAGATACAAAAGACTTAAGTATAAAATTATGGCTGAAATAGTTACCTTATTACATAGTTCTAGCCTTGGTTTAATGCGCATAAAGTTCTTTGACCATAGGTCACCAAACCACAAACTTTGAGGATGGAATGGTTGGAGATGACATTGGAGAGATAGGGAGAGACCAGGTCATCTAAATTCTTGATCCAGGATGAAGAGTTTGACCTTGGCATTACAAAGCAGTTCTGAATATCCCAATGGGCAGACCAAGCACCTACTTAAGATACCAATAAATTGAAGGGCAATAATTTTATTTTAAAATAATTTTCCAATTTTTAAAGTATAATAAACTCTGGATTTGAAGCAATAGGCATGCAACACATCCAAAAACAAACAAACAAAAAATCGGAATTTAATCTTGGTGCACTGCACTGTAAGTAAACTGAAGCTTAGTAGATCACTCCTTCAGCTCCCATGTGTTCTCTCTGATAGTTTTGAGTGTTAATGCATGTTATTTGAAGTTTAAAAAATATGGTAGTGCAGTGAACTAAATTTTACTAAAATTTAACTAAAATTTTACTCTACACTGCATTTACAAAACTGTTTTATAATACAATGGAACTGTGTTATAGTCAGTAAAATTTGTCCTTATTTGTCATAATTTGCTTTGAATTAGTGTATTTCAATATTAAAAGCAAGTAAGTACAGTGTTCAAGGTGTGGCATTGCATGGTATAGTATGGGGTATAGAATTATTTAGGCCTATTTTTACTAGTAACTCTCAAGCAACTGGAAACTACATTTATCTAGATTCTACCAATCCCCATGGGTGCCAGATGAAAGAAATATTACTGTATCAAAGTAATTATTTTAAAAGAAATGTTTTTATGCTTTACTTAATTTTTTTAGCATGACTTCTATTTTTGAATTATTCTGAGAGAATGGGGACTGAAGACCCTATTCTTGGCAAGGGAAAGCACGCCCAGAAAAAGAGGAAAATTAAAAAGGAAGCTGAGTGAGTGGGAACAAAGAAAAGTCAGATAGTTTACATTTAAGCTAGCCATTGCTAGCAAGCTTCCTTCCTTTTCTGAAATTCTAACCTGTTGGGGATACTGCTTACAAACACCCCTGCTGGGTCTGTGAGCACTCTGAAGAAAAATGGTCATAGAAGAGACTATGGCAAAGACCTAGAAAGATACATTAATTGCGTAGTTTCCTGCCTGGTAAGCAGGCAAAGCACCTACCCATTGTGGAGATTTGCATTTGCCTGGGGCAGAGATCAAGGGTGTAGTTGGAACACTGAGATATGGGCAGAAGAGCTTATATCCCTTATGGCAGAAGAAGATCCTCTGTGGTGGTGATGAGAGGAAAATTTCTCCCTCCCACCGATTCTTCAGAGGAGATTAACATGGGTGGCATTTTACTCCACAGGGAACAAGACGTGTTTAACACCTCCCTAGAAAACTGTGTGTGTGATCTCAAGCAGGAGGCTCTCCCAATACAAGACTCAGATTTCAGATTTCTCAAGGCTACCCTTAAGGTTAATAATAATAACAATAGGAGCTGATATGTTCACTCAGAAACTGCTGGCATCTTTGTTCCCTCCCTCATCTTACCTTCTGGGCAAATAGACTTCAATAAAAAGCAGAGTGGAGCAAACACTCTATGCCATTGCCAGAAGCCCATAAATGGGCAGTGGACTCCTGAGCTCCCACCTTTAATTCTACTCTATGTCTCCTGTTTCTTTTTTTACCATTATTTCTAACTCTATATTTCTTCAGTTGGTCCCCACCAGTTTCCACAGGTCTTAGCAGACACTTCCCCCAGGGTAGGACCCTGATAGAATTACATCTGGTAGGATGGGGATAGTTAGAAGATAGCATGAGCTCCTGTTTTGAGTAAATAAGGTTTTCAGGTCCTGCTGTGAAACTGTGTTGCCTTTGAAGGTTGTCAGTATGAGCAAATACAGTAGGGAAAACTGGGCAACCAGGGTTTTGTGCCTTATTTTGGTGTCAGATGAAATGAATTAGTGTTTTTTTTCCTTAGTTTGTTTTTTTACATTCGCTGACCTCTGCATAGTACATACAATAGCATCTTGCTATTACAAAGTTTTGAAGTTGTTTGAGGAAAAATACACTAAATCTGTCAAAGTTCCCAGCAGGAAACAGATGGCACATTCAAATGGAATAATTCAAAGCAATTTACAAAAGAGTCTATTTACCGAAGCGGGAATAATTTAAGGGAAACCAATAGGGAATACTCAGGCGCTGGTAATGTCAAGAAGCCCTGAGCACAACCCACCAACCTGAAAGGAGAAGGAGCCAGAGCAGGAAGCAAAACCCAGAGTGTGTAGCTACAGGTGTAGAGGTCATCAGACCAGAGCTGTGACCTTTTGGTAGAGGGACAGGACCAACCTCTGTTAACCTAGCATGAAGGAAGCCAGGAGAAGACATCCATGCTATCATTTTCCTTTTCCTCTTGCTTTCTGTGTTTCTAATGGGGTCTCTTATTCTCTGAACTCCAATAGAAACCAGGAGATTAGGTTGTCTAGTGATGGATCCAGAGAAGTAAATTTCCCCTAAAGAAAGAAGGGTGAAGAATGATGGCAAGTGGATCTGGAGAGGAAATGGGAAATATCTAACATAGTTACATATTGCAAATAAAAATCTTTTTTTTTTTTTTTGAGACAGAGTCTTACTTTGTCACCCTCAGTACAGTGTTGTGGCATCATAACTCACAGCCATCTTAGTCTCTTGGGCTCAAGTGATCCTGTTGCCTCAGCCTCCCAAGTAGCTGGGAATATAGGTGCCTACCACAACGCATGGCTATTTTTAGAGATGGGATCTCTCTCTTGCTCAGGCTTGTATGGAACTCCTGAGCTCAGGCAATTTGCCTGCCTTGGCCTCCCAAGGTTCTAGGATTATAGGCATGAGGCACCATGCCCCACCACAAGCTTAAATATTACACAGGAGTCAGCAAACTCTGGCCCATGGACTAAACCCAGCTTGTAATCTGTTTTCATGAAATCTTGTTTAATGGGAATACAGCTATGCCTATTTATTTACATATCAGCTAGAGCAGTTTTTGTGCTATAATGGTAAAGTTAAGTAATGTTGATAGAAACTACATGGTCTGAAAATCTGAAAATATTTACTATCTGGCCCTGTACCTAAACTTTTATGACTCCTGCTCTAAAAAAAAAAGACCTTCTCCTTCATGAATATGTTTCAAGAGATAGCAAGATGATTTAGAGGTGCCCTTGATTTTTACCTCTGCCATTACTAAATATGTACTACTTTTATAATATGTATTTCATTTTAGCCTTAGTTTTTATACCATATACATATCAGTCTATGGAAAAAGTAATGTACCATGTTTCCCCGAAAATAAAACATCCTCCGAAAATAAGACCTACTTGCAGGTTTCCTTCTGGGTGAAATATAAGGCATCCCCCCGAAAATAAGCCCCCTCAGGCTCTGGCTCAGAATGAAAATTAATCTACCGTAAACCGGTTGCTAGGGCCACCCCGACTGGCGTCTAGCAACCAGTAACGTTACACGGAGTCCTGACGTCACTGCTGTGTAGAGACGGAGTGGAGGTCAGAGTGAGCGGTGAGCACAGGGCGGGAGAGAGGAGGAGACTTTTGCAGATGCGTGTAGAAGAACAGGAGGATCAGATCGGATGGGACGCAGCGAAGGTGGTGAGTGCGGGTCTGTCTCTGGTGACACTGCCTGATGCTCGCGGTCGCCCTCATGATGACTGAAGGTAGGATTCACGGTTTGTCTGGTTTGTGTTGACAACTACCATACTACCATACTGTATACAGGTAATAAATTTCCTTTATTTTCATTTAACAATAAATGTGTACCATATTCTTCTTCATGGAAAAATAAGACATCCCCTGAAAATAAGACCTAGCGCATCTTTGGGAGCAAAAATTAATATAAGACATTGTCTTATTTTCGGGGAAACAGGGTATATATGTATTTATATGTGTGTGTGTGTGTACCCACACACACATAAGTATGTATGTGTGTGCGAGAGAGAGAGACATGTCTGACACATCTGTGAGGGAACTAGTTCAACCAACATCTACAAACTTGAAAAGATTAAAACTAACCAACAAGAACTCTAGGATGACATATCTGTGATAGTCTTTATAATTTACTTGGTTTCTCAGAGATTTTTTTAATATTTAGATTACTGTTTTTAAATTTGCCAGACATTAGCGTATGAATCTAAGTGCACTTTGTTCATGGCAAATAATGGCTTTAGACTTTGTAACATCTCCTTGTGAATCTCATTTGATGTTATTTTAATCTTCATAGACTCACAAATATAAATGACGCCTTGCCTCAGCTGAAAGAAAAAGATTTAAAAGTCAGTAATTGATTATTTGAAAAAATAGCAAGGATGTAGAGAGACAGAGAGATGAAGGGGGGCAGGGAGAGAATTATTTATGTATGAGAAAAGACTGAAAAGAATGTATATTTTTACTTTATGGGTCATATCAGTGCTCCCCATGACTTTCGTTTTCACGCGCTTTTACCCTATTGTTACTTAGTGAATTTATACTGAAGCTCTCAGTCACTGCTCTTGTAAATCTTGGTCTAGATCATTCTTGCTCCTGTGCCATTCTTCCACATTTTAACAAAATTTATAGCAGAATTTATTATGTGATCCGATATAAAAAGACTAAACTTGGAAACCTATCATATAGCCATCCTTCAATGATTACTGGGGGAAGGAGTAGAGAGATGTGGCAGAAGGAAACAGGAGGTAAGGACATATGGAAACACAATAATGTACCTATCTTAAATGACATGCAAAACCTTACGTGATAAACACACTAAGCAGAGTCAAAACACAAATAAAAACTTACACTATATGTTTATGTATGTGTGTGTATTTACAACACAACAAATTTCTATGAATTCATAAAGTACACCCAATAGATTAAAAATAGTTTAGAGACAATGAAAATTAAGTGACACTTGAATAATTAGGAAATGTTTATTTTTATCTGTAATAAGAGAAGTCCAAATTAATATTGTGAGGTAACAGTTTTTCTTTTTTTTACTACTATAGTTTGATTACTCATTCCTTGCAGAGGGAAGGTAAACATGAGGTTATGCATATTTGTGAATCTTCCAAAATGACATCACAATGCCAGGAACTTAGTTGGTGTTATGGGCTGACCTAATATGGGTGGACCCCAATATTCATATGTTGAAATCCCAACTTCTAGTATTTCTAAATGTGGCTGCTTTTGGAGACTGGGCCTTTACATGGGTAATGAAGTTAAAATGGGATCATTAGGATGGACCTTAATCCAGCAGGACAGATATTCTTATAGGAAGAGATTAGGACATAGACCCATGCACACTCCGAGAGCAGCCACATGAAGGAGGCCATGTGCAAGGCCAGGAGACAGACTCAGGAGAGAGCAACGCTGCCAATGCCTTAATCTCAGACTTGCAGTTTCTGGAACAATGAGAAAATAAGTTCCTGTTGTTTAAGCCACTCAGTCTGTGGTGTTTTGTCATAGTAGCCCTAGCAGACTAGTACAGTAGGTATTCATAGATATACAACTTGCAATACTCTACTTACATGGTCCAGGTGCCAGGGAGAGCTACTGTAGAGAAGTCCTACTACCTCTAAACTTCATTGGAACTCAACTTACTTAACCCCTACAAAGCAACAAACAATTAGAGCTAGAGAATGTTCTTGCCTTTGAGGAGAAAGTTAATAAATTTCACTCACAATTGCCACTCTGTGCAGGTAAAAATGTTAAGCATTTAAGAGTTTGTGGGCCAGAATCAGGTGGCCCCACAATAAAATATCAGCTCCACTTCCTACTGTTTGACTGACGTTATCTAATCTTCTCCACTGTAGCTTTCTTATCTGTAAAAAGGGTATGATAATGATTTTTAACCTTTTATTAGTTTGTAGTGAAGATTAAGTGAGATAAATCCATGAAGATTGCTGAGAACTGTTCTGGGATCAAAGTAAAAAGATTTCTTTTGTTTTTAAGCTCTTACATACTAAAGCTGGATACAAACTAGGTTATAGCAAACATTACAGAAAGAGCAAATGAAGTACCATCCATCTTGGAGGATCCTATAATTGGTAAATATAGTCTCATATTCTAATTTACATTTTTAGAATCAAAGAGGTATAGTATTGTTCATATTCACAGAATCAGACCTCAGCAGTTTAGAAATGGCGTGACATGAAAGCAGAGTTCTTGGGTGCCATTTGACTAAGAGCAGGTGTTCCTTTCCTCCTACCCTCCTAAGACTGTTGGCGAGTATGTACCCAATGCTCACAAGCAGAAAAAATTTTGGTGTGACATATGGTACAAGTATTGGTTTCCAAATGACACACAAGGGAAGTCACTAATGAGGTAGGATCTGCCTGCAGGAAGGAGGAGGAGGATTCTGGGTCATTTGTAGAGAAATAGTAACTAAACATCTGTTGGTTTTATGATGAATCATAACTAAAAGGCAGACAGCTGGATATCTTGCCATTCTGGGGGTTATGTAGGGACTCGAGACCTGAGTTCTTCCCTAGAATCTGGAAGAGGCAGGACCAGATCTGCTCTGTGAAGAGCAGATATTACCCATCAATATTCCATGTTTGCACAACTCTTTCTGGAAAGAGCTAAGTGGATGGGAAATGAGATGATCAGAAAGGAACTTAGATACTGGCTTATCCTGGAGTTTGCATTAATGGGCTTCCTTTTAGCTTTGTAACCATGGAGGAGAATAAAGAGTATCATTAATATTCATTATCTGATTTCTATAGAGAAAAACCAACAAATTTTTTGTTTCTCAGCCTCTGACTCTTTAAAGTATAAAAATTATTGCATTTCATGAAATAATACAAGTGTCCAAATACCTAAACATCATTAGTTGTATGATAGCACACAGGCATATATGTTCTCTCTCTTTTTTCACAAAAATATTAGCACCCACTTCTCTCTAGTGTTTCTTTACATAGAAGAAAATACCTTCAGAATGATGCCTTCTATGCACTTAGTGCATACTGCATGCCAGGTGCTATTTAATTTTCATAACAACTTTGCATATGTAGGTACCCTCTCTTTTTTAGATGAGTCTCAGGAAAAGTAACTTGCCCAATCTATAACATTTGATGAGTTGTGAAGCTGGGACTTATACCCAAATATATCTGGTAATAGCATCACACACTTTGCACACTACCACGAAAGGTCACATGAAGTTCAACTCAGTCATCTATTGAGTCATGAGGAACTAGACACTTAGTCTAATCAGAGGTCAATGCCCTCCACTCTGTAAGATGTGCAACTGATTCTTCCCATAGTTGAAGCCTTTGCGTGGACGTAGCCACATTTCACTCTCTCTTTAAGCTGGCTATTCTACTGCTGTCAGAACAGGCTGTTCATGTAACACGAATACTTACCAATGTGTCATATTTGTGGCTCTAGCTGAGATTGGCAATGGCAACAGCTTCTCCCACCTTGCTTCTGACAAGGAATGTGGCTGGGTTATGAATCATGATTTTAGCGCTCACAAAGGTCTATAGTATAGAATATGGGAGGCTGGGGTGGAGTGTGAAGGAGAGGAGATAGGGGGACTGACCAGAAGTTCCCCAAACCTTCTTGGAAATAGCACACCTAGTCAGGACTTTAGGCTAAAAGAAGGCCTAAGGAGTTGTCAATAAAAAGCAAAGAACCTGTCAGTACCCCCACCCGGATCT
The DNA here is from genome assembly GCF_027406575.1 of Nycticebus coucang. NCBI lineage: Eukaryota > Metazoa > Chordata > Mammalia > Primates > Lorisidae > Nycticebus > Nycticebus coucang. The sequence continues at coordinate 74,550,701 of NC_069787.1, read as the reverse complement.
CTTTTTACCAGCAGGTGTGGATTCTATTGCTTATCTCTCTCAACTGAGATCTCTACCAGAGGGGTGTCCTTGGGGGAATAGGAGCTGCCTATGCCAGAAGCATCTGGAAATCATGTCCTGACTCCCTCTGCTCACACCTGGAACAGCTCTATGCCAGTGACTGACCCGTGCAGGGGTGAAGATGAGATGAAGACTCATTTCAGGTCAGATGAAGATTCCTTCATATCAGGATAGAACAGACTCCGTGGTATAGTTAACCCTCTAGAGCCCTCCATGAGATGAAGATGAAGCTGTATTTCACCTGAAACTGAATCCTTTCCTACATTCTTCCCCTTCCTTTTCCTATTTTCCTAACTTTCTTAGCAGTTTCTCCCGGAAGCATGCCTTCAATAAATCACTTGTATAGGAATCTTCATCTCAGGCTCTGCTTCTAGGATGCCTGATCTAATACAGGGACCTGAAGAATTGTCAGAAGCCAGATGACAAAACCAGCTGAGCCAAGGCGCAAAGACTGCAGAGTTAGAACCCAATGGTTAAGAGGGGAGCAGAAGTGCTCTCTTAGTGAGTTCCTAGGACAGGACTTTTCTAGCACATTTGCGCACATATGGATGAGCACGGTAAGGGCAGAGAAGAGTTGACAAGGAAGAAAAAAAAGAGGAAACTCAAAAATTTCCTTCAGGATTACAGAATTTGTTAAAGAATGACTCCTTTCCCCAACTCTACTAGTTTCATAACACCATACCCCTTCCACACACCCTTGACCCTCCTGTGCATGGTGGCATACCCCAATGTCTAACCTTGAATCCTGTTAGATTCTCCAGTCTCTGAGGAGGTGAGGAGGAGGCACAAAAAGTATTTCAAAACTGTGGGGCCTCCTGCATCAGCACAATTATTTTTCTTTTTCTCTTGACACGAAGACCCTCAGACTCTGTAAGGAATAAATGTACTCCAAAATCTTTGAAGACAACTGGATACATTTGGCATCTTTATTAATCTCAAAATGTTTATTTAGCATCAGGGATTGTTCTAGGTCCTGAGGACTTAAAGCTAGACAAGATAGACTTGTGCTATGCCCTCATGAAGTAGGCGGTCCTGCACAGGAGACAAGGAGGTAAGCAGACAAGCATAATCGAAATCAATATATAATCACCTACACATTCATATGGATGGTAAAACATAACAATAGTTCAGAAAGTAGAAGGGAAGAGGAGAGAGAGGGCAAGGGGGAGGAGGGAGGGCATTTGGGGGGACCTCACCTAATGTGCATAATGCAATGGTACATTTCAAAACTATTAAGGAAAGAGTATAATTGTGATGGATGTGTTAGTTCAATGTAAGCATTTCACATTGTATATCAAATCAGTATATTGAACCCCATAAATGCATCAATGTACACAGTTATGATTTAATAAAAACAAACAAACAAAAAAGGGTGTGCACTACAATCAGTGGCCAAGTGTGCTGTGGGACCTCAGAGGAGTGGCAGCTTGACCAGATTTGAGGAGCAGTGAAGCCATCTCAGAGCCTGACACTGAAGCCAAGCCCTGAGGATAAACTGCAGCTACTTTGTGCAACACTCAAAACAAACCCCCAAATCAAACACACACAAAAAAAACAAAAGCGAGGGAAACTTTTGCATTAAAAGGAGGGAATAGCTGGCACAAAGATTGGGAAGCAAGAGAGCAAGCAGCTGGGGATTTCTTAGAGTCAAAAGAAGTTGAGAATGATTTGAGTGCAGAGGCAGAGGTCAGGCTGGGCAGGAGCACAGATCATTTTGAAAGCCAAATTGAGGAACCTGGGTTTTACCCTATGAGCAAGGGGTGGCCATTAATAAATTCTTAGCACAAGCAATACCTATGGCTATATGTATTTTAGAAGGGTTACTGTTTGTTTTCATGGAGGGTGAGTTTAGAGATAGATTAGGAGATTCTTCGGGCAATTTGGGAGAGGGGAAGAGTAGTGGTCTGAAGTGAACGAGAGGTGGTATAGAGATGAAGAGACTTTCAGAAGGTCAAGTGAACAGGACTTGAAGTTTGGTGTTGGTGCAGACGGAAAGAAGTGAGGAAAGCTGAGAAGTCAAGTGTGACTCTGAAGTTTTGGGTTTGGCAGGGAGGCCATTTACCAGAAAAGGAAACAACAAAGAAAAAATGATTTGAGGAGAAAATGAATCCAATTTTAGAACACCATGATTTTGAGGGGTTTGTACAGACCATGCCAGAGGGCAGTTGCTTATATGACTCTGAAGCCTAACGGGAATTCTGGGATGGGTGTCTAAATGCGGGAGTCCCTGGGGTAGAGACCATCCATAGCTAGTGCTATTTAGGGCAGCATGTACATGTACAGGGAAAATGTACAGAACAAAAAATACAAGCGCCTCAGACAAAAACCTGAGCTGTTACCAGATATCCATAGAAATACCTGGCCTGGGACTCTCCAGAGACTGACTATACTGGCGGTTGATAAAATAGCTGCAGCAATGATAAAAATAATATTAATAGCTAACAGTTATTGAATACTTCCTATATGACATTTATATACTTCCTATATGACATTAATGCTATGAATTTTTCTCTCATTTAAACCTCTGACAATCCCATAGGTATGAATTATTATTTTCCACTTTACAGATGAGGAATATAGACCCAAAAAGGTTGAATAACTTGGTTAGGAAGAAGGAGAACTGGGGTCTCCACAAAGGCCTCTTTTTCCTCATTTTCATGTTTTCAACCACCACGTTTCCAGTAAAGATCAGAAATACCCCCCTACCCACCCAAGACTTGCCAAGTCTCATCACATGGATTAAACTGAGTTCACTGTCCTTTAGGGTAAATTTAAATACAACCTAATTCTTTAAGAATTATTAATGGACTATGTATGCTACTAATAGTAACTGTTAATCAGAACTTTTGCCTATTCACGAGGTCTCATTTCCTCATGCGTGTAAGGGACACAGAAATTTAGCATCACAAAAACTGAGAAAAGAAGACTTAGGGAAGTCAGGAAAATATTCAATCCAATGTAGGGAGCCAGCTCCCTCACAGCCTGTGAGTGTCCCCAAGTGCTCGAGGGTGGGGAGGGAATGAAGAAAATAAAGGCAATAGAAATAGAGTAGAATTTATAGAGTGGGCCCAAGTGGTCAACGCCCTTTGTGTAAGAGACAGTGAAGACCTTGAACTTCAAATGCACTCTGTTTTTATGACTTCTCTTGATCAGCCAAGGGGTGTTTGCAACAACAACAATATATGTCATCCTTGTGGTTTCTCATGCCCTAATTCTACATTACGTACCTGATTACCCTTTAGCTATTTTCATTACTTTTACTTCTTAAGATACTTATCAATCACTAAAAGGAAGCCAAGGAAAAGGGAACATGGACTTTGGAGCTAGATGCTAACCAATTAATCTTCTGTATTCCCGTGGGGCAGATTAGTTGACACCCCACTCATCTCAGGAGCCGGGGAGGAAAAAAGCTGAATCTTCTTATCTCACATCTGTAAGAACTAGTCTTCTTTGCTCAATGAGTCAGCTGCACATGCTGTCCTAAAATGGCTTCCCAAGCCCTTTCAGGCCATTGTGGACATTTTTTCCTGGGGTCCTTTCTGGCTCCACCCAGGCCCCTTGCAGACCTTTCTCCTGAAGCTTTCCCCGACGTCAGCCAGGCCTTTGCAGGCCTTTTTCCTGAAGTCCTTTGCTGTTTGTGCTAATCTGTCTCAGGAAGCCCAGGGTATAGTATGTTCTTTGTGGAGGTTCATGTCCTCTCCTGTTATCCTACACACCTGACCCTGATCACAAAACTTTTCACACAATTATTTCATTATTATATCAATCTAACTCTATTCCCATAATCCTAACTTCCCTAATATTTCCCCATAATCAAAACCCCTTGGTCTATAATGGGGGAATATCAAAGCCCTAAATCACTCACAAAAACAAAATGGGTGGCAGAATATTTTGAGGCTCTTTCCATTTCAGTTTCTCAAAGCAAAAATATGTCCCTTGTGTCGTAATCCACCCCCTTGGGGAAATGCAGAGACACAAGTCAAGCCAGCGGCTTGCCATGGCCTGAGCTGCTTCAGTTCTGGATGTGGTCTTCCTGCACCCCACTGCACTGCCCTGGAGCACACAGCACACACATGTGAGGATGGAGTGTGTGCTCTGTCAGCCCACGTGGCTGGGAACAACACCCATTCTGGCTTCCTCTCCTATGTGCCCTGCAGGTCATTTGATCGCAACTCTATTCCTCTTGTGAGCTGCTTGGGCTTTTATGTAAGACAGATTGATTTGGAACCAATTGCAGCTGCCAGTTACAGGAGCCCTCCATGACACTTCCCTGTGGGAGATTTGTCTGAAACTGACCTTGGAAACACTACTGAGCATCTCCTGTCAGCTTTCAACAAACATGGCCAGAAGCAAAGTATGTTTGTATACCCTGGAAAGCCAGCCCGTGTGGTCCCTCCCTAGACCCCCCAATCCTAGTCAAGGGTGGCCTCCATTGACAGCATGGGAACACAGGACATAATGTCCTTCAGGCACCAGCTCTTCCTGAATTTAGGTTCCAAATAATTTCACAAAGTTGGGAGGAAAAGGAAGGAAAAGGAAAAGAAAATGAGCATTTCCTGCACTTATTGTGGTCAGCCTGGACTACCGGCTTTGTATAAATAACCTCTTTGACTCCTCACATATGAAATGAACATTATTTATCTCAATTTTTAGATATATAAATGGAAACTCAGAGAAATAATGTACTTTGTCTTTATCAAACGTGAGCAGCATCCTTGCCCTTTCATTTTTCCTTCATCTAAGTGACTTCTTACGGTTTGGGCAGTCACTACTCCCTCCTATTGGTGGGGCTTTTGAGTTTAGAAAGCACAGCTATTTCATCAGTGTTCAGTGGCGTTATCTCCAATTTACAGACAAGGAGACTGAGGCTCACAGAGGTTAACATTTTGCTCAAGAACATACCCCTTTTAAGTCAGTGAGAATCCAAAACAGGGTCTCCTAACAGTTTTGGAGCCATAAGTACACAGGGAAGCCCCTTCATGAGTAGAAGTTTCTCTCATTCTCTGAACTTTATCTGCCTACAGAGATTTGATTCACCTTCAAAGCCCAAATCATAATGATAATAAACATTTGTCCATACTTCTTACAGATGAGTTGCTGTTATGTATGCTTTAATTTGGGCACTCCACAGAATTACCCTGCGAGGTGGATGCCTTTCTGATCCCCATTTGACCGAGGAGGCCACTGAGTCCTGCAGAGCTTGAGAGCGTACAGAACTTCCCCAGTGAGCTTGAACACAGGCAGAGTCCTTCCAGCCACACTGCAGAGCCTGGGGAACATGCTCTCCCTGCCCTGTGGTGTCTGCCATCCCTCCTCGCTCCTCTGCTTCCTTTGCACTTCTCAAATGTCCTCACTGTAGAGAGAAGGCATTATTTCATTATGCTTCCTTATTTGTATCTCTCTCTCCAATTGGACTATGATCCTGGAGGACAAGAACTGCATCTTTTTATGTTTTGAACTGCTAGTATTTGGCATGGTGCCGAACACAAGATATGATGACATACCTCAGAATTGACGGACTGTCCAGGCCTTTAGGAGAAAAACGTGCTGTCAAGAGTTAAGACTGTGATGTTATAACTTTCTGGATGTGTTTTCTCATGTGCTGAACAAAACCATCTTCTTTTAACAACCTTTTCGACTAAGTTACATATTTTTATTTTTTATATTTTTTAAATTTAATAGTTCTCCACTGAAAGCATCAGGAAATGTGGACTAGTGTTTCTGTTGGTCACAATAGTAAGGGGTCACTAATGCCTTATGGTGGGCACAGACTACTAAAGTTATAATCCTCCAATGTGAAGGAAACGTTTTTCACTTATCACTAAGTGACTAAGAATTTTTCTGCTCCAAATGTCCAATCTGCTTTCATTATAAACACAAATTGTTAGATTTATGCATTTGAAACTGGAAAATAGTCTCAGAGGTCAAACTATCCGATATGGCTGAGATTTTCCACTGCTTATGGGTGGATGCTGAAAACTTTCTCATACTATGAGAAAGAAAAAGATCGGCAAGGACAGCCTGAGACAGAGACCAAATTGCACAGCATCTTGCTTGGTAAAGTTCTTTTCATCCTCCCCAAAAGGGTACACATGGAGTTGTGTTGGCAAAGTGTGACCTTGGAAAATTGTGCCATGATAGCCTAAGGAAGGTGATTCTCCCAGTTTACGTAAGTAGTAGTCAAAAATATTTGTACCAGAATGTTTATTGCAGTCCTATTCATAATTGATAAGTCATGGAAAAAGCCCAAGTGCCCATCGATCCACGAATGGATTAATAAATTGTGGTATATGTACACCATGGAATATTATGCAGCCTTAAAGAAAGATGGAGTCTTTACCTCTTTCATGTTTACATGGATGGAGCTAGAACATATCCTTCTTAGTAAAGTATCTCAAGAATGGAAGAAAAAGTATCCAATGTATTCAGCCCTACTTTGAAACTAATTTAGGTCTTTCACATGAAAGCTATAACCCAGTTACAACCTAAGAATAGGAGGAGGGGAGGGAGGCGGGAGAGAGGGGTAGAGAAACACCTTTGAGATAGAACTGATACACCATATTTCCTGCGCCCCACATATCTCAGTACTGTGGCAAGATTGTTAAACTCTTCCTAAGTAAATAGTCACCTAATGGTAATTAGCCACCTGTGTCTTTAAGGCCCCCAAAGTGCTTAAAGTACAGTAAAGTGCCCTTGCAATGGTAATACAACATCTGTGAAGTGAATGGATGATGGAATGGGTGGAGGTAGAGGCCTGCAGGAAACATGGATGAGCTAAGTGAAGGTCATACCTACACATCTCCAGCCAGGCATCCTTCCTTGGCTCTGCATACATCATGGACCTCACTGGACATAAGATACTTTTACTCACATGGGTACCCTCCAGCATATTAAAGTACAGGAAGAGAGAAACAGACTTGTCTCTCCTTGGGTATCCAATATATTACTAATTGTGTGCAGTGGAGAAAGGTCACCAAGGTGTCCCCTAGGAGTAGTGATTCTCACTGACATCCTCATTGTGGCTACGATGAAAACTCCTCTACCCCTACTTCTCATCTCCACCCATAAAAATAGTTGTTTTTATTTAAAAATTTAAAGAGACAAATGAAGTAGACAGAAAGCACTGAAAATTTCCTTAGAATTACTTTCACCATGCATACTTTGGAGAAGGTAGAAACATTTTCCCAGATAAGAAGAGAGTAAAAGAGACCACAAATTATAGGGTATATTTGACAGAGAACTCTGAATTCTGCCCACCACATTTCTTCTCATCATTCATGATAAAATTTTTAGTGAATTATTTTATTTTCTCAAGTATCAAGAGGACTTCAAATTCCCAACATCATATCACATTTATTCTGGAAATACTGGGTTCTCTACACAGAAATTGGGACAAAGAAACATAATTAAAGGACTTTATCAATTTTTTATATCATCTTGTCTTTTACATAAAATTCTTGATAAATCCCCAAAATGGCAATAAGTAAATAGTTTTTTGTTTTTTTTTTTTCTGCAATAGAATAACTTGGGAATTGGAATTTACACAGGAAAGTGCTTAAAGAGTAAGTAATATGTCCTATCGTCTCTGAGTCTTAAAAGCTCAGGTGATTTCTAGAGAGGAGAGAGGCAACTCGGAACTCTTACAGGACATCTGCATATGTGGAGAGGAGTATGAATGAAGCCGGCGATGTTGTAAAACAGCCACATCATTTTTTGCCACGTTTTTGTGCTTCTAGCCCGTATACACTCCCTGTGTTTCTTGGCTTCCTTATTCAGATGAGGCACCAGCGTCCAAGTGAACTGAGAGCATAGTTTTAAAAGCTACTCTTTGAGATGGGGGTGTTGGCCGAGCCCACGGGAAATGAAAAAAACCGATAGGCCAAAACTTTGAGTTCTTGCAGTGGCCTGAAATAAGGACACTTGCTCTTGAGGACAAGAACTACTTTGTAAAGAGTAACCAATGTACCCAGAGCTCAGAAGGCTCTGTGCTTAAGCAAAGCCAAGCCCCGAAACTCATTTTTCCATAAACAAGCCTCAGCAGCAAAGACATAACTCTCTGTAGACTCTGTGGATGATTTCATTTACTAGGCATGCCAGAAAGCCCAGATGTGTGATTTGCTCAGCCCCATTCACTGGGGAAACTGATCTTTCCCTTTGATTTGGTATTAGCAGAAATGGCATTTATCAAAGCTTTTCAAGGATGTCGCCTATCTGGAGTTTGTCTCCGAGGACCCTGAGGTTATTTTCAGGGTGATCGTCCCTCCCCACCTCCCCACTGCAGCAATGATGTCCACTCTCTTCCAAAGGAATTCAGACCTCCCAGTCTTTCTCATGTAGTAAGTGAGGTTTTTTGTTTCGCTTTGTTTTTGTTCTTATTTTCCTCTAGTAAAGACTAATATAGCCCTTTCGGTCTCTTTGGATATTTTTATGCATAAATGATGACGTTTTTATGACTTGCTATTTTTTATGAAAGGAAAATACGTGCTGTCTTCACTAAAATCTTTTTAATGTAAGATAATTCCAATGACAAACAGCAGTAAAACAAGCTTATTTCCCTGCCAAATATGATTCAAACTTGATGGGCATTTCTTCTTTCTCCTTGCTATTAGAAAGAAAGGTGGGGGTGGGGGTGGGGGTGGGGAGGACAGAGAAAAGCCAGATCTGAGAACAAAGTACTTCATTCAATTCCAGGAGTGGGTCTGAAGCAAAGCAGGCAGGGGGAACATAGCACTTCTCTAAATTTTTATGTGGCTCAGTCTTTTTTTTTTTTTTAGGTGGTTTCAGACAGATGGCAGAGGTTAGTTCCATTTTCCCGTCAGCTGTCAGTTACTGAGACACTTGTGAACTCCTATCAAGACAGTCTGCTGGGTTTTCTATGACTACCAACACCCCATCTCCTGAATTTTCCCGGCCATCATAATTTCAGCTGCTCTATCTCGTTTCTAAAAATACCTTGACATTTTTTAGGTTTTAGTTTTTTTGTTCAAGTTTGGTTCTCAATTAAAGTATAACATATACACAAAAAGTAAGCAAATCTTAAACATCCTTCTTGAGATTTAACGTTATGTACCAAGCATGCATGTGCATATTAAGATAGAATCAATCAGGTTCCCTGGTGACTCGTCTCAGTCCCAGAAATAGCCAAATACAGTGACTTGTGTCACTGTCATTTTGCTTTGCCTGATGTTGAGGCACTCAGTGTGGGGTTTTTTTTAGATCTGGCTTCTTCCATTTGACATAGACTTGTGAGATTCGCCCTTGTTGTTCTATGTAGCAGTAGCTTGTTCCATTTCACTTCTGTGTAGTATTTCAGTTTGTAGTATTTCAGTTTGTAGATACATGTATCTACATGTAACACCTATCTGTTCTTCCCTAATGGGCATTTGGAAACACCATGAATTTTGATGATGGATAATTTGGTCACTGTGCCTCTAGATATCAGATATCATCAAAGAGTAGGGGAAAAGGAACAGGGGCTTTCAAACCCAGGTTTAAATACCCAGGGGCTCTCCTCCACATTCACTTTGTGCCCCCAGGCAAGTTACCTAATTTGTCTAAGCTTGCTTTCCTTATCTGTCATGAGGAATACATGGAATTCCATATATATATTGCTATCCCAATCCTTAGCACAAGGCAGAAACACAATTCAAGGTTGTATAATTTTCTTTTTCATCGTTAGGGACAAATTACTTATTAATATGACATAGGCAGATAAAATATCTGTATAATTGGTGCCTCCTAGTATCATTAGAAAGTCCCAAGAAGCCTTTTAAATTTTATTGTGGCAAGGAATATTTAATTTCAGAATAATTCCAGAATGGGGTCTGGGAGTTGGTTCTAAGGGTAAGAGTTCTGACACTGAAGATAGTATACTTAAACAGAGAACTAAACAATGTGTAAGATTCATTTATCTAAGTTCCTGGAGGAAAAAGACTTCCAGGCAGAGGGAAAAGCCCTAAGGCAGAAATGAGTTTGGCATTTTTGAGTAACAGCAAGGAACAGCAAGTTCCTAAAGGAAAGGGGATTGGGACTTGGGGGGCAAGGAGGAGTGATACTGGTTGAGGTTACAGCAGCAGGCAGGAGCCAGACTATGGATGTTCGAACTCACCATCAGCGTCAGAAGCCTCTAATTGTACCTTAAGTCTTGCTGGAGGCTTGAATGACTTATCTAAGATCACTTAAAATCAAAAATGAGCAAGAATCCAAATTCTCTATATTTATGCTTTCCATGCTATATAACTGTAAATAATACATCTCAATTCCATAACTGAGGCTGAGGTATGATTTATTTATTTATTTTATTTTTGAGACACAGTCTTACTTTATTACCCTTGGTAGAGTGCTGTGGCATCATTGTTCACAGCAACCTCAGTCTCTTGGGCTCAAGCAGTTCTCTTGCCTCAGCCTCCCAGTAACTGGGACTACAGGCACCCGACACAGTGCCCGGGTATTTTTATTTTATTTATTTTATTATTTTATTTATTTATTAATTATTAAATTTAAATTAATTAATTAATAATGTATACATTAATACATTTACAGGGCACCATGTGCTGATTTTATGTTACAATTTGGAATACTGACATCAGAGTGGCTAACATAGCTTTCACCTCACTTTCTTAATTATTGTGTTAAGACATTTGTACTTTGTACTTAATATGGGCTATTTGTAGAGATGGGGTCTTGCTCTTGCTCAGGCTGGTCTCCAACCTGTGAGCTCAAGCAATCTGTCTGCCTCGGCCTCCCAGAGTGCTAGGATTATAGGCATGAGCCACTGCCCCCAGCCTAGGGGTATGATTTAATACTAACGATTATAACTCAGCCAAAGAGAGAGGAAATAGGCAATAAAGACCTGCTATTATAATGAACAAATCCTAATAATTCCCAACTAGAATAATTTTTGAGGAGGTATAAATCTTTAGATGCAGATGCCAAATGCTGTTTGAAGATAGGTTTGTTGGTTATTGAGCTATAATTTTCCTGATAACAAAGAACATATGGTGATGCAGTACAGTGATTGAGTAGTGCTGAGGATTTTGAAGCAATAGTTGGGGTTCAGGAGGCTGAGGTTAGCAGGATTCAGGTAAAGAGCTTTCATCTTTGCATATTCATGAAGGGTATGACCTCATAAAGAAAATGAGAGCTCCGGCTGTGTGGTCATCCTAGGTCCATCACTTACACGTTGTGATCTGAGCAAGTTATTCATCATCTCTGTACATCAGTTCCTTACCTATAAAATAAGAATAACAATTGCCATTTCTTGGTCCCTATAATTACAATTCCTCTACCTCTTAACTTCTCAATCATAGCTGCTTCTTTTTACCACCATTCATTCCCCAGAGAAGAGTAGGAACCAAGTGGAGAGGGACATGTGGTTCACATATAAGGTAAATGAGGCAGACAGCATTAGACTTCAAGTTTGTCTGTTCTCAATGACATGACCATTGCTGTGATGCAATCATTACATCTCATATTCAAATAAACACCCCTTCTTTTTTTTAATTGTTAAATCATAGTTGTGTACATTAGTGCAATCAAGGGGTACAATGTGCTGGTTTCATATACAATCTGAAATATTCTCATCAAACTGTTCAACGTAGCCTTCATGGCATTTTCTTAGTTATTGTACGTAGACATTTGTATTCTGCCTTTAGTAAGTTTCTCCTGTACCCATTCTAAGATACTAGGTTTATACCCAGAAGACCAAAAATCACAATATAACAAAGACATCTGTACCAGAATGTTTACTGCAGCCCAATTCATAATTGCTAAGTCATGGAAGAAGCCCAAGTGCCCATCGACCCACGAATAGACTAGCAAATTGTGGTACATGTATACCATGGAATATTATGCAGCCTTAAAGAAAGATGGAGACTTTACCTCTTTCATGTTTACATGGATGGAGCTGGAACATATTCTTCTTAGCAAAGTGTCTCAGGAATGGAAGAAAAAGTATCCAATGTACTCAGCCCTACTATGAAGCTAAATTATAGCTTTCACATGAAGGCTATAACCCAACTATAGCACAAGACTATGAGGAAAGGGCCAAGGAAGGGGAAGGGAGGGGGGAGGTTAGGGAGGTGGGAGGGTAATGGGTGGGGCCACCCCTACGATGGATCTTAAACACCCCTTCTTTTATTTCAATACTCACTAAGCTAATATGTGACCTATAGTAGACCAGATTAGAGAGGGAGGTGTGCAGATTTAACAGGCCTTTGTTTGTGATTGCTAGGAAGGTCTCTTGGTCAATGCTTATAACAGAGCTTTGAACTTGAGTTGTATTTTCATGTACCTTGAGTAGTGAGAAAGATGGGTGCTTTACATGCTGACATGACTATTGTTAGTCTAGGCGATGTTTATTGTTCTAGATAAAGTAACTTTCATGAAAGAAAGAATGAATGAATAAATGAATGCAATTTGCAAATAGGCATAATGATCCATACTACAGAATAAAAACAGCACTCCAATCTTCCTAAATCAAGACTTACTGGTATAGCCTATTCAGAATGGGGGAATTTCTTCTCAGCTGTTAGTCACATTTGCCGTTAATAACACCAAAGAAAGACTGAAATTTTGGTAGGAAGTGAAACCTCTGAAAATTGAACTAACCCAATTTAGTCTCTACCATATATGACCAGCCTCTATTCTCAGGTTCAACTGTCACTAACTTTAGTAGAAGTCAAGACCCCAGAGCATTTAGGACTTTTTTCCATGAAAATATTCCTTTTTGCTCAAAGGCACTAAAAATAAAGAGAGATCATACACTATACCTGCTAGTAGCTCTAGTTAATGGAAGGATCTATTATGGAACAAACTTCATTATATATTTTTGCTCCAATTTTTTTTTTTTTGAGACTGAGTTCTACCTTATGCCTTGAGCAGAGTGCAATGGCATCATAGCTCACTGCAACCTCAGACTCAGGTTGTGGGCATCCTGCTGTCTCAGCCTCCGAAGCTGCTGGGATTAAGGTACTCACCAGGATGCTTAGCTGGGTTTTCCATTTTTTTCATGAGTCAGGGTCTCACTCTTGCTCAGACAAGCCTTGAACTTCTGAGCTCAAGCAATCCTCCTACCTCAGCCTCTAACAGTGCTGGAATTACAGGCATGAGCCACCATGCCCAGCTACTCCAATATTTTTATTATTAGTTAGTGAACTCAGGTATGAATTATTAATATTTTACTATGTCCTAGGACATTTTACTATGTTCTAGATTGTACTACATCCTTTTGGGATTTAAACAATAATAAGAGAATGTTTGTCCTAAAAGCATATAGAACTTATACAGAGGAATATAAAGAAAGATTGTTACGATTTCATTCATTTCAGATATCATTCTAGCAAGATCATTTGCAATGGTAAATAATTTAGGCCAGTGTACAAAGAAGCAATTATATATATGTTAAAGCAAATCAATTGCTTAGGAGAAGAAAATCTGCTCTTGATTCTAAAACCTGACATTTTCCTTAATAAAAGAGCAAACTATTATTATTAACTTACTCAGCAATATCCTGAGAGTAAGTATCACCACACTTTTCACAGGACTGCCTCTCAATATGTGACGGTGGAGCATAGCTCTCTATAAGCCGTTGTCCTGTGGTGAGAAAGAAGGAGACAAGTGGTGGACTCCACGTTAATGGGCTCTTTGATAATCTGTCTTGTTTCAAGGAGAGTGATCTTCAGTTTACCCCATAGAGATAGAAGAAATTTGAGATCTCAAACCCTTAGGCCCTAATCAGAAGTTGCGAATGAGCTGTTGTTGATGCTCCAACTTTCTTTTTTTAATTTTTTATTTATTTATTTATTTTTTTTATTAAACCATAGCTGTGTGCATTAGTATGATCGTGGGGCACCATACACTTGGTTCATATATCGTTTGACACATTTTCATCACATTAGTTAACATAGCTTTTGTAGCATTTTCTTAGTTATTTTGCTAAGACCTTTACATTCCACATTTACTAGGATTCACATATACCCTTGTAAGATGCACCGCAGGTGTAATCCCATTAGTCCCCCTTCTCCCGCCTCCCTCCCCCCTCCCTCCCCTCCCTTTCCCCTTTCTCCCTATTCTTAGGTTATAACTGGGATATAGCTTTCATGTGAAGATCCTACATTAGTTTCATAATAAGGGTGAGTACATTGGGTACTTTTTCTTCCATTCTTGAGACACTTTACTAAGAAGAATATGTTCCAGCTCCATCCATGTAAACATGAAAGAGGTAAAGTCTCCATCTTTCTTTAAGGCTGCATAATATTCCATGGTGTACATATACCACAATTTATTGATCCATTCGTGGATCGATGGGCACTTGGGCTTTTTCCATGACTTAGCAATTATGAATAGGGCTGCAATAAATAATCCAACTTTCATCAAAGTAGTTTAGCTTTTATCTGTTGTATCTCATGGGCTTCTTTGTAAGGTTTCATAACGAAAAGGTTCATGGCTGAAAATGACTTTAAATTACTGACCGAAAGGAATGTTTGTAGTAAAAACAACCTTCCACTTTAAAAGATGTGTATTATTTATGACCTAAGGTTTGATAAATATCAGGAAGTAGTTTCAAATTATACTCTCCAACAAATATCTGGAAAGAAGTTCTATGATTCCAGGAAAATATATTAATAGGTTCTTGATTTAGCAATTAACAAAGTTGCAGGAGTAAATGATATTGGCAGGTAAAGGTTAAGGAGGCCAGGACAAATGCATGCCTGAACAGAAGACCAACATGTTTCCACATTGACGGGCAGAAACAAGCTGCCCTATGAAACAATCTGTGAGACAGATCTGGATTCTTTTTCCTTTCCTTCAATTTTGCACTAATTTATACTTGAATGCAGTTTTTAAAGAGTTAAATAAATGACAAGGTTTTTTAATGAAAAAACAGTTGTTCTCTGTCCCCTCCATTCCCTACCCCAACAAACGCCATTCTTCAGAGACTGTCCCTTCCCATTCTTTCAGCTGATTCTTTTGGTATTTATCTCCACGTCTAAGAGACAAGTTTGGATTGCCATGCTTGATTTTTACTTTTAGACATTATCTATCAACTTCCTAACGTGGAGAAGGGAAATTTAGCATTCTTATGCTCTTAACACACCAAACACAAACATGAACAATGGTTGTTCTTCTTAATGCCCAAGTTTAGTTAGTTTATAGCTTTTGTTGGATAAATCTTTAGTGTTTATTAATGATTGGAAGAAATGTTACTCACTATTGAGTCATGTGGAGTTAATATTGTTTTGTTTATGCATTTGCCTATTTTTCTTTGTACTCATTCAGTCCCAGACTTCCCCCAACTCAGTGGGGTGAATCTTCTCTCACTATATTAAAATGTATCAGGCATTTTTATAAATGTCATCTTCTTAAAGACTTTTCCCTGGGAGCTCTGTGATCTGCTCTACTCTGGACTGGAGATTGCACACCAGGCCTGCTGCACCATGGGACCTGATCATGGGCCTTCAATTCTACTTAGCTCTTCCTTACACTGGACTCTCACCTGTTTCCTGTGTCCCATTCTCCTTCTGACGTTTACTACATTGTACTGGGGAAATGTACATTCTAGTTATTTCCTAAGAAATTGTGCATGTGCAGAAAAAAATGTTGAGACCTTATATATTAAAAATGTCTTTATTCTTCACTCATGACTTGATAAATTGTCTGGGTATAGAATTCAAGGTGGAAATTATGTATGTTCAAAGCTTTAAAAGCATTGCTCCATTTTTTTTTTTAAGTTGTAAAGTTGCCATGATTTCATTATAATTGCTGAACCCATGTAAGTAAACATTTTTCCCTGTTTAGAAGGTTATAGAATTTTCTTTTTGTGTCTGGAATTTTTAAAATTCCTAGTAACAGGTGGGCCTTGATGTGATTTTATTTCCATTGATCCATTTCATTAGAAACTTAGTAGACTATTTAAATCGGGAAATATCTGTCCTTTAGCTTCTTAATTATATTTTTCTTTATTTTCCAAGAATTCCTTTACATTCCTTGATTGTTCCTCTTTTTTTAATTTTGATACTCTGTGGTGGGTAGAGTGCTGTGGCATCATAACACCTGGCAACCTCAAACTCCTGGACTTAAGCGATCCTCTCACCTCACCCTCTCACCTCACCCTCTCTAGTAGCTGGGACTATAGGCACCCCCCACAACACCTGGCTAGGTTTTCTATTTTTGGTAGAGATGGGTCTCGCTCTTTTTTTTTTTGAGACAGAGTCTCACTATGTCACCCTCAGCAGAGTGCTGTAGCATCACAGCTCTCATAGCAACCTCAAACTCTTGGGCTTAAGCGATTCTCTTACTTCAGCCTCCCAAGTAGTTGGGACTATAGACGACCGCCACAACGCCCAGCTATTTTTTGTATATAGTTATCATTGCTGTTTGGCAGGCCTGGGCTGGGTTCAAACCCGCCAACTCCAGTGTATGTGGCTGGTGCCCTAGCTACTGAGCTACAGGTGCTGAGCCGGGGTCTTGTTCTTATTCAGGTTGGTCTCAAATTTCTGAGCTCAAGGAGTTGACCTCACCCACCTTGACCAACCTCCCATTGAATGTTTCTTTAAAAAAAAAAATAAACATTATTCATGTTACATGCATTTACTATCTTCCTGATGGAATCAATGATGGTGTTTTTTGATGTATCCTTACCCTCACAAACTTGTGGTCTTCAAGTTGCTTTGTTTTGTTTGCTTTTTGTCTCTGTCTCTAATGTCAGAGACTCTGCTCATATTTAAGAATGAGCCACTAAAAAAACAGATGGTAAATCTCTGTGTTTGTTATAGACCTTTCTACCAGGTCTATTCTGCAGCATGATTAGGAGGAGCCATTGGATGGGACCTCTCAATGTCAGTATTGTTAGAACTTTTCTCTTGCACTGTCTGAGTTGTCCAAGATTTCCATTCTCCCAGCTTGAGGATTTAATCCCAGCTGCTAGTGTTTTGACAGTCTCATCCTTTGTAGAATAAATTTTTAGCAATTTGAAAGAGAAAGAGATGGGATCTGGGAAGGTCAACACTTTTTGAAGAAACTTTCAACAAATTCAGCTCTTTCTCTCTATTATTTCATTTTTCCCCTGACAGAATGTGACCTTTGCAAATTTTCCTCAAGTAGTTTTAGGATTTAATTTTCGTTAATTTTGTTACCACTTATTGATCTTCTTTTTTGGTTCCAAAATATTTTGTTGCTTTTTGTGTTCTCCGTTAGTATCTTTGCTCCTGTTGACATTTACCTTTAAAATATACAATTCTTTTATGTGGATTTTGGAAAGAATAGATGTCATTTGTCTGTTTAATCTCCCATTTTATTTTTTAAAATTAGTTATTATTATTATTGTTATTTTTGAGACAGAGTTTCTCTCTGTTACCCTGGGTAGAGTGTTGTGGCATCATCGTAGCTCACTGTAAACTCAAATGCCTGGGCTCAGACATCTTCCTGCCTCAGTCTCCCTATTAGCTGGGACTACAGACCTGTGCCACTATCCCAGGCTAATTTTTTCTATTTTTTGTAAAGAAGGGGTCTCACTGTTGCCCAGGCTAGTCTCAAGCTGAACTCCTGACCTCAAGCAATCCTCTTGTTATGGCCTCCCAGAGTGCTAGTGTTACAGGTGTGAGCCACCACTTCGGGCCCAGTTTCCCATCTTTAATCGAAAGGCATTATCCTAATTTCCTTTACAAATTTTTCAAGGTTAATTCTAACCAGGGAACATCCACCTTAAAGATTTCTGAGTCTTAAATTAGCATGGCACGTTCTATCAAGTAGGAATAATCAGACTACAAACTACGGGACAGATCCAGCTTACTGCTTGTCTTTTTTTCTCTTTTTTGAGACAGAGTCTCAAGTTGTTGCCCTGGGTAGAATTCTATGGCATCATAGCTCAGAGCAATCTCGAACTCCTGGGCTCGAGGGATTCTCTTGCCTCAGTTTTTTTTATTTTTAGTAGAAGTAGGGGTCTCACTTTTTGTTCAGGTTGGTCTTAAACTCATGAACTCAAGCAACCCCCTCGCCTCAGCCTGCCCTAGTGCTGTGATTACAGGTGTGAGCCCTCATGCCCACCTACTGCCTGTCTTTGTAAGGTTCATGAGCTAAGAATGGTTTTTACATGTTTCAATGGAAAAGAAATATCAAAGGAGTAATAATATTCTGGGACATGCAAAACTATGTGAAATTCAAGTTTGTATCCATAAATAGAGTTTTACTAAAATATATCTATGCTTACATGTTTATATATTTGCTATGGCTGCTTTTACTGCTTTGGCAGGAAAGTTAAATAATTGTGACAAAGGACATACGACCCACAAAACCTAAAATAATTACTGTTTGGCCCTTTATAGAAAAAGTTCTCTGACCTCGTCTCTGTAGTATCAATCATGGCAGTTCAATAACTAAAATTACTTCCAGGATAAACAAGTTGCAAAATATATTTCTAAATATTTCTTGTAGTATATTAAGGTTACCACTCATATAAAACAAACAAACAAAAAATCCTGTTAGTTTACACATTTGTCCTGATCTTTCTGTTTTCTATGGTTCTATAGCAATATTTGCTAAGTAAATGGATTTCAAACATTGATTAGGGACAAGCAGAGTTGGGCTGATGAGTGGGAAGAGATGATGTTATGGACCGAATTTTATGTCCCCTAACATTTATGTGTTAAAGATGTTAAAGATTTAGCCATCAACGTGGCAGTGTTCCGAGATGGTGCTGGGGTGAGGTTGTCAGATTTGATGACGTCAGGAGAGTAGAGCTTCCCTGACAGGACTAGTGGCCTTGTGAGAGCTCTCTTTCTCTGTTTCTTCCACATGCAGATACAGTGAGATGACCAGGTGAAAGCCAGGAAAGAGCTTCCACCAAGGACTGAATCTGCTGGCACCTTCATCCTTCAAAACTGAGAAATAAATGTGTATTGTTTCAATCACCCACTCAATTTTCTTTTGTTGTAGCACCCTGGATACTCTAAGACAGACAGAGAGAGGGGAGAAAGGAGCTAAACACAGAGCACACAGACAGAACACATTCCTTTTAAGTCATTGGTAATTATTTCTAATCTCTCAAGAGATTTTATACCAATGGTGACTCTTGGATAGTATTAAGATAAAAGTTTTTTATGAACATTACTGCCATGAATCCATGATGATTCTGTAGAATTTATCCTGTTACTTATATCTGTTCAGTAAAGGTCAATAAATCTTGAGAACTATGTCAGGTGTTCCTGATAGATATTGCACTGAGGTGATATAAAACATGACAAAAGTATCCTGAACAGAGAAAGGAAGAAATGAACCATCGTTTATTGAGAGCCTGTAGCCACCTATCATTTTTGTATTCTATCTCACTATTTCTTTGATGCCATTATTAACAACACTATAAACTAGATTTCATTATTTTCCTCATTTTACACTAAATGAAACTGAGGCTTGGGTAAATTAAATAAGTGCTGATCAAAGTCAGCATATAAGTAAGTCAGCATGTAAGTAAGTCAGCATATAAGTAGTAAATCTACTTAAATAATTGGTAAGTAGTAGAACTCAACTTCCAGATTGGCTGTTGCTATTGACCAAATTTCTACTCATCTTCTATGATTTTTTTTTTTTTTTTTTTGAGACACAGTCTCATTCAGTCACCCTGGGCTTGAATGCTGTGGCATCATAGCTCATAACAACCTCAAACCCTTGGGCTAAAGCAATATTCTTGTCTCACCCTCCTGAGTAGCTGAGATTACAGGTGCCTGCCACAATGCCCAGATAGTTTTTCTATTTTTAGTAGAGATAGGGTCTCCCTTTGTTCAGGCTTCTCTTGAACTCCTGAGATCAGCTGATCTACCCACCTCAGCCTCCCAGAGTCATTTTTTATAATTTAATTTAATTTTTTAAAAGATGATCTACCTACACTACCCAGGCTTGAATGCACCATGGTACTATCATAGCTCACTGTAACCTCAACTTCTTGGACTCAAGCAATCCTCCATCTCATCCTCCCAAGTAGCTAGGACTACAGGTACCTGCCACCAGACCCTTTTAATTTTTTATAGAGATGTGGCCCAGGCTGCTATTGAATTCCTGGCTTTAAGCAATCCTCCAGCCTTGGCCATCCAAAGTGCTGGGGTCAGAGTTGTAAGCCACCACACTTGGCCATGGAGTCTCTACTCTTTAAAATGAAACTTAACTTTCTAGAAGTTCTTGGGTCCTCAAACGAACAACCAAAAAAACTTCACTTTAACTTTCACGGCAAGGAAGAGATATCCCTAAAATATTCTAGCTCATCTGCTGCAAGAAATACTAAAACACCTTTAGACTGGGGGGTACGAAATCCCCTACAATCACTTTATTTTAGAACTATAAAAAGTCCCTTCTATTTCCAGAACACTAACAGGTCAGAGCAATTATTCAACAGGATGCCTGTGACTGTTGCTTCAATTGGCGAAGGCACTAAAGGACCAATTTTTACCCCCACACTTTCTCCACTGCCTGGTCCCCACTGCTAGTGGGATACCAATTATTTTAGATCTCTAGTACAACTGAACGTCAATGTGAAAAATCTGTTTTCAGATCTTCATTTATTCATCTTCTTTGGGGGAGAGAATATAAAGGAATGGGTTATATTCCAAAACTGCCACAATCCTTCTTTGTAAGATACTAAAATATCTATCTGCTTTTGATGGTTCAGTTTGTCTATTTGGAGAATGGAGTGTTTTAAGGTCTTTTTCCCCTTTCTCTTATTGGCAACATTTAACTCTTCTAATACTTTTCCGTTTGCTTTGAATGTTTTGGTGAGCATATACTAAATGCGTGTCATTGTACTTTGTGCATTTCATTTTACTTTTTGTATCACTAAAAATATGAATGTGAACTAAAGAAATCCACCCCACTTCCCAGTTCCAATTCCAGCATGCAATGTAGTGAAATAATCTCAACATAGTTTAAATCTTTTATCAGTACCATCTCCTCATCTTTAAACTGATTACCCATCTTGGATCTTACTCCTTGCTTTCAGGTTGCGTAAGTTGCTGAACTGAACTTGGAGTTCATCTGTCAAATAGAGTGCAGAACAGGGAATTGCTTACAGCCATAGTGTTTGCCTCGCTCCAGAGGTGGAAGTGGCTTTTCTTTCACTGCATCTGACTAACTTGTGATTAACTTCACAGTGAGATACCCATTTGATGCCGATTTGCCCAGAATGTACTGTATCAACGACCCGTTGTACGGGCTAATAAGCCTCAGGTTCTTATTCCATCTCTGTATCTGGAATCAGGGAATTCTGACATTTGTAATAAAAGAAGAACTTTTTACCCCAAAAGGTGAAGTGGGGGATAGGAATAATTGCTATTTAGAAAGGAAAGATTTTGAATAATCCTAGGATTTTATATAAATGTGTCTTGGGAGATACTTTATGACTGGAGCATCTGAAAGGCAAGACTGTATTCCTTGCCTTAAGAGGTTTTTACAATAGGAAAGAAGTTTATTAGGAGGAAAAAAACATCAGCTTTGGAGAAATTCTGGTATGGTTTCAGATGTTAGGAGCCTTTACTGCTATGCCCTTTTGAACAAGGTATTTAAGCTTCCTGTATCCAAAATGTTTTTTTTTTTTTAATGGACCTATGAAAAATAGCTCCTTTAGAGAAGTGTCCTGAGCCAAGATGATCAATGTACCTAGTGTGGAGTTGGCTAAATTTCCATCCTTCTATGTCTTGAATTAATGGACTCCTCAAACAAAGGATGTTCCTTAGTGAAGATCCACTCTGCACTTTTTTGATGTTGCTGAAGAGATATCTTAAAAATGCTTCAAATGAGTTGAAAATACAGAATTAAACAGTTAAACAAGGCCTCTTTATTACAGAACCACTCACAGGGTTTGATATGTTAAAAACATTTGTGCATTATAAAGCAACAAGAGAGAGAAATATCATATAGCATTTGGCTAAATGATTTGACCGGAGTTTTTAAGCTGCTGCTTCTTCTCCTTCTTCTCAGAATAAACTTATAAATTGTGAGTTCCAAGGAACAAACTTTGAAAAAGGCTGATTTAATAACTGGTGCAGGGAAACTTGCCCTCCTATTAAGGGAAGAAAAGGTATTTGTAGCCACCATATACCATATATATCAAATAGTTAAATTAAAAAAATATTAAAACTAGAGCAAAATACAGAAGTATCGTTTTAAATCTTTTCATGCAGAGAACTCTGTGTGCCTAGAATAAATGGAAAAAAATTACAAAGGTAAATATTAATGGATTTGAATGTATAAATCCCCCAATGCTATATTTATTATTCCAAAAAAGTGAGAGGCAGAAATCAAACTTAAATAATTTATTAAAAATGGCATACTATTGAGAAATAAAAATAAAAACCTAAGGCCCCTACCAACAGAACAAATCCCCTCTTAGCCAGAGGGTGCTCAGAGAGACTTAGAAGTGAGTTCCCAGCCATGACAGTTCAGAAAGTTGGACATGCTTCTCATGTTAGTAGATAGCAAGGGACTCCGAGACGCTCCTAAGGGCAAAGTGGGTGCTTTGCCTTGGTGCTGCCTTGAGCAATTGTTCACCTAGGATGAAGGACAAGAAGTGACAAGGATGGCCCTCAGTCTTGGTGCTGCCTGACCTTAATCCTATCCTGAGCAGCTGCCACACCTAGGGTAAAGGAGGAATGCCTGCCAGGCCAGGCAGCCCAGGCACAATAGAATTGTCACTTGGAGTATCCTAAGGCTAATTATCATGTTGTTAACTGTCCATCAAAGTGGTTTCATGGTAACATCTGAACCGTGAAGATGGCCCAATTCAGATAGCATAGAAAAGACCCCAAATCATAATCAGACTTTTTGACATGACAAAGGAACCTGTTTGTTATTTATGGCAAACATATTTTGCTTAGTAAACTTCTGTCTTGCTCTTGTTCTGTAAACCTATTTGTCTCTTCTTCAATATATTTTATTCCATGCTTGCCTTGCTTTTGGTGGGTCTGGTCATTCTTTGGCTAAGAGCACACCAAGAACCAAGAATGCATATAGGTGACCAAATCCCAACATTTATACCTGCTTTTTTTTTTTTAAGAGACAGAGTTTCACTTTATCGCCTATGGTAGACTGCTATAGTGCCACAGCTCACAGAAACCTCCAGCTCTTGGGCTTAGGCTATTCTCTTGCCTCAGCCTCCCTAGTAGCTGGGACTACAGGCACCTGCCACAGTGCCCGGCTATTTTTTTGTTGCAATTTGGCAGGGGCCAGGTTTGAACCTGCCACCCTCAGTATATGGGGCCGGCGCCCTACTCACTGAGTCACAGGTGCCACCCTATAACTACTTTTTTTTTTTTTGAGAAAAAGTCTCACTATGTTGGTCTCACTATGTCCCCCTCTGTAGAGTGTTATGGTGTCACAGCTCACAGCAACCTCAAACTCTTGGGCTTCAGAGATTCTCTTGCCTCAGCCTCCTAAGTAGCTGGGACTACAGGTGTCCACCACAACGCCATGCTTTTTTTGTTGTTGTTGCAGTTGTCATTGTTGTCTAGCAGGCCTGGACTGGGTTTCTACTGACCAGGCTCCGTGCATGTGGCCGACACTGTAACCACTGTGCTACTAGCACCGAGCCATATACCTGCTTATTTGTTGAGAGCACCATTAAGCTTTCGTCCTTAAGGTTCAAGAGAAACCAATCCTTTGGAAAGACTGGCTCCATTGCTGGTGTCAACCAACCTTTC
Organism: Nycticebus coucang; assembly: GCF_027406575.1. Lineage (NCBI taxonomy): Eukaryota > Metazoa > Chordata > Mammalia > Primates > Lorisidae > Nycticebus > Nycticebus coucang. The sequence goes on along the minus strand of NC_069787.1, from coordinate 74,526,963 downwards.
TGGCACAACTAATCAGCATTCCTTCCTGATAAAAGACCACCAGACATGAGTGGTTCTGACCAGTCTATGCAAAGAGGGTTTTCATGTGCTCTGCTTCACTTTCTGATTCCACCATGTTTTGAACATGAATCCCATGAAGGGGCATGAAACTCAATTGCACATGCATGTTTCTCCTTTCATAAGTATAAATGTATACTGGCCCACCCTGATCACCATAAATTCCTTTTCCTTTTACCTCTCCAAGGGTTCCACTCAGCTTCTAGCCAGAGGCTATGCTTCTCAATCTGTAAGGTAGCCAGGCTGTGGGCTGCAATCCTTTACATAAAATAAAGCTCTCCTTTCCAAATTTATGAAACTCTTCATTCTTTCATTCTATGCAAGCAACTTAAACAGCGAATGAAAAGCACTATAAAGTAAATAATCAAAAGGCATGAATTTACATGATGTAATGATGTAATTAATATTCAAGGAAATAAAATGGCTAATAAATTTATGAACTATAACATTTCAAGAAATTACATTAAATAAGGCATATGGAACAAATTAAAATAAGGACAGAGCATTTTTTGTGAAATTTGTAATCACTCGAAAGAGTCGATACTCAGTATTCTTTTTCTTTTTTTTTTTTTTTGAGATAGAGTCTCACTCTGTCACTCTCAGTAGAGTGCCGTGGCATCACAGCTTCCAGCAACCTCAAACTCTTGGGCTTAAGCGATTCTCTTGCCTCAGCCTCCCAAGTAGCTGGGACCACGGGTGCCCGCCACAATGCCTGGCTATTTTTTGGTCATAGTTGTCATTGTTGTTTGGCAGGCCTGAGCTGGGTTCGAACCCACCAGATCCAGTGTATGTGGCTGGCACTCTAGCTGCTGAGCTACCAGCACTGAGCCAATATTTAGTATTCTTGAAGGGATTTCTTTGTCCCTCAGACTACTTACATAAACATGTAGGAAAATAAATAATTTCAAATAACTAAAATGCTGTAGTCTGAATATTTGTGTTTAAAATTCCAAAGGTAAATACTGATCTGTTGAAATCCTACCTCCTAACATTACTGGATGAAGGGGGTCTGGCTATCTGTCACTGTTGGCAAATATGCAGAGATGGGGATAGGTCTTTGCATATTCACTTTATTTGTCAGAAGGCCAGTAATTCTGGAGAACAGTGAGAGTAGCCTCTCCAAGACTGTTCTATTGTTTCATTTCCAAAACCACAGTTTTATACATAAAAGTTCAAAGCAAAAACCTTCTTAACTCTTATCTTAAACAACAATAATCAGAATAAGCCACGACTCATAGTAAATAATAATCAGCATAACCCATTATCCAAAACAACATTTCTAATTCAAAAGTTAATATCCTAAATCAATAGCCCTGAACCACTCAAGATAGACACTTTTAGACTGTAGCTGAATTTACAAAACAACAAGGATAGAAGGCATGAGGTGACGGTCACATAGAACCTAAACCGACCAGACCAGTTGTGTCATCTCAGCCCTATCCTGACTGACTCATCTTATTCTCACTACATGAGCTCAGTAAGATGATGGCATTAGGAGACAGGGCTTTGAGAGGTGATTAGGTCATGAAGGTGGAGCCTCATGAATAAGCTTAATGTCTTAACAAAAAATAGTCTACAGAGATCTCTTTTCCCTTCTACCAGGTAAAGACATAGCAAGAAGACACCATCTATGAACCAGGATGCAGACCCTCACCAGACACTGAATTTACTGGCCCTTTGATCTTGGACTTCACAGCTTCCAAAACTGTAATAATGAGGTTTCTGTTATTTATAGGCTGCCTACTTTATGGTATTTTGTTATAACACCTGAAATGGACTAAGATATTAAATATTGAAAAGAGATAATTAGGAAAATGGTGAAACATACATAAGTAATACTGTGTTGTAGCCCTTAAAATATTGACAAATATATGAGGGCTGACCAGAAAGTATCCAGCCATACATATCAATATTTTTCATATTGCATGGGTGGATACATTCTGGACAGACCTTGTATTTACCACTTCATTAAAAAGCAATACCAGGTATTGTGGATACAATACCAGCTCAACTAAAAATTATCAAATACATGTAACTGAAATGAAATAAACCAAAATGTTAATCTCTCATCATCTCTGGTGCAATTATTTGCTAAAAAATAAAACAAAACCTAAAAAATATGTATATAAAATAACAGCTTGGATTGGCATTTCTGACACTGAATTAGATCCATGATGGTAGGCCAGGAAGTATAAACAAGGAGCATCTTATACCTCCACAACTGCCTCCCAGTCTGCTTACATGTATTGGACCATTTGGTAGACAAATAATATGTCATGTCCAAGCTCAACTAGTCAGCTGATAAATGAGTTTTAGCTTTGGTTGTGAGAGCCATTAGAAACAGAAAGTGAGAATGAAGGAGAGAGACAAGAAAAGGAAAGTAATGGTTCTCGGCAGCCCAACGGTGAGAGCCACCATCAGGGTTGAGAGAGCAAGTACATGTGCTATAAACTCAAAGAACTTTCTCAACACTGTTACTTTGAATATTATCCGTAATAATTTTTCCTGGAAAATCACGAACTAAATAAAGTTGCATGTCCTGAGGCACTTTGGGTTATACTAATGCCTTTTTATAAGTGATCACCTTAAATTTGTAGGGATAACCCCATGTTAATTCCTTGATATTTATAGAAAGCCTAGTGTATTCACAGGTTTCTGCTCTGGACCTGGAAAGTTAGAGCATGGAAATTTGAAGATACCTACTGAACTGCTTTTACACATGTAGAACTCAAAGGGAAACACTAAAAATATAAGTCGTTCTGCTCTTGTTTAATATTTTTGAGTTTATCATTTGTTAGTTGTGTAGTGAATTCTGCCAAGACATGAGAGCTTGCTTCATTGGCATGAATAAATTATCAGGTAAATTGAGTGATCACAAAACAGGAACCATCGCAGCAGATGGGTCAGCCTTCCTCTTTCTTGGATGTGGAAAGGAATGTGATGCCTCTACAGAAGCTCTGTATCTCCAGAGTCTGCTCTCAAGTGTGTTCCTCTGTCTCTGAGTCCTATTAAGGTCGCAGCATTTCCAGGAGTCACTGTTTTGGCTCTTTTCGTCTGTAAGCTATCCTCTCTGAAGTCTATGTCTTTCCTTATAGCCAGGTGCCCCAGTTGGCCACAATTGTTCTCCATGCCCCAATCTCTTTCCTATAACGTATTGGAGGAGAGGCAGGCGAGAGAGAGAGATATCTGACACAAAGTGGGCCAGTCTGATCTTCCCTCCTAGGAAACTGGAACCAAGACCTAGCGACAGGGAATTTGACCCCTCACATGTGGCTGGAACAATAACAGAGAAACTCAGAAGCTATGAGGCCACAGGGTGAGGAAGCAGAGAAGAATAATTTAGAGAGATCTGGAAAGAGAGAGAACAGAATGAAGTTTTGAGAGGAAGAAAGACAGAATAAGACCCTCGGGGTTTCTGTACAATTCCCTCTTCTAATCCCAGTTCTTTAAAATCTAGCTACAGTCTGACTTTCAATTTCTGTGAAACACCCCTCTATGTCTTTAAAGATTATCTAATCCTCTGTTGCCACCCACTCTCCTTTTTTTATTGTTTGGGAAATTTAAATTGACTGGCTATTTGCAAGCCAAAGAGAAACTTGTACCAAAGGCATATATTTCACTTATTTTATCTCCTTCAGGCCTCTCTGACAACCTGTCCTCTGTTGGGGCTGCTTCGTTTGATTAACTTAAACTTGCACTGTATTTACATTATTTATAAAATGTTCTTGTATCAGATTGCTTTGGCTCCCTTGGAACAGCTACAGTCTATGGTGTAAACACAGTGCTGATGTGATTTATAAAACTTGCATTATCTACCCAACAGACTGTGTAACTGCTCCAAATGAACTATTATGACTGTCATGTGGCATAAATCCATCTTCAGGCACTTTTGAAAGCATGACTCACTGTAGTCTTTTGTGTAAGGGAATCTATCAAATGTGTATTATACATTCAATAAACTCTAATGTTTGCCTGGGGGGGTTTAGAGCTGAGTTAATCCACTGAAGGGGAAGAAACAAAAAACTATTGGGTTGAGCTCAAAGCTCCTTTTAAGGCATAAAGAAGAAATAACTTCCTTAGACCAACTAATTCCAGCACCTCTACGTTAAAAAGGGTAAACCTACAAAAGCTAGCAAGCCATCATCTAGTCTACTTTTTTAAAACAAATACATGTGCAGATATCCATTAATATTTCTTCTAATAAAAACATTGTTTATTTTTCTTCACTAGTCCAAAAACTAGAGCTATAATTATTCTGCCTAATATTCTTTCGGCAGCTTTTACACAGGAGGTGACATAGATAGTTACTTATACTACACTTTGCTGAATGGATGCCTAAGTAAACTGGTATACTTTATCTCATTTAAATCTAGCAGTATCCCCATTGTGACTCAAGGATGGTAAATAATTTCTTCAAAGTCTCATAAATTTGTAAGTGTTAAAACTGAAGTTCGATCTATCTTACCCGAAGCCGCAGCTATTTGAAAGTCAAAACAAGAGAAGAAATGCCCAGATGATATGGCATTACCTTAACAACCCACATAAAAAAAATCCCAAAGCGAGGACTAAAACAGGCAAGGGAGAGCCATCCACACTGAAGTCAGGACATCTGTGTTTTACACCCTCTATCTTTTCAGTTTCCTACGTGTATTGGGCACATCACCTCCTTTTTTATCTTTTTCCTTTCCTTCCTGGTGTCCTGGTTTATTTTCTTAAAAGCACTATTTTGGATCCTGTTGTTGGGGTTGCTTTCATGCTGTCTTCCTGGGTCAGCACCTGAAAGTGAGTGAGGACCTCCTTCAATTTTCCTTTCTGGTTACAGTCCTGGCCCTATTCTCCCCAGAAGTTCAGGAGACACTATCACTGCTTTCAACTGAGTAGATCAGTCACTAAGCTTTTACAAGAGGCCCCGCGGCCACTTCTCCGAGGAGGCACAAGATCAGAAGGAATACATTCTTATTAGTGAAATGTTAGCCATCTTAAACTATCACCGGGGGTGTGGGGATGTGGGGGAGATTGCACCCCTCTTTTCTTCTTTTTTGTTCTCCTCCTTCTTTTCTTTTTCCTTTTTCTTTTCTAACTTTACTGCATGTGGTGCCAAAAGCACCTTCTCAGGCTTTTGGCATTATAGCAAGTAGACACGTATCACGGTGCCCTGAGGGCCCATGGTAGGAATAGCAAGTATAGGAATAACACCTCTCTTCCAGGTGGCATTATTAAGAGTGTCCTCTGTGACCCTCTCCCCACCCTTCATCTGGCCTTTGTGTCTTCTCGGGTGACGTTCGCGTAGTCTTTGGCTTACATCATATTCTCTTGAGAATAACAGTGTGCAGTGGCTGTGCCTCGGGGGAAGTCTGGGTGTGTGGCATGTTGAGGGTGGAGCCCTGTGCGGTACAGCTTTTGTTCTCAGATCTACCCAGGTCTGGGGATAGCATAGCTGGCCGATTGCTCACACCCCCACAGTGCAAGAGTTGGGAAAACCCACAGCTGCTAGAGATTGAGGCTTCTTGTGACTTAATGTGGGTTGGGTTGAGCTCAAAGCTCCTTTTAAGGCTTAACAAAAGTCCTGAAGGACAATTCAAAATTTTGAGGACTTTTTTTAGCCATCAGTATTCTGGATTTTAGAACTGAAAATTTATTTTATTTGCGGCCCCTTGAAGTAAACTGTCAGTACACCAAGCAGTTCTTGAAAGCTTTGAGTCATTTTTAGATGAATACAAACTTGAGTGATTGATTGTTGGAAAAAAATCAAGTGAAGGAAGATTAAATTAGAAAAATAAACAAATAAACAAACAAACAAAAAAAACCAAAAGCAGCAAAAACAAATTCTACACAAGATAATCAGGAAAGAAACAAATGAAAGCCCCCGCATAGCATTTGAATAATGGTGAAAGACAGAATCAACATATTGCCTTGTCCTTAAAATTCATTGAAATAGCAGAGTGATGAATAATACACAGCCAAGGAGGAAAACAAGATCTCCTGGATTTCCATGCTCTCCAGAGCTTAACTGAAATAAGTCCCTGTTCCTATTTGAATTTAGCCTTGGAGGGCTTTGAAATCAGAAAACAATCCCTGCACACAGAATTGGATGCTCACTAGCTAGCATTTAAAAATGAGAAATAAAAATGAGTGACAGAGTAGAACACTGGGGAAGAAAAAAAAATCACTTTCTATTTCACTACTCCCTTCACGATCTGTTCTGTCCCACAGGCCTAGTGGAAATTGCTTTGCTTGTGCTGGCAATGGGGTTGCACCATAACATTGAAAAGTCAAATCAAGGTTTGTAGATCCCTATAATTAAAAAGCTAAACAGCAGTTGGAAAAAATATATTCTGCACCTTTAGAGCGTTCGCTGTGAGTTCCCAGTGACACATAAGGAAAGAAAAAGAATTCTTAGCACCATCTTCCGACTAAAAGAATTCAGTTAATTTGCTTCAGAAACAGAGCACATTCATTATTCAGCAAACAATTCATTAAAATAAGCTTTCTGCAGCCAGCCCAGGCCTTCACCTTTCTGCCCGAAGGGGGAATCTACGTTGAGTCAAAGCTTATCCTGAGACAGGGGTTTGTGTAGGGACACAAGGACCTACCTGGGGGTGTGTATGAGTTGGAAGTGGATGAATGTGTGTGTCCCAGAAAAGGATGAAAGAATCTGAATGATCTTACGATTGGAAAAAGATAATGCTGTGGTTGGTTTGTATCCTGAGACAAACCAGAAAATCTCTGACAGATTTTCCCTGCATTGTCATATTTGCTTTTTTGAGATCCAGTAACCATGATTCATGATTTTATCACAGTGGGACTAAACAATTGGCCGCACACATACACAGAAAACAGGTTTCCTAGCCACTCTCAGGGAGTGCCACATGTAGTTGGGGAGACAAGCCTGGTAAGAATCTTGCGGGCATACGTTTGGATGGACTTTCTCAGAAGGACTCTGTTCTAAAAAAGCCACCCACCTGGGCTTTGCGATGCAGTTAACTAGATGGTATAACAGACTCTAGGAGTGTTTGAGCTTCTCTGGTCTGTTCTGATAATAGTGACATAGGCTAAGGTGAGAGAGGATACCCGAGAAGGGTGAGGTCTAGAAGAACAGGTCTTCTCAAGGAGACCACAAGGATACACATGCAGGGTCCTCTCCACGGTGACTCAGCTCTTGGGAATTTGTAAACTTAACTTCCTGAAACTTGGAAATTTCCAAGTTCTGTGAAATCCTGTAGTTCTGTAGAGGCGGAAATAGCATCTCCCACTTGATTCAAACTGGCCAATGAGAAGGGTACCTGTGGGGTGGAACTTTTTGACTGTCAATAAAAAGGGAAAGACCAAGGCAGTCGGGGAGCGCGACCATTTGGAATTCTTCTATGCCGTAAGCTCCCGGCTGGTGAATAAAGCCCTTCCTCTTATAAACATGGTGTTTGGGTGCTCTTTCTCTCCGTTGGGCCTTGTCTTCCTGCAACAAAGGGAGGTCAAGCACTTCTGTGAAATCACACAGCTGGCCAAGGGCAGGGCCCCTACAGCCCCTATCACTTGATCATTGAGCTTCAGGCTCAGGGTGACCTTGAAAAGCAGCTTCCCTGCCCTGTTCTGTCCACTGATTTCCTGCTCTTCTTTCTCACTAAGAAGTTAAGGATGGGTAGCAGTTAAGGATGTGGGCTCTGGATACAGTCAGTTTGGGTTTGAATCCTGCTTCTGTCACTTTCCAGCTTGAGTCTAAACAAGTTACTTAACTTCCATGAGCCTCAGTTTCCTCTTTCATAAAAGGGATTTTTGTAAGGATATAGATGACTTAACACTTACAACATATACTGGCATTCTCCCAATATTCTCCCCTTCTCCTCAGAATAGGACACTTCTTCCTAGGCCCATTCCAATGACGTGGTTAAGAGTCAGTCTCCATGTTCTCAGATGGCCCTGGCCCAGTGATTATAATTAATTTATCCAGTAGTGAGCCCTATATCAAATTGAGCAAATAGGTCTGACATTCACCCCAATTTTCAAACAGGACCTAAGGAATAAAAAGCTTCTCCTTTTCAGTGATGAAGCTGAGGCACAGGAGGCTAAGGACCTGAGGAATAAAAAGTTTCTGGCACAAGTGGCTAAGGCAACCTTGGAGAAAGCCTGTCTTCACTGAGAGATGGGGAAACCATCACAGCGGCAGCAGCAATGAGCCAGAGAACGTCTTGGCAACATTTGACTTCCTGTATTCCACTCTTCCTGGGGCTCAACTCCATTTCTACTGCTGAAATACTCAGCTTTTTCACTCTTTCTTTGTTTAGGTGAGATACCCTAGTACTGATTCATCAAATGCACCCTTTTCCTAAGCACATCCAGAGAGTAGATGTAGACTGGGGGCAAGTATCTTAGCCCTTAAAATGTCACCTTTCTTGCATAGTTGTCTTGAGGAATAAAATCATATAAAAAGTCCCAGCTTCTTAGTATGATTTTATCTTTATGTGAATTTAAAATGTAGAATCTGCCACTTATTAGATAATGTTCATATCTGTCTTCTTGTGGGTCAGTCCTTCATCTGTAAGGTAACACTGACAATAACGCCATCATCATGTAATTGTTAACATTAAGTGAAATAATTTGTGGCATGTGAGAATACATTGGATATTAAGATGGAGAAAGATACAATAAAGTGTGAACTTAGTTTCTCTGTATTAAACCTTCCAAAATTCTGAGTCTTGTTTGAGGAAATCTTCCCTCCACATTCTGTACTAGGAACTACTGGTATATGTATAGCATAATTTTCCAATCTATTTGCTACCAATTTGTATTACTTTAGTAAACCTTCAGCTAGAAATCTGAAGTAGCTTGAACACTGAAGCCAAAGAAGCTAGTTTTGAAAGAATCAGTTCCAAGATGTGGACATGACTATTTGATACATGCTTCCATTTGAACAATTATCAAGTCATTAGCAGTGATTCAGAAAGGAGAATTTCCAAACCTTGTTGTACATTTTATTAACTTTGTCCTTGGTTCTTCTGTGGGAGTGAGATTTGGGGATCTACTAGAACTTAAAACCAAGGCATCTCATTTCTAGACCTATGAGGAGAGAAGACTAAGCCAGATAATTAATTTGGTCTGTATAACCAGTGATTTAACAAATAACAGTCTGTCATTTTTAAAAAATGGGTTTTTTTTTTGGCAATTTATTAGATAGAGAAAACGTGCATGGACACCCAAGGAAAACAAATGAAAGGAGACAACTGTGATTCTGTCCTTGAACTTTTCCCATTAGAAGCTATGACAATGGGTAACATTGAGTGATCATCCACTATGCACCTGGAGATTTGTATGTGATATCATCATCATGATACTGTTTTCTCCATTCCACACATTGAGATACTGACATTCTGAAATGCAATGTGAATTATTTGAGACTAGGGCTGTCTTGTTCCAAATCAATACTTCCCCACCAATCTGGACAAACAGGTCTGGTGAAGAGGGAATTTGTGGCTTAACTCGTGTTGCAAGTTATAACAAATGATTTGTCTGAACTGCACATTCCATGGCAAGCAATTTTCCAAACCATGCCCCATGAGCCCTTCATTTCAGAGTCCTTCTCATGGAAAATGTGTTATTTCTTCAGTCAGTATAGTCTTGGGCACCTGAAGGAACATCTCCAAATGCTTTTCCAGAAGTGTGAAAAAGTCCAACTGTGTGTAAGCCATTCATGGGCATCTTTCTGGCAGGTTGCAAAGGTTATTACAGAGACAGAGCAGTTGATGATCTGTAGTGAGTGGGTTAAAAAAATCTTTGCCAAATTTCACTCTTTCACAATATTTTTACATAAAAATTGAACAGCTGCTGTTGTAATTACTCATCATTTTTATTATTACCATTATTATTTTATAACCACTTATTAAAAGTAACATCAGGAAGTCCTCAAACAAGAGCCCCTTGTGAGGAAGTTTTGGAAAAACTGTGTCTTCATTCATTTCCTGATTTGCAAACATACACAGCAGTTTTCATCACAAGAGCAATCCCAGCACTAAATTCTTTTTCTAAAGAGAATTCCTCTTCCAATACTTACTTCTCTCTGACCTAATAACTCAAATTATATTGCATCTGGGCCTGAAATTTCAGGATTAGTAATTCAAAGTAGGCATTCCCCACTGCTGTGACTGTCCATAAAAATGGGAGTTTCTACTACTCAAGTTCAAAATAAAATATTTGTAGATAAATTTCTTTATCAACACCTGTACTTTACATTTTTAGGTATTTTCAATTTTTGCTTTGTAATCATAGTATTTTAGTCTTACATCTTAGTCTTTCCCTAACTACCCCATAAACTACTTTATAGCAGAAAACCACTGGATTTCTTTTCTTTTTTAGGTGTCAAGACATAATCTTGAGCTGGAAAAAAGCTTAAACAACAACAACAAAAAAGATTTTCTTTTCTAGCCCAGGAAATAGATTTACCATGCATTCTTTGGGGCTGGGTATAAATTGTATGTTTTGGTGTTCCTTCTTTCATGCAATCTCAATCCAAATCTACTATAAAATGAGTGAACAAATAAGAAAGTTTCATAAAATGTCAAGAAAATTAAACAGGTAATAGAATGCTATAGAACAGAACAGTGTTTTTCACCCTTTTTTTAAATCTCATAGCACACTTGAACCTATAAACTTCCATGGTATACTTATTATATTGATCAAAAGAAAGAGTAAAAATGAGAATATACTTGTTGTGCTTTGAACTTCTTCCAAAAATAATTTAAATAAAAATTTTCATGGCATACGTAAGATTCTTTCATGGCACACCAGGGTGCCATGGCACATTGGTTGAAAATCACTGCTCCAGAAGAACTAGTAATATGAAGACTTGGTCAAGAGTGCTCCAAGCTGAGAGACCAACAGTACAAAGTTGTAATGTGATATCCAGAGTAAATGTCTTTCCCCAAAAGTGGGAGTGTGAAACTCTAGGGGTAGGAGACTTTAATGGTAGAAGCACCTCTTTATTTGGGAAAATGGGAGGGGAGGTTTATGGGGACAGAGTTAGATATATCAGATTTTAAATAAAAATGTGACACAACTCTTTATAGTCACTAAAATGAAGCAACAAAAACTATACTCTGAAGAAAGTATCAATGACATTTATTTTTTTAAATTGGTTATAATGATTATTCTTCTATTAATTTCCAATAGTTTTTTAAAAAAGCTTCCTCGACTTGGAAGTAAATAATAAAAATAAATGAGAAAAAGACAGGAAGAAAAATCTTAAAAATTTTTTTGAGGAATGGAAGATATTTTATGATGGCTCAGAGCCAAAATTGTCAACTCAAAACAGGCTCCTCAGTTATGAAATTTACCATCACCTCTCCTCTGACCCCATGGAAGCAGGATGAGTATTGAATTGTATCTGTGCCCACCATCTATGCCTTAGACATAAAAATCTAAGGTATAGAAAGTTCTACCTAGAACCAGGGATTTGAAATGGAAGGCCTGCTCTACAACAATGTTATCCTCTTCTGCCTCGAAGTGGTCTTATAAACCCTCTAGTTCTCTATCCATATAGTTTATAATTTTAGGTCATCTCTGATGTGCTTCTCATCTTCCTTTCCTGTTAATAATACTTCTCTCTATCCCTTTCAAGTTCAGAGTATTTGAGGAATAGACATATGAATCAGACTGATGATGGTAAATCATTAGTTTTATATTTGGTAAGCTTCTTGCGTCTATGTATAACCACAAGAAGAATTCCATAAAGCTTTGCTTTTGAGACATTCCACTGAAGAAGAGTTTGGGTCTGCTGAGCAGAATGCTTTCCCAGAATTGATGCCTATTTCCAATACATTCCGCTATGGTACCAACTGCTGTCAGAGACGTAAAAACATTGCGATTAAATCAGCCGAGGACACTCATTGTTCTAGGAAATCTTCTCTTCCTTCACCTCAATGAATAAGATAAAAATTTTAGAAATGTATGTTAGAAAAGCAAATGTGTAAGCTTTTAAAATGAGAGAGTCAAAGAAGAGTTTGAGATTTGGAAAACAGTGTGTACCTAATGGTTTACTGAATTTTCAGAAACTGATCACAAATATGTGACCAGAGGGGATCTCCATTCAACTAGTCTCCAAGATAGGCCTGGGCTTGTTCCATCATTGTTCTGTCATGCTTTCTTTAATAGCTCTCATCTTTATGCCTTCTGTTTAGGTTGATGATATACCCTGGCTTTGCTCAGGGTCGTCCTATTGTTCTGGTGAGATTGTTTGTAATGGGTTGATCATTGGTCCCTCCCCCTAAAAAAGAAACATGTCTCCTGGGAACCTCATAATATGACCTTATTTGGAATAAAAGTATTTGCAGATATAATTAAGGAAAGGTGCTCAAGATGAGATTAACCTGTATAAGGGAAAGCTAGGCCCTAAATTCAATGATAGGCATCCTTACAAGAGACAGAAAGGGAGAAGACACAGAGGTCAAGAAGAAGGCAGAAGCAGGAGCGATGCAGTTACAAGCCAAGGAACATCAAGGATTGCAGGAGCCACCAGAAAGTAGGAAGGGGAGGATGGATTCTTCTCTAGAGCCTAGAGTGGTGACATGGACCTGCTGACATCTTGATTTCAGACTTCTAGATTACAGAACTTCAAGAGAGTCAGTTTCTGTTGTTTGAAGTCTCCAAGTTTGTGGTAACTTATTATGGCAGCCTTAGGAAAATAATACATTATTAATAATTCTCCTTTTAAGTCTGAAAAGTGTCCTTGTTTAGATGATAAATGATATGGTCACCCTTATTCTCTAGGAATTCTCTCTCCATACACTTCCCTGGAATTTTCTTAGACATCCATCACTGCCTGTAAACCTATTTAAAATAACTATGGTGGGCAACACCTGTGGCTCAGTGAGTAGGGCGTCGGCCCCATATACCGAGGGTGGTGGGTTCAAACCCGACCCTGGCCAAACTGCAACAACAATAAAATAACTATGGTGTATTAAAACTCATCTACTTATAATTGATGTAACTTCTGTTAATCTTTACAGATCAGTCCACATTTTCTGCAGTTCATTTGTTCTTCTGGCATGGTTTTAATGGGCCCAACTTCCCATAAGCTTGTGTAGTAGATGTTTTCTCTTTAGCTTTGAAAGAATGTCTTTCTGTATAGACATGCATTGCTTCATGATGAGGATACATTCTGAGAAATGTGCTGCTCAGAGATTACTTACCTGTGTGAACATCATAGAGTGTACTTATAGAAACCTAGATGGTATAGGCCACTGCACACCTAGGCTACCTGGTATAACCTATTGCTCTGAGGCTACAAACCTGTACATCATGTTACTACACTGAAAACTATAGGCAATTGTAACACAACATTAATAATTTGTGTATCTAAACATGAAATAGATACAGTAATAACACAGCATAAATGAAAAAAAGTAGTATCCCTGTAAGGGCTACCCCATTATAATCTTATGGGACCACTGTAACGTATGTGTTCCACAATTGACCAAAATGTTGTGCAATGGATGACTATACTTTCTTGGATGTCAAGCCCTTGAACAGAAGTAATTTTATTTCTCTGAGATGTTGCCTTTCTTCCTTTGAAGATATACTTGCAACCTAAGTCACTTTCTCTCGATTAAATAAAAATATTTGCTTCCTGTATTGTTCCATCTTCAGGATGCTCTCTACTATATCTCTTTTTTGTCTTCTTTGGAAGACTAGTTTAAACACTAAGATCTTGAGTTTCTCTGAGTAGATCCTTCTATTCTCCATGTCTTGATGTTTTCTGTCTCCACTCTCAGAATAAGACCTTCTTGGAATAGAATTCTTTTCTGAGTGGAATCATTTCTTGGGCTCGTGTTCTCTGATTAAATTAAATTTTCTTGAAATTTTTCTTACAGTGCTAAAACTACTATTTCCTAAGACTAAATCATTCTTTAAGGCATTTTAGCTCAATGTATTTGTAATAGATATTTAAAATTTCCCTCTGCATCAGTCCAAATAAAAGTTGTGTTTTATTTTCTTTTCTTTTTTTTTTTTTTTTTTGAAGGGTGAAGGAATCAACATTTATTCAGTTTCCAAAAAAAAAAACCTTTCTCAAATGTGCTTAAGTAATTATAAGATCTACTGGATAATACAAACGGGAGTGGTTTATTCCGGTGACTCTGGGTCTCTTTTCTGTGTGAGTCCCTCAGCTGTGCCTTCTTTGTTCAATTTCTCCCCAGGCTAGTTTTCCTCTTGATGGCAAATGATGTCGGCTGTGCCGTATTCCACATCCATACCCCATGACATTCAGAGAGAAAGACTGCCATTTTTGTGGAACTCATAGGTAAAGGAACATATTTCTCAGTAACTTTCAGAAAAATCACTTCTTCTGTTTCTTTGGCCCAAATACATCACATATTCTTCTCTTGATGGACCTCTGGAATTTACTATTGGTAGGAGCTAGAAGTGGATGTTCTAGAAATACAAAACAAAACTCATGGTACTTAGAAAAGGGAAAAAAAAATCAATGAATATTAATCCAACAACTAAAAATGTGTGTTAAAATAGAGAGTGAATTCAAGAGACACAATATCCATCTAAACCAGAGCTTCTCAAAACTTTTTAGTCTCTGAATTCCTTTATACTCTGAAAAAAGTATTGAGGATCCTAAAGAGCTTTCTTGTTTATGTGGATTATACCTATCAGTCGTATCAACCATGCCATATCTGATTTTATGTTACCAGTATTCCAATAGTGCCTGACATATTTGGGAACTCAGAAAATACTTTCTTCAAAATATTTTAATATAGTTATGCAGATTATTATGAAATGGGCTTGTTTTTTTATTTTGAATGATTAAAAGTTGTTGTGGCTCAGTCGGTAAGGCGCCGGCCCCATATACCGAGGGTGGCGGGTTCAAACCCGGCCCCGGCCAAACTGCAACCAAAAAATAGCCGGGCGTTGTGGCGGGTGCCTGTGGTCCCAGCTGCTCGGGAGGCTGAGGCAAGAGAATCACTTAAGCCCAGGAGTTGGAGGTTGCTGTGAGCTGTGTGAGGCCACGGCACTCTACCGAGGGCCATAAAGTGAGACTCTGTCTCTACAAAAAAAAAAAAAAAAAAAAAGTTGTGTTTTCAATACATTATAGACCATTCCTTACACTGGCTCATTCGTAACATTCTCTGTCTCTTTCTACTTGTACTTGATGCTACAGCCTGACTCTCCAAAAATTCAAAAAGCTAACTTGAATCATGTGATGGTAGGTGACATTAAGAAGTTGGGAAAAAACATATAGTCCCCCATCGCTCCTATGTTCTAAATGTAACTGAAAATGAGGTGAAGAGGAATTTGGGGCAGCCAATCCTGGGATAACAATTATAAGCATCCACACAAGAGAAAAACTCAGAGGGTGGGGGAAGGAGAGCGGAGGAGGGGTGTCGTGCTCTCACCTAATGGGCACTATGTAAGGGTATGTGGCACACTTGCTCAGTTTGGAGCACAACTACAATGTTGAGTCCATCTAACAAATGAAAACAATATACCTAATCATCTGTAACTTCATGTTAATCTAAAAAACAAAAAGGCACTTCTAAGGATAAATAATATGGTTTATAGCTCTGGCTATGAACAAACTCAAATAGAATAAATCTATTTTACCTACTCAAAGACCTATAAAAACATGTTCTGCTGCTATGCTTCGAATGTGTCCCAGCTAAAATTCAGGTGTTG
Source organism: Nycticebus coucang (assembly GCF_027406575.1). Taxonomy (NCBI): domain Eukaryota; kingdom Metazoa; phylum Chordata; class Mammalia; order Primates; family Lorisidae; genus Nycticebus; species Nycticebus coucang. The sequence goes on along the minus strand of NC_069787.1, from coordinate 74,511,240 downwards.
CCAATATAACAGTGTGTACAGGTGGGCCTGTTCAGAGTTGATTAGGCCCTGCCAGCTCCTCCCTTGTGAATGGGATTATGGGCCCTCATAAAAGGACTTCCTAGAAGGCGTTCACTCCTTCCTCATCCTTTCTCCTTCTGTCACGTGAGGATCCAGCAAGAAGGACCTCACCAGACGTTGGCACTTTGATCTTGAACTTTCCAGGCTCTGTAACGGTGAGAAATAAATTTCTGCTTTTTTATACATTACCAATCTGTGCCGATAGAAACAGAGTAATTTGCTGAGGGCTCCACAGCCCATGCCTGTTAAAAAACAGCTGCATAATCACTATGGAAGCTGCAACAAATTACTAAGATAAAAAAATAGAGAGGCTTGAGTTCATGAATCTCCGAAACATAAAGTCTCATCTTCCTGTCCTGGTTAAATAACCATCACGTCCATGGATTCTGTGGACTGTCTCTACCTGTGAATATCAGTGCTTACAATTAACTATCAAGGTTCCCTGTGAATTCACTACTTGGAAGTTTTATGAAACAATAAATAACAATCCTCTCTTGCCTTTCTAAGTTGAGAAATAAGGAATAGCTGAATAGATTAATCAGATAGACATCAAAATATCCACTTTATTTATGGTATAAGAGAAAGCAGTTTGGATCTATGGCCATTATCAGGTTTCCTGATATATTCCCCATTTCTTTTTATTTGTTAATTAATAAAATACAACATAACTCTGTGGGTCTATTTAAGACTTTAAAATATTGAGTCCCGAGGAAAGAAGGTTTATGTCCTGGCATGGGGAGGAGAGAAATTGGACATAAAGATGAATTTTATCTACTGATATCTTTCTCTATGGAGACAATTTCCAGGCAAGAATAAATGCCTCAGAATTAAGAAATTAAAGTTCCCAGAATCTCCTAGGCTGATACGAGCAAACACATTCCATCAAATAAGAGATCCTTATAAACTCTCTATGACCTTGAATTCTTTATTTATTCTTTTCTTTTCTTTTTAACTTTCATGTAGATTCCAAAAGGGAGAAGGGGAGAGACAATTCTTCTTGGCTCTATTAGCTAATTATTTTCTCTTCACCCTACCCCACCCCCACAGTCTTCTTCTTTTATGACCTGAGAAAAGGGAGGCTGAAATTTGTCTCCTTGAATTTTTCTCTCTGTCTCATAACCTATCTCTCTCTGTTTAGGTTTTGGATAGCTTTTGTTTATTTCACACCCCACAAGCTCAGATGTTTTAAAGTTACTTGCCAAGGATTACGTTTTTGTTCCCCATAGTCATTTCCTGGGACAGTAAATTCTACAGTTATTGAGGCAATGGCCCACTAATTTACCAAAGACTAAGAAAAGCAGACCAAGACTGGTCACCTTTTAACAGCTGTGGTCATCAGAGCAGCAAATGCTCTCTGTCACCTCTGGAGCTGGCTGCTGCTTCAGATACCACTGGTCCATGAAATCATTTAAGATTCAGTTCCAAAGCATAAGCACAGCTGATGTTAAAAAACATTCATGAAAGACCCCAAATGTGTCAGGGTTTGTATGGTATCAGTTGTGATATTTACTATGTTATTGATAACCACAGATTTGGGAAATGTTCATTATAAAATATAAATCACACTCAGGAATATCTTTATGACTAAGCATCTGAGTAGAAGAAAAGACTATTGCCTGAAATATCCACCTGATCCTCACCTGACATTTAAATCTCCACTCCCGCCATTGCCTTAAAATTATCCATTGGTCCACCCCTTTACTGACCCTTTTAAAACTATAGGACAGGATTGAAAGGCTCAAATACTTTCAGAAATCAGGGAGGCAATGTAAATAAGAGGAACATGGGCTGTAACAAAACCAGTAGAGCGAAGGTGGTAATAAATAGAAGAGAAGCTGTGCTGTCAGAGATACAACGGGGAATGGCAGAGACTGTGTAAACTGGAACCACACACCACATCTAAAGGGAGCACATGCTCTGCTCTTTACTGCCCATTGAGAAAGTAACCACGCATTGCTAGATCTTCCAAGTTTCTGGAGAAGCTGGAAGTCAAATATTGATGTGAAATCTTCCATGATCTCAAATGCTAGCAACTTCATTCAAACTCCTTAACAGAGTTGTGTGGAACAAAGATTATGTAAAGGGCGGCATTGGCTCAGACCAGATGGAGCTTTGTTATTGAACAACTGTAGCCCAACATCTCCAACAAACCTTGTTGGCTTGTCATGGTCTTCAGAGCTGTCAATTGGCTAATGTAGGAAGAGTGAAAAATGAAAGGAATAAGATTGAGTGTTCCAGGTAGAGTGAAAATTACTTTAATATCATTTAATAAACATTTGTTGAATACTTCATGTTAGCCACTAGGTAAAATTTGTGGGATATACCAGTGGAAAAAAACCCATAAAATCTCTAAGCTCATTGAATACATTCTACCTGCAGTTCTCCTATTGAATATTAGCTAAAACACTAATGAGAAAAATGTCAGCAGTTTTTTAAAAGGGCCAAAAAATTACGAAAAGATGTTTGAACCTAACTCTGTCATCTGTTTCCTACTGTTCCATTGTCCATGCTAGTTCCGGGAGAAGCACGATGAGAAAGATGGATGGCCCTCCCACTAAATTCCTTGTATGTGTATTATGGAAGTGGGGCCTGATTAAGTTACAAACTACATTTCACCATCATAATATTAGTAGCAATATCAGCACCCATTTATTATGTTTGTTCTCATCTAGGAACTACACTAAGTGCTTTTATATATTAAGTCTTGTAACAATGGTAACAGCTATTATCCTCTTTTTAGAGGTAAGTAACTGAGGCTTAAAGAGGATAAAAGATTTGCTCAAGGTATCATCGATAATAAATGGTAGATATCCAGTTCAAACCCGGCCAGCTTTCTCCTGCCCCTGCTCTAAAACCTAGCCCTTCTCTGACTCCTGGACTTCATTCCTTTTGAGATCAGTGGAGACAAGGGGCGTGAAAAGCCAGCCACCAGACAGCACATTTGATATCCTGTTCTTTCATAATCTATTGACAGGAAGACAATGTCAAAGATCCTTTCTCTAGGAGTGTGGTCAGGGATTTGTGCTCAGCCCTGCTTGGATATGAAAATCATCATAGCAGGAAAACAAAACTTTCCCCAGTCCTTAGCTACTCTTCTTCAGTGGATTTGGCCACTGTCCATCTGTGTGTACTCTCTCACTGATAGAGCTGATGTAGGAAATTTAGTAGGATATGTGAGTATCAAAATAAGAAACTCACTAAGCCAAGGATCAATGGAAGAAGCCATGACATGAGCTAGATATACTGGAGTCATCAGTTTGGGGCATAATATAACAGAGCTAATAATTATTAACAAATAATTTCTGTCTCTGTTTTATGGGAAGCTGGAAAAATATTTGGGCTATTTATATCTAAACACCGCCTCTGTAAGTATTTACAAACACATACTGATTGACATAGTGTATATATAGAGAGAGCTTTTTATTTGTTCCTATAGGCCTATTCCTTGTTTTTTGTTTCTTTCCTTGGTCTATTCACCTGGTCATCCAGATGAGAACTTTGTCATTAACTCCTCCTTCTGCTTCAGGCCCATGTTTTATTTCATAGGTTTTCATGAAAGCCTATGTGTTTCACCTCTGAAAACGTCAAAAAACTTATTTTTCATTCTTACTAGCTTTACCATAGATTAATCTTTTGAAATAACCTGCCTGGACAACTGTGATAGTCTCTGTAATAGTTTCTCTGCTTCCATTTCTTCAACCTGGCTGGTTTAAAAATATCTTAGATTACGATTCTATTTATCAAAGCCCTCTGAATGCCTTATTCTCTGGCAAGTAAAGCTTAACCCCCTTTGGAATCCTAATATTTAAGACCATTTATTTGGGCGGCACCTATGGCTCAAGGAGTAGGGCGCCAGTCCCATATGCCGGAGGTGGCGGGTTCAAACCCAGCCCCGGCCAAAACCCCCCCCAAAAAAAAAAATCAAAAAAAAAAGACCATTTATTCAAAATTTATTAAGCTTCTACCATTTATTCCAGGGTATTTCCTGTCATCAAAGGAATCCACCCAGAGTGCAGTAAAAGAAGATGCATGTAAGAACAAATATAATAAAGTGCAGCGCATATTTGTTATAATTTTGTGATGTCATGACAGTGGAGTGAGGGCTAATTATTTCTTACATGGTACATCTGCTGATTGACTTCCTAGCATGCATGCTATATTTTCCCATAATCCTAGATTGTGCTACCCTTGATTTTAAGAAGAGAAGATGTAATATAGGTTAAGCCAATTCATATTTTTCTTTCCCTTGGACTCAAATTAGTTGTTCAGGGGTGAACATGTGAATGAGGCTGTTTTTAAAAAAAGTGAGGACTTTTTTTAAAGTCAGGAAATCAGGTCAGAGATGCTCTTAGTTCTTTTCTAGACAAGGAATCATGATGATCTAGGAGCTGCTGAAAGCATTTGGAAAGTAGTAGGGAAGCCAAGCTTTGGAAGAAGCCAATACTGTACAAAGCAAAGCAACCAAAAAAAAAAAAAGAAAAAATAATAAAGAGAGAGAAAATGACAAGAATTGTATCTTTGATGTGGCTATTGAGTGGAGAGATCAAGTGTTGCTTAAATTATGTACTAATTTTGAACTCTTAGTTAGGTAAACCAATATATTTTATTTATTGTTTAAACAAGATTATATGTGATTTTTGGCCCTGTCTTTAATTTCTCTCTCTCTCTTTTTTTAACTATGTCAAGCATTTATTAAGCTTTAGTGTACAGAGAACTCTAGTCCCAAGAGCTGTGTTCTCTACTCTTCAAAAATATCTCTTGGGAGGTAACACAAAATTTAAGTCCTCACAATAGTGAGTTTTATTAAATTAGTTGCTTTATAAAACACTGCAGATGTCATAATTATTAACATAACAATTTACCAAACTGTAGTTAACTGGTGCAGTTTGCTGAGCATGTTTTATAAAGGAAAAGAAATGCCAAAACCCTGTTAAAGTTGTTCCATTGCAGCCTCTTAGAAGAAAGGAGATTTGTTTCTCTCCCACTTCCGAAGCACTCCATCAGTAGAAATAGTCTGATAAATAAAAACCAGATAGTCTATGCACTCAAGAGATTCCACAACTTGTAATGCAATAATGGAGAGGTTTACCTTCTACAGCTTCAAAGTTGGAGGGTTTTGGTCATTTAATTTTTATCAAACTAGTGCTTTTCACTCTTCTTCACAATGTATTTTTAATACCCTCACGCTCAATTTTAAGACAAAGCAATTTTAATACTAGGTGCACACCACATGCCCTTGCTGCAAACCGCTTTTCTTGACAAGTTATGAAGTAGTTCAAGGAGGTATGTTTAAGGCTGTATTACTGAATGGTGCTGGTAAATACTACACAATTTTTTATCATGTCACAAACTTTTCTTTCCAATTTAGTGACTGCTGCTATGGATTCAGATAGCAACAATGACAACATTATTAAGTTCGTTTTGTTTTGAACTATGATTTAGTAGCGATGAGGTTCCCAATTTTAACCCCTTGGCAGCAAGATCCAAGTTCCCTCCTTTGCACATTAGCACCTAAGTGTCAAGGGGTTAAATAACCAGCACAAAAGCTACTGCACTTCTGATTGTAGCATTTGGCAGAACTGAAAGGAAAGGAAATTGTGCTACATGTTGAAGGGATTGTGGGCAACATAAAGAAGACACCAGAAGATAAAATGTCACATGAAGTCTTCATAGTCTTGTAATGTCCTCCATCATAACCACCATAATCTGCCAGATCGTCTTTCATGGTGGCCTTTAATCCCCCTCCAGGAACCACACCTTTCTTCTTCTTTTTGGCTTTGTTTTGCTTTTCTTGCTTCTGTTTTTCACTGCAAAGCACCGTCAATGAATTGGTAATTTTTTTCAAGTCATCAATTTCCAATGAAATAACACACATCTCGAACTAAGACTTCCAAAAAACTGGCATAATATAGTGACTTTTCATATTGTGTAATTTTATCTTTTAGTAACCTTCCAAATTCTGTGAAGTCATCTCTTGAAGTTAGGTTCATAGCATCTATTCCAAAAACTGTATTATTAACACCGAAAGTTTCCTTTGCTAATTCAAGGTCTGACTCTTCCTGCAATTTCTTTAACCGCAGTTTCTCTGCTAATTGTTCTTCCGGTGTTAGCACTTTAGGTTCTGCAGGTTCTTCTCACCTCTTTTTAATTTCTTCTTGCCTTTTCTTCTGTTGTCGTTCTTTCTCTTTTATCTTCTCTGCTATTTTTTTCTTTTCTGAAATTTTTACTTCTGGTTTTACTTCTGCTTCCTCTTTTTTTTCCATCATCATCATGATCCCAGTTATCCTTGACATCCTCGTCTTGGCCTTCCCAGCGGTCCCCACCGGCGGTGCCGCCACCCCGACCTTCCGCACCGGCTCTTCCACCGAGAACGCGTCCGCATCCCAAGAGGCCGAGTCCCCAGCCGCTGCCGCTGCCATCTCGAACCCGGTCTTTAATTTCTCTTTACTGAGAAATTGTTGGGAACCTCAATTCGGGGAACTGAAAAATACCCTTTTATCTCATCGAGATTCTTCCCTTTGAGGTCTACATTATTCTTATCAACTGTGGTCTTATATGTTGAAATATATGTTCTTTGCTTCAGGCCTCTCATTAGAGCTCTCTCTCTGCTTAAGCACATGTTCTTTCAGATAAACTACGCTGTTTGTGCCTCCCTAAAATCAATTCTTCACAATTTATTTTTAGGAAACTACCTCTCCTATTCTCAGGCTGCATATGCCTCATGGTTCTAGGGGGGGCCAGTGAGCTTACTGTGTTTCTCTGGTCTCCAATCTAGGTTAGCAGTGCACCTGTGGACTCCAAACCCCATCAATCCAAACAAATAAGCACCATCTGGGCTGTATCATTCAGAGTCCAATCAGAAAATAAAAACATGGAAATTGGAACAGGAAGATTTACTACAAAGAATTATTAATGATTTACAAGGAAATAACTAAAAAGGTACAAAAGGGAAATCTAAAGAGTACTGTAGGGCTGAGGAAGAGTTTGCAGTGAGAAATAAACTTGGAAGGTGGGAAATTCTTTTCAAGTCCAGGATTCACTCTGTTGGGTCAGATATAATTGTAGCCACTAGATGGTAGAGAGTGGAGACATTGTCCAGATTTGGTGGCATGTAGCCAGCAGGTAGAGAACCACCTGATAGGGTGCCATGGAAATTCACTAGGAAGATACCTTTAGGAATTGCTGTTGAACTTTCTGGTTGTCATGCTGGAGTAGAGTGGGGGTTTTGCTGAGTCCACTGGGAACACCAGGAACCTGGTAGTAAATGAGCTGTCTTGCCTGTGGAATTCACTCTGGGGAGCTCTGCTGGGTCATTCCTGGTACTAATTGCTTAGAAGATTTCCACAGGGGCTCATTCCATACCCCTCACTCCTGGAAAGACAGCTGAGGGGGTGAGCTCTACTAGGTGTCTTGCACGCCAGCCCAGCACCATTGGAATAAGGAAAAGCCAAACATGCTGGAAGCAGGAAGAGAAGCCCCTTTCTCCCCCAGAGTCTCTCCAGCACTTTCTACCAACAAAGCTTAGCATCATTCCACCTGGCAAAGGAAGCACATCACAGGAAGTGCAATAATGGGTGGATTTTGAGCTGAGAAGCAATAAATTGCTAACTGGAACATCTGATATTTTATTTTAATACTTGGAAAGAGAAACTCTTTGATATATACTGATAAACTCTTAGAGCAAGAAGTCTGGTCATCTCACCACTGGGAGGGGGAAGCCTAATTTAGAGAATAAAACCAGCACATAAGAAAAGGAGAGATTGAGAAGGCAAGTTGATGCCTAGATACAGGCATGTCTTCATTCCATACATACGCTTGGACTTTTTAGTTATAAAAGCCAATAAAAGAGTTCTAAACAAATCTCTGATAAATCCTCAAGCACTAAGGTTAGTGTTATCTCTGATCTGCATGCAGTTTTTCTTATTCTTTGTCATGGGATACATTACTCATGGATGAGTTGACTCATGTGAAGGAAGATCTGAAAGTTCCGTGAGTGTGGAGAAGTTTTCTTAAGCCTAAAATGGATGTCACATTTATGCAGCCACATATAATACTTATATAGCACCCTTAGGCTTTCTCTGTAATGCCCTCTGCATTATATCTCAGGCTGTTATGGTTTAATCATTCCATTCATGGTCTCATATTAATTATAATGGAACAAGTGAGAGTGAAAGAGGTTAAGAGAAGTGATGGAGTAAAAGTTCCCAAATCTCCATTCTCCACGACAGTGGGAAAACCCCTTAGCATTTGTTTCCCAGATTTGAGATAATTCCTTCCTGGACGACATTTTCAGAGTGAGCCAAAATAGTAAGTAAACCCATCATATTACCTGCCCCTTTTTTGAACTGAATGATTTCAATGAGAAAGACAAATGAATAGCTGTAATATGGTCCCATAAACTTAAATGGTCACAATTTAAGAAATTGAATTAGTTTAGATAGGGCCTCTTTTCAGGTGCTTCTGAAAGGTAATTTGCCTGAAAGTCAAAAAAAGAGGGGAGAATATTTTGTTGAACACCCGAAGCAGTGGTTTTTCTGGTGAACCATTAGCTCTGCTCCGTGATTTCAGAGCCGTCAACCGAGACGGAGTTATATCAATAGCAGTCACTCATGTAATCTTGGCAGTGCAGGGATTGCCTGATGGAGGACAGCTCTAAGCACGTGACAGCCCAGAAACTGCTCTCAAATAAACTGGCACTGTTCCCAGAGGTGACGGTCTCTATTCGATATATATATATCTTTGTAAGAAAAGATTTCTGCATCTAATGTATTTCCATAAACATTTAACTTAAGTCAGAAGATGATTACAGCAGAATAGAAATAGATTTTGGAAGAAGAAATAGAATTGAAATGCTCATCTCATTGGCCTTATAATTTTCACCCTCTTCTTCTTCTACATAGGGCTTTGGCCTGAAGTAGGATTTGCGTGTGAAAAAGGAGGATGAAGAGGAGAAAGAAAGTGTGAGAGAAGTGAATAAGAACTATGAAAGGATAGTCATTAAAAGTTGGAAACTGGACACCAAAAGATGATTGGAAAAATCTCTTCCTCCCTACGACCCTTCTACTTTCAGAGAAAGAATTGGGGTGGGAATCTAAGGAAACATTTTTCTTGAGAATTCTCGAATGTCATGATATATTATTGGTAGTCCTCTTCATTAGGGACACTGTATCTTTAGGAGAAACAATGCAGATGATGTGACGATTCTAGGATTTGGACCCAAAGCTCTCTGGTAAGAGATAGGCGGTTTTTTCAACCTGTAGAAAGAGTAAGTTCACATTTCCTTAGAGGTCAAAAAGTTCTAACTAAGGAAATAATGGTTTGAGAGATGTGCAACTAATGTATCTGAATGTGATGTTAGCCTGTGTTTCTTACAAGCATAGATACTTGATGGGCTTGTCCTAAGTTCTTGGAAAAGGTGGATTTTTAAACTGCAAGAATCAGTAGGTCCTCGTAAGATCTTAAAGAACCGTAACCATTGACAAGCCTACTTGTCCAAGACAGATTAAGAGAACTCTGCTCACTTTGTAACAACCAAAAATAGCCCACTGTCCATTATTAGATGAATGGACAAAAATATCATGGTATATAATGTAATATTATTCATCAATCAAAACAAATGAATAAATGATTCATGCAACCGTGTGGATGAATCTCCAAATAGTTATGCTGAGTGGAAGGAGGAAGACCAAAAAAGGAATACATACTATATTATTTTGACTTATTAAAATGTAGAAATAGAAATGAAACTATGGTGACAAAACAGATCACTTGGGTATAAACAGAGGACAAGAAAGGATAGGAAAGGGAAATTTCAAAGGACAATATGTTCATATGTTCACTGACCTGATCGTGGTGATGGTGAGATGATGTGTGTGTCTGTGTGTACACATCAAATTGTCCACTTTAAATACAGTATGTCATTTATGCCTCAGCAAAGCTTTTAAACAAACAAGAAAATCTGCTCACTTATTGGCCAGAATAATTACACTTGACTATGAGATATTCTAGGAAATAAAACTGCCTGTCAACTTCAGGAATGGGATCTCTTTCATGGAGATGGTAAGAACATGAGAGTGGCAGATTGGCTGTGAAATAGCCATGGGAAAACTATAATAGCTTCCGAGGTGGTCAGAGCAATTGGATTTGGAATCTTAATAATTAGGCCAAGTGAGAGTTTGAAGCTAAGCCAACTAACTTTGCTATTGACGTTCAAATCCTTGTTCAAAGGCATGGCTTCATTTGCTGTCAGTGTTAGGCAAAGATTGCACAATGAACATGATGAAGGATAAATACTGACTTAGCATTTATCATCGTAAGACTAGGATGCCAAGAAGGCGCTGAAAGACAGGAAGATCAATGTCATTGTCTTGGACTAGCACTTAAATTTGTTCTGGTGAAGTCCACAAATAGCAAGACCTGCCTCTTTATCTACATTTTTATTGAGAAGGCATTTACCAACCAGGATTGTGTTGGCCCAGAAGAGATGAAGTAAATAAAGAAACATAAAAGTCTCCACCGCATGCTATGTGTTTAAGAAACAAAGCTTCTGTGTTGCAATGTTGTGGATTTTGTAACCTAACTTGAATTATTTTCATTTTTAAAACAATATGATACATAAGTGATATGGAGGTATCCATAAAATCATAGCTTGCTCAGTGAAATTAATTGCCTTTTATAAAGTGAGATTTCTCATGATAACACCTACAACAACTATGTGTTTTCGCTCTGTGGAAGGGCTGACTACATTGTGCAGTATTATACTAGATTTTCTAAAATGATTGTCAATTCTTCAGTTATATGATTTCTAATAATCTTAGAGAAAATAATCAATAGGAATGGATCCTTCTACTGGGAATATTTCCCTACTCCCACCTCACTCCCTATCTTTACCTGCATTTCTCCTTCTTCTTATTAAACTCAGAGTCTCTGGGACTAAATTTTAGGAGAAAAGGATCAATAGTTTGGTTTCACCCATGTTATAATTTTAGATGCTTTTTTTGACACTCAAGGAAAAATGTTAATAGGAGTTTGAGACTGTGAATCTGTAGCAAAGAGAGGAGAGGGTAGAATATGCTGAAAACTATTTCTCAGAGATTGGATAAGACCACTCAGAGAATGCGGATGAAGGAGGGAGGCCAGGAGAAGGAGCATGTCGGGATTCTCTGACATTTTGAGGTATAATAGAGAAGACAGGTAAGGAACAGCCAGTGAGGCACAAGGGAATTCAGGAGAGCACCATGCCATGAAAACCTAAGGAACAAATTTTCAAAATGAGGAAAAGTCACAAATTCTGGTCTCTTATTGCCAAATATGCATAACAAAATCTAATCCTGGGGAAACGGATAAACCTAAATTGAGAGTCAGGCTGCAACACAGTAAATGGTCTGGAGTCTTTAAACCTATCAAGGACATAAGTAAGAAAGATTAAGGAACTGTTCCAAGTTAAAAGACTGAAGTGACATGACAAAAAATGAACGTGTGATCCTGGATTAGATCTGGATACACAATTGTTATGATTTTTTATTTGCTATAAAGTTCATTATTGGGATAGTGTGTGCAATTTGGATAAGGTGTGTGGATGTGATATTATTGTATCAATATTAACTTCCTGATTTTGATACCTGTATGGTAGTTTGTATAAGAGAATACCTTTGTTCAGAAATTCACGTGGAAGTATTTAAGAATAAAGGGGTTTAATATTGGCATTGTATTCCTAAATAACTCAGAAAAAATATCTCCCTTTATTATTTATTTATTCATTTATTTTTGAGACAGAGACTCACTATGTTGCCCTCAGCAGAGTTCTGTGGTGTCACAGTTCACAGCAACCTCAAACTCTTGGACTTAAGTGAAACTCTTGCCTCAGCCTCCCAAGCTGGGACTAAAGGCACCTTCCACAATGCCTAGCTATTTTCTTTTTTTTCTTGCAGTTTTCATTGTTGTTTAGCTGGCCTGGGCTGGGTTTGAACCCACCAGCGTGGCTGGATGTGGCCGGCGCCCTACCCACTGAGCTATGGGCGTCACCCTATCTATTATATCTATTCATTTATCCATCTGTCAAGAAAGAATAATAAAGCAAATGTAAACTTTTAATACAGGAAAATATAGGTTAGGGATATATGACAATTATTTGTACTTTTTAAACAATTTTTCCTCATTTGAAATTGTTTAAAAATGCATGGTGCCTGTGGCTCAGTGAGTAGGGCGCTGGCCCTGTATACCAAGGGTGGCGGGTTCAAACCTGGCCCTGGCCAAACTGCAACAAAAAAATAGCCGGCATTGTGGCGGGCGCCTGTAGTCCCAGCTGCTTGGGAGGCTGAGGCAAGATAATTGCCCAAGCCCAAAAGCTGGAGATTGCTGTGAGCTCTGATGCCACGGCACTTTACCGAGGGTGACAAAGAGAGACTCTGTCTCTTAAAAAAAAAAAAAAAGGATATTGTTTAAAAATAAAAATATTTAAATTTAAAAAACCAGGAGAAAATAAAAAATGCAGATGCATTTCTCTGTTAATCATTATTGTATAGATGTAGCCCTTCTTGGTCCCTGAAACTCACCACATGTTGCACATATGTCTTTCAACCTCACATATAGCTTTAATATACTTTTTGCTTCAGAAATTTATTTTTATTTATATTTATTTATTTATTTATTTATTTTTATTAAATCATAGCTGTGTACATTAGTATGATCATGGGGCACCGTACACTTGGTTCTTAGATCATTTGACACATTTTCATCACACTAGTTAACATAGCTTTTGTAGCATTTTCTTAGTTATTTTGCTAAGACCTTTACATTCCACATTTACTAGGATTCACATATACCCTTGTAAAATGCACCGCAGGTGTAATCCCATTAATCCCCCTCCCTCCACCTTCCTCCCCCCTCCCTCCCCTCCCTTTAGAGCCAGGTCTTTAGACTCAAGGTGACTTTGACCACTTTTATTTTTTTCTTTAGAGGGATTTCTAAAAATCTTGTATAGAATAAAGGCCTGATGAAAGAATACTTCAGTACAGTTTATGAGCCTATTCTGCTTGCTATGTAAGACTATTAAAATGACTTTTTTCATGAAGGGGTTCTTTGATACATTAGAACAACAATGATATTATTGTCACCCAACAATTTCATTCTAAGAGCCAGAGCTATCTATAAGTCATAAGCATGCATTCATGAGGGTTGGAAAACGCCGCTTTGTGAGATTGACAAGACGTTTTAGTATCAGAACAAGTGCACTTCTGAAGGGCATTTTCATGAGGTCAAGACAATGGCAGCTAGGTCTGTAGGATATTCACATCAGAGCTTTTCCCTTTTAACATTTGCAGTTCTGCAGAAGCCAAAAATTATGTCATTGTTTCCCTCAGATTTTCTTGGGCTCTCAGACTTCTGAGTGATTCCTTAGTTGTCACTCATCAACAAAGACTTAACATTTGCCAGGGGACTTGCGAGAAAATTCCTCAGGCCTTTAAGCCATAGATGATTAGAAAAGGCAGTGTTTAGTAATTAAGCCATGAAATGAATGTGAACCGCAAAATATTTGGAAGGTTATCGCAGAACATGCCTCGCAGCTGTTGAGCGTGAAGGGCTTCTCTGAGAAGACAAGTCCTTCAGTGATATCTAGGGGACCCTCTAGCTGTGTTGCAGTTTTTCCCTAGCTAGAGGTTTTCTAATACTTCTTAATAGCTAATATCAATCACAAGATTTCATAATGGAATGTATACAGGCGTCCTAGAGTTGGCTTAATATGTATCATCTAGCAATTTGCCATACAACCTACTGGGTAGCTCTCCATAAGTTATTTTGATCACTTTATGCAGCATATAATAATGGTTTTTGTAAATTGCTTGGTTTTCCTTTTATACAATAGATTATGGCTTAGGATTCTGAGGGGGCTCACAGACCCATAACTTGGAGAAATATCAAGCTTGTACCTCTCTATGTTAAAGCATGAAAATTCTCATGAATCAGAAAATGAATTTTATATGTCCAGAGCTTATACATCGTAAGACACCCACCACGGTTTCTGTCTGCTGAGAATATTTAATAATATTTGTTTTTTAGTAGTATTTCCCCCCAGAATGACATTTATTCATGAAAAGTAATTTTTTTTCAGTTGGATTAATGGTCAGGTTTTTGTCTAATTTGGTGTTCTATCAACTCAGAAAACACTTACTAAAACGAAAGCAGAAATAAATGAAAACAGTATGATAAGCCCTTGTTTAACACTACCCAAGGAAAATTCATAAAATGTATTCTTTTTTTTTTTTTTTTTTTTTTTGAGACAGTCTCACTCTCTCACTCTGAATAGAGTACTATGATGTCATCATAGCTCATAGCAACTCAAACTCTTGGGCTCAAGCGATCTTCTTGTCTTAGCCTCCTGAGGAGCTGAGACCATACGCACCTGCCATAACGCCCAGCTAGCTTTTCTATTTTTAGTAGAGATGGAGTCTCACTCTTGCTCAGGTCTTAAACTCCTGAGCTCAAGTAATCCACCTGCCTCAGCCTTCCACAGTGCTAGGATTACAGGCTTGAGCTACCATGCCTGGTCTAATGAAATATATTCTACTTTTGCTCTGTTTCCTTTAAAAATATCAATGAATTCTTATTAACAAGTAGTATATGGGTACCATTATGTGCACTCTGCTGGGAGTAAAAAATGATATGATGTAGTTCACATATTTTGATATTTTTTTCACCTAATCATATCTCTCAGCATTTTTCTGGGAATGGAAGATGGATCGTTGGCTGGTGGAGTGCATGTAGATGTTAACACACACATAAAAATATGCCAACATTCCTGTCTTTATAGTCACAAATTTTGTGATTATTTTTTCTTTAACTTTATAGCTTTGGCAGACCAATATCCCTAAACAGGTCTCTTGGTCTGCTGGCCAGGAAATTACAAAAGATGGGTAGCTTTCACTAACATGACATCTCTTTAAGACCTTAAACTCTTTAGGTTGAAAGGAGCTTGAAAAGTTGCCCTATAAATGTTTTTTTTTTTTTTTTTTTTCCTCAGTCTCTTCCAATTTCTTTCTTCCTCAGTCAGTAATTAATTCTGTGTTAATACCAACTCACTACCTCCTAAGAAATTTCTTTTAAAAAGTTTTGTCTTATATCCAGACAAAAAAAATTATTATTGATTTCCCACTGTACGTCCAGCCCTGTTTCACTTTAGCTCAAATCCTAGATCTTGGTGCTATATAGGAAACCAGTCTCTACGTGCCTCTAGTGTCTCTACCAGACACTATATTCAAGTGTCTGAGGACAATAATGACATTCCTTTTTCCATCTTCTTTAGGCTAAATATCTTCCATTTTCAATTTATCTTCATGACTTGAAGTTTTTGCCTCATCATTTTACCAGTTAACCTTTGTATCTTTGTAACCCAGATCTCGATCCAAAACTAGTATGTCCCTGGATTTACATACCGTATTTCAATGGGTGTTGTGTGGTCCCTGTGATCCAATTAGCTACTGTTTTGGCCTGCTACACTATTTTCAAGTTGATTTATTTTTAGTTAGCATTTCTCAAGAAACTACTATTTACCAAGTACTGTTATAGGGTGAAGATAAAATACAAATGAGACACAGTCCTTACTGTGGGGACAGAGACATGGACATATTGATGCATGTATAAGGTCAACAAACATGTTAATATGCGACTAAGGATAATAAAATCGGTGGGGCGCCGGCCCCATATGCCGAGGGTGGCGGGTTCAAGCCCAGCCCCGGCCAAACTGCAACAAAGGAATAGCCAGGCGTGGTGGCGGGCGCCTGTAGTCCCAGCTGCTCGGGAGGCTGAGGCAGGAGAATCGCTTAAGCCCAGGAGTTGGAGGTTGCTGTGAGCTGTGTGACGCCACGGCACTCTACCGAGGGCTATAAAGTGAGACTCTGTCTCTACAAAAAAAAAAAAAAAATGTACTTTGTATTCTACGAGAAGCAACAGCATGCTTTGGGACATGGGAGAAAGTTTGATTACTTCTGGCTGGTATCTGGGATAAAATCAGAAGGTGACAGTTACAAAGGATTGCTAAATGTAATTAGGGTACTTTGAAGCAAATAAGGTGACAGATGAGTTGAAATCTTGGAATATTCTAGAAAAATAAAAAATAAAGGAAAAAACAGACATGAAAATATGGTATACATTTTAACAATGGCTAATGGAGTAAGAATCAAAGCCAAGGACTGGGAGGCAGGACAGTGGGTAGAAATGGAAAGGCAGGTTGGTACCAGATGGTGAATTCTGAAGAAGAGCATTTACCTCTGAGAGGTACCACTGGGAGTGCTATCTGCAGATCAGTGGTCCATCAGTGTTGGACCAGCTTGTTAAAAATGCAGAATCTCAGGCCTGCTAAACTAGAATTGGCAAGGTTGCCAGGTGGTCTGTGTGATAACTGAAGTTGGAGATGCAAAGCTAGGGGTGTCAGACAGCACTTTTATGTAAGGTTTAGGGGCAGAGAAAGAGGTGCAAAGGAAATGCACAGTTTGGGGGTACTGGGGTACTTTCATTTAATCTGCACAATGAACTTCTATTCTACTGCCTCCTCTTTACAGTGTAAATTAACTCTATCACCCAAGTCTTGGTTTAGTAAATGGCACAGCAAGAATCTTGACCCTGGTATGTCTAGCTCCAAAAAATGCCTGGCTTCGTTTAGTGACTGAGTGATTTCATTAGTATTGGGTTTTGAAAAGTTACACATAAAAGCATCAGTGAAGGAGGCTGAGACTATTTTCTGTCAAGTAGAAAATACCCAGGACTGAATAAGACAGTTTATTGAAGGTGTGTGATATACGGTGAGTAGGTGCTTAGGAAATGAAGTCTGTTGCTGGTAGTAACTGACTCCTGGAGTCTGTGTCGCCCTCTCACTGCGGGCTATGTTTATTTAACCAAATTCCCTATGGTTTTCTTTCCCTTTAATATCAACTGTCTGAGTAACTGTGAAAAGCCTGGTCTTTTATTTTATCCCCTCTCCAAGCATATCTGAAAAGCTGGGGGACTTTTTCCATGGCCAATGATTCCTACAGGCTTTTTCCTTGACAACTTTACCAGACATTTTTTTTCATGTCTCCTTCCTTAGCACTGTTCTGCCCTAACAATGGGGACAGGTATCTCTGTTAAATCCTCTATTAAATAGGAAATGCAGGTTTTCCTTAGCACCCTGCCTTATTTTATTTTGGCAAAGGTACCATTTGTGAGTATTCTTTAAAACCTAAGTGTGTGTGTGTGTGCGCGCGCGCGTGCGTGAAAGAGAGAGAGAGAGAATATCATAAAATTGAATCAAGATAGTCTTATTTGTGGATAGCAGGAGATTCCGTGTTTCTCAAAATCATGGAGAAAGGCAGGAAAGGATTAGCATCATTTAGATTTTCTACTAACAGGTGAAACAATGCTACATCTTAGAACAAATGACCAAGTAGCCTAGTTTTCAAAAGGTGCTTCTCCAGGGCACAGGCATTTTGGAAGTAAAACTGTGAGAAGAGGCTCAAAGTGCATTCAGTTCTTGATTAGGTGTCACTTCATTTTAAACCTTGAGGACTCAAGTATTATTTTATCGATGTTACAGGAATACAGCTCTATAAAGTATTCAAGTAAAATCTCAAATGTTCAATGTTAATTCAAAATAGTTGCTTTAGTTTATGGAAAACTTGAAAACGTGGTTAACCAGCAGACTATAGCAGTTACCTCCAAGAAGGGTCTTTCTTAGCTCACCCTTGCCTCATTGTAATCCATGGTCCATAAGGCAGTCAAGGTGACTTTTGAAAAGTGTGATTGATGCCAATTTTAAAACCTTCCAGGACTTCACACCCTACCTTGAATGAAATTCAGCCTCTCTCCTGGTCTGGCTGGCTCTTCTTATTACCTTCTGGAGATTCCATCTGTCCCACGTCTCAATGAGCCCCAGCCCTACTGGCAGCTCTTTGTATCTTGAACAGGCTAAGGCCATGCATATTTCCTTGAACCTGCTATTTCTTTGTTTTGAACTGCTTGGCCTCTACAAATGTAAATGTCTGGCTTCATCTTCTCCTTTAGGTCTCTATTCAAGTCATCCCTTCAGAGTGGCTTTTCTGAACATTTAATCCAAACCAGCCCTCTTCACCCTCAGCCTTCATCTTAGCACACTGCCTTATTTTCTTCATAACCTTCATCACTCGTTAAAAGTACAGAACAGATTTATCTGCTAACATGTTCATTTTTTACTGCCTCAATAGAATTTAAGCTCTCTGAGGACAAGTACTTTCTCTTATTCAGCTACATGTCCTAACCTTGAATACAGGGCTTAGCATTTAAACAAGCACTCAGGAAATGCTGTTTGAATGATGGAATGAATGAAAAGTAGTTTTCCAGGCGGCACCTGTAGCTCAGTGAGCAGGGCGCCGGCCCCATATACCGAGGGTGGCGGGTTCAAACCCAGCGCTGGCCGAACTGCAACCAAAAAACGGCTGGGCGTTGTGGCGGGCGCCTGTAGTCCCAGCTGCTTGGGAGGCTGAGGCAAGAGAATTGTGTAAGCCCAAGAGCTAGAGGTTGCTGTGAGTCCTGTGATGTCATGGCACTCTACCAAGGGCGGTAAAGTGAGACTCTGGCTCTACCAAAAAAAAAAAAAGTAGTTTTCCATGGGATTTCACATGTTGGATCTCATTTGGAACATGAAATGTGGTTGGAGGGGAAATATGTATTATTCTCTGATTCACTGGCCCTTCCTTAGGTGTGATCTCAAATCTTGCTCTTTCATGAGCAGATAATGAGTGATTCCATGGGAAGACACTATCTGTGATATTTCTGGACCTCTATAACCTCTGACATCAGGGCAGGAAGAAGTTTCAAAAACCAATGGTTACATGCAGAGAAAGACAGCTCTGAAACAGCAGTACATCTTTCTGGCATAGAACTTGGCTGAGTCACTTGAGTGGCTCCATCTCTGTGCACAGGAAGGAGCACTGGGCTCAAAATCAGATGTGAGCTCAAGTCCTATCCTTGACCCCTGGGCCTGCTTTCTCATCTGTGAAATACAAAAGATAACAAAAAGAACTAATCATTTTTTTTGAGTGATAACTATGTTCCAAGCCCTATGTAAACATTTGCATGTATGACTTTGTTTAGTTCTTACATAATCCCCCCTGATGTCAGTGCTATTGCTACATTCCTCTCCACCCCACCCCATTTTCTAGATAAAGATACTGAAACACAGGAGGGATTTGGTAATTGTGGTAACTGTAGAAGGCACACACGTAAGCCAGTGACAGAGCTGGGATTGAGGCCTCATGTAAGTTTGAACTTTCAATTCATGTTCTTAACAGTTGTTTAATATGTGGTTTTACCCCTCCATGTGGTTGGGAGAACAAAATGAAGTCACCATCCTCTTGGCATTGTCAATAACACGTATAACAATTTCACCATTAGACTCAGGAAGTTTCAAGGTCACAAATGTGTCCGAATTTACCTTTGTGTTTCTGGTATCTAGTGCAGAGCCTGGTTCATAAAAAGCGTTTAAAAATCTATCTATCTATCTCTTTTTCCTCACTCTTTTCCTTGCTTTCTTTCTCTTCTGGTGACAGAAATTGCATTTGCCACAGCCCACAGGGTCATGACAAAGGCATTCCTGGGGAAGGAGTGAGAAGCAGAGCAGGGCTTGGTACACTTCCCAACTGTCCCGTTCAACCTGCTGATAATCCCCACTGCAGCTCTGCCTCCTGTAAATCCAGTGTTGCTAAGAACTTTGTGTGATTTCCACGGCAGGTTAGGGTAAATGCTATGTTTACAACACAGTGGTAAGTAGGCAGTAGATACAATCTAAAATTCTAGGAAGTATTATTAGCTTTGCCTGAAGCATAGCGCTTGGATTCATTAACTTTACAAAGTACAAGAACAAACCCCTGCTCACACAATGTATTAAAATTTACCCATGTTAATTTCATGTAAGGGGAAAAGGGGTTTGTGACTCCAGGACCAAGAGGTAGGGATTCAACAAATACCATCAGGGGAAAAATACCATAGGGGGAATAATACCACAGGATGTACAAGTTTTAGAAAAAAAAAAAAATATTATTTAGTGCCATCTACTGTTGAAATTACAGGGGAAAACATTAAGTTCTTACTTACTTGGTTCTGTATTAGAGCCTTAGGAAAAATGTGAACAGCTATCCTCAGCTATATGTTTGTTATTTATTCTGGTTTCAAGTTTATAATCTGTGTTACATGTAATTTCTCTTTGAATCTTTTTATTTATATGGATAGTAAATAACAAGTGGGAGTCAACATACTGGGGAGAATGAATAATTCTTGGGGGCTAGAGAACTGCCACTCAATTTGCAGATAGAAGCAGATACAATTTCAGGAGCATGAAATGGAATGCTCTCCACTAGTGGATTGGACAGTCAGGAGCAAGATTGAGGAGCAAAAACCAAACCTCGAAATTCCCTCATTAACTGGTAATCGGAATCAGATTGTATAGAAGCACACTGGCAAGAAAACAGGCTGATACAACAAATGAAAAATAAGTTTCAGGAGTTTTGAATTGTTTACCTTGTCCTCTGCCCTTTAACTGACCTTGACTCAAGAGGCAGTTTGGGATACTTAGAGCTGATCTTCTTAAGCCAGTGGTTCTCAACCTTCCTAATGCCACAGCCCTTTAATACAGTTATTGTGGGTCGTGACCCATAAGTTGAGAACTGCTGAGGGCCTAAGCAAATAGGACTTTCACTGCAGTTAAAGGAAGATGAGTACTAGGAAGGAAAAGGACAGACAAACCAGCTGCTTTTTTTTTTTTTGTAGTTTTTGGCTGGGGCCGGGTTTTGAACCCACCACCTCTGGTATATGGGGCCGGTGCCCTACTCCTTTGAGCCACAGGCACCATCCACTATCTGCTTTTTTACTAGTTTTATTTCTTGATCTATAAATAGCCATTACTTGGGAAATCAAAATGGAAGCACTCTGTTCTGAAAAGGTAGCAACTGTAGGAAGAAGTGCACAGATTTACATTTTTATGAAAGGATTTGCACGTGTACTTTGAAATTCTTTTTTTTTTCAATTCTAAATACTTTAGTTTTCTTTTAATTAATTTTTTATTGTTCAATCATAGCTGTGTACATTTGTGCAATCAAGGGGTACAATGTGCTGGTTTCATTTACAATCTGAAATATTCTCGTCACACTGTTCAATGTAGCCTTCATGACATTTTCTTAGTTATTGTATGTAGACATTTGTATTCTGCATTAAGTAGGTTTCGCCTATACCCATTCTAAGATGCACCGTAGGTGTGGCCCCACCCATTACCATCCTTCCACCCTGACTTCCACCCTCCTCTGCCCTTCCTTGGCCCATTCCCCATATTCTTGTGCTATAGTTGGGTTATAGCCTTCATATGAAAGCTATAAATTAGCTTCATAGTAGGGCTGAGTACATTGGATACATTTTCTTCCATTCTTGAGATACTTTGCTAAGAAGAATATGTTCCAGCTCCATCCATGTAAGCATGAAAGAGGTAAAGTCTCCATCTTTCTTTAAGGCTACATAATATTCCATGGTATATATGTAACAATTTGCTAGTCCATTCATGGGTTGATGGGCACTTGGGCTTCTTCCATGACCTAGCAATTATAAATTGGGCTGCAATAAACATTCTGGTACAGATGTCTTTGTTACACTGTGATTTTTGGTCTTCTGGATATATATCTAGTAAAGGAATTATAGGATCGAATGGTAGGTCTATTTTTAGATCTCTAAGTATTCTTCAAACACCCATCCAAAAGGAACGTATTAGTGTGCATTCCCACCAGCAGTGTAGAAGTGTGTCCTTTTCTCCACATCCACACCAACATCTCTGGTTTTGGGATTTTGTTATATGGGCTACTCTTACTGGAGTTAGGTGATATCTCAAAGTAGTTTTGATTTGCATTTCTCTGATGGTTAAGGATGATGAGCTTTTTTTCATGTGTCTGTAGATTGTGCATCTGTCTTCTTTAGAGAATTTTCTCTTCAAGTCCCTTGCCCACCCTGAGATGGGATCATGTGTTCTTTTCTTGCTAATACATTTGAGTTCTCTGTGGATTCTTGTTATTAAATCTTTATCGGAGGTATAACCTGCAAATATTTTCTCCCATTTTGAGGGCTGTCTGCTTGCTTTGCTTACTATGTTCTTGGCTGTGCAGAAGCTTTTCAGTTTGATCAGGTCCCAGTAGTGTATTTTTAATACTGCTTCAATTGCCTGGGAAGTCCTCCTCATAAAATTTTCACCCAGGCCGATTCTTCAAGAATTTTCCCTGCACTTTCTTCAAGTATTTTTATAGTTTCATGTCTTAAATTTAAATCTTTTATCCAGTGAGAGTCTATCTTAGTTAATGGTGAAAGATGTGGGTCCAGTTTCAATCTTCTACAGGTTGCCAGCCAGTTCACCCAGCACCATTTGTTAAATAGGGAATCTTTTCCCCCACTGAATGTTTTTAATTGGCTTGTCAAAGATCACATAATGGTAAGTAGCTGGATTCATCTCTTGGTTCTCTATTCTGTTCCAGGCATCTACTTCTCTGTTTTTGTGCCAGTACCATGCTGTTTTGATCACTATCGATTTTTAGTATAGTCTCAGGTCTGGTAGCGTGATTCCTCCTGCTTTATTTTTATTTCTGAGTAATGTCTTGGCTATTCAAGGTTTTTTCTGATTCTATATAAAACGAAGTATTATTTTTTCAAGATCTTTAAAATATGACAATGGAGCTTTAATAGGAATTGCATTAAAATTATATATTGCTTTGAGTAGTATAGACATTTTAACAATGTCAATTCTTCCCAGCCATGAGCATGGTATGTTTTTCTATTTGTTAACATCTTCAGCTATTTCTTTGCGTGTGTGTGTGTGTGTGTGTGTGTGTTCTCATAAAACTTTATGAATAAAAACAGGCCAGGTAGGGATAGACTCTTATGAAAGCACAGAACTGGGAGGGATCTCGGGGACCTGTGATTTCTAACCTTGGCTGCATTGTTTTTTTTTTTTTCTCTGTGCAAATTTTGTACTTTCTTTCCTTTTTTTTTTTCTTTGAGGTTTTTTATTTTTTTATTGTTGGGGATTCATTGAGGGTACAATAAGCCAGGTTACACTGATTGCAATTGTTAGGTAAAGTCCCTCTTGCAATCATGTCTTTTCCCCAGGAGGTGTGACACACACCAAGGCCCCACCCCTCCCCCTCCTTTCCTCTCGCTGCTTTTCCTCCCTCCACATGACCTTAATTGTCATTAATTGGCCTCATATCAAAATTGAGTACATAGGATTCATGCTTCTCCATTCTTGTGATGCTTTACTAAGAATAATGTCTTCCACTTCCATCCAGGTTAATACCAGGGATGTAAAGTC
This sequence comes from Nycticebus coucang, assembly GCF_027406575.1. Classification (NCBI taxonomy): domain Eukaryota; kingdom Metazoa; phylum Chordata; class Mammalia; order Primates; family Lorisidae; genus Nycticebus; species Nycticebus coucang. The sequence goes on along the minus strand of NC_069787.1, from coordinate 74,487,836 downwards.
TCCATTTTTTTTAATAGCTGAATAGTATTCCATGGTATACATATACCACAGCTTGTTAATCCATTCCTGGGTTGGTGGGCATTTAGGGTGTTTCCACGTTATGGCAATTGTAAATTGAGCTGCAATAAACAGTCTAGTTCAAGTGCCCTTATGATAAAAGGATTTTTTTCCTTCTGGGTAGATGCCCAGTAATGGGATTACAGGATCAAATGGGAGGTCTAGCTTGAGTGCTTTGAGGTTTCTCCATACTTCCTTCCAGAAAGGTTGTACTAGTTTGCAGTCCCACCAGCAGTATAAAAGTGTTCCCTTCTCTCCACATCCACGCCAGCATCTGCAGTTTTGAGATTTTGTGATGTGGGCCATTTTCACTGGGGTTAGATGGTATCTCAGGGTGGTTTTGATTTGCATTTCTCTAATATATAGGGATGATAAACATTTTTTCATATGTTTGTTAGCCATTCCTCTGTCTTCTTTAGAGAGGGTTCTATTCATGTCTCTTGCCCATTGATATATGGGATTGTTGGCTTTTTTCATGTGGATTAATTTGAATTCTCTATAAATCCTAGTTATCAAGCTTTTGTCTGATTGAAAATATGCAAATATCCTTTCCCATTGTGTAGGTTGTCTCTTTGCTTTGGTTGTTGTCTCCTTGGCTGTACAGAAGCTTTTCAGTTTAATGAAGTCCCATTTGTTTATTTTTGTTGTTGTTGTTAATTGCCATGGCAGTCTTCTTCATGAAGTCTTTCCCCAGGCCAATATCTTCTAGTGTTTTTCCTATGCTTTCTTCGAGAATTTTTATTGTTTCATGCCTTAAATTTAAGTCCTTTATCCATCTTGAATCAACTTTTGTGAGTGGGGAAAGGTGTGGGTCCAGTTTCAGTTTTTTACGTGTGGATATCCAGTTCTCCCAACACCATTTATTGAATAGTGAGTCTTTCCCCCCAGGTATGTTCTTGTTTGGTTTATCAAAGATTAGGTGTTTGTAAGATGTTAGTTTCATTTCTTGGTTTTCTATGCGATTCCAAGTGTCTATGTCTCTATTTTTGTGCCAGTACCATGCTGTCTTGACCACTACGGCTTTGTAGTAAAATCTGCTATGCTGATGCCCCCAGCTTTATTTTTATTACTAAGAACTGCCTTAGCTATATGGGTTTTTTTCTGGTTCCATACAGAATGCAGAATAATTTTTTCCAAATCTTAAAAGTATGATGTTGGTATTTTGATAGGAATGGCATTGAATAGGCCAATGGTTTATCTATTTTACTAATTTTTTCAAAAAACCAACTCCTTGTTTCATTAATTTTATGAATGATTCTTTTGTTTTCAATTTCATTGATCTCTGATTTGATTTTGGAGATTTATTTTCTTCTACTGACATTAGGCTTAGATTGTTCTTCTTTTTCTAACTCCATAAGATGGCTTGTGAGTTTGTTGATGAGCTCTCTTTCTGTTTTTCGAATGTAGGCATCTAAGGCGATAAATTTTCCTCTCAAAACTGATTTTTTAGTATCCCACAGGTTATGGTAGCTTGTGTCTTCATTGCTGTTATGCTCGAGGAAGTTAATGATTTCCTGTTTTATTTCTTCCTGCACCCATCTATTATTCAACAGAAGATTGTTTAATTTCCGTGTCTTTGTGTGGGGTTGAGCGTTTTTGTTAGAGTTGAGTTCCACCCTTAGTGCCTTATGGTCTGAGAAGATACAAGGTAAAATTTCAATTCTTTTGATTCTGTTGATATTTGTTTTGTGTCCCAGGATCTAATCAATTTTGGAGAATGTTCCATGAGGTGATGAGAAGAATGTGTATTATTTATCTTTGGGATGGAGTGTTCTATATGCGTCTATCAAGCACAGTTGTTCTAGGGTCTCATTTAAATCTCTTATATCTTTGTTTAATTTCTGTTTAGAGGATCTGTCCATCTCTGTAAGAGGAGTGTTAAAGTCCCCTGTCATTATGGTATTATCGGATGTCATATTGCTCAGACTGAGTAAGGTCTGTTTCAAGACTCTGGGAGCATTTAAATTGGGTGCATAAATATTTAGAATTGAAATGTCTTCTTGTTGTATTTTTCCCCTGACCAATATAAAGTGACCATCTTTGTCTTTTTTGACTTTAGTTGCTTTAAATCCACATGTATCTGAAAATAAGATTGCAACTCCTCTTTTCTTCTGAATTCCATTTGCCTGAGAAATTGTTTTCCAACCCTTGACTCAGAGCTTTAATTTGTCTTTTGAAGCCAGGTGTGTTTCTTGCAGACAGCAAATGGATGGCCTGTGTTTTTTAATCCAGTCAGCCAATCTGTGTCTCTTCAGTGGGGAATTCAAGCAATTAACATTTATTGAGATAATTGATAAGTGTGGTAGTGTCCTATTCATCTTATTTTGTGAGAGTCCATTGTTTAGTTTTATCTTTTGCATCAGTGTGGAGGTTAGGTTCTGTCCTTTAATTTCTGAGTTCTTACTTTGCTGCTGATCCATTGTGATGGTCAGTGTGTATAAAAGGTTGAAGTATTTCCTGTAGAGCTGGTCTTGTTGTGGCGAATTTCCTCAATGTTTGTATATCCGTAAATGATTTGATTTCTCCATCAATTTTAAAGCTTAGCTTAGCAGGGTACAGAATTCTGGGCTGGAAATTGTTCTGTTTAAGTAGATTAAAGGTAGATGACCATTGTCTTCTTGCTTGGAAAGTTTCATTAGAGAAGTCTGCGGTCACTCTGATGGATTTGCCCCTGTAGGTCAACTGGCACTTACTTCTGGCAGCTTGCAGGATCTTTTCCTTTGTCTTGACTTTGGACAGGTTCATCACAATGTGTCTTTAAGAAGCTAGGTTAGAGTTGAGGCGACCTGGGGTCTGATATCCCTCTGAAAGCAGTGTGTCAGAATCTTTGGTGATATTTGGGAAATTTTCTTTTATAATATTCTCCAGTATGGCTTCCATTCCTCTGGGGCATTCTTCTTTGCCTTCTAGGATTCCTATAACTCATATGTTGGAATGCTTCATAAAGTCCCATAATTCTGATGGTGAACGTTCCGCTTTCTCTCTCTTCTTTTTTGCCACTTTTAGTATCTAAATTATCTCAAGGAGTTTGTCTTCTACCTCTGAAATTCTTTCTTCTGCATGGTCTGACCTGTTGCTGATACTTTCCATTGCATCTTTAAGTTCCCTAATTGTCTGCTTCAGTTCCTTCAGCTCTGCTATATCCTTTTTATATTCTTCGTATCGTTCATCTCTTATTTGATTCTGTTTTTGGATTCCCTTTTGGTCATTTTCCACTTTATTAGCAGTTTCCTTCATTGTTTCCATCATTTCCTTCATTGTCTTCATCATGTGTATTCTAAATTCCCTTTCTGTCATTCCTAACATTTCTTTATTGGTGGAATCCTCTGCAGTAGGTACCTCATGATTGTTCTGCATTGGTTCTTCATGTTGCCTGGAGTTTTCTGCTGATTCTTCCTCATGAGTGATTTCTTTTATCTGTTTCCTTGCCCTAATTTTCCTTTCACTTCCTCTTGCTCTTTAAGTTCCCGTGCCTGTGGACTAAGGTTTCGATGAGTCTTTTTGGTATAGGGCCAGAAGGATGAGAAGGTTGAAAAGCAAGAAGGGATGAAAGAAAGAAGGAAAGAACAAAAAGAAAATAGAGAAAAGAGAGGGCGTGGGTAAAAGGAATATTGACAAAAAGAAGAGAGGCACAGAAGGAGGGAGACAGAGCAATATAGGTATTTTGACACAACCTTAAAAAACCCCAACCACTGGGCGGCGCCTGTGGCTCAGTGAGTAGGGCGCCAGCCCCATATGCCGAGGGTGGCGGGTTCGGACCCAGCCCCGGCCAAACTGCAACAAAAAAATAGCCGGGCGTTGTGGCGGGCGCCTGTAGTCCCAGCTACTCGGGAGGCTGAGGCAAGAGAATCGCGTAAGCCCAGGAGTTGGAGGTTGCTGTGAGCTGTGTGATGCCACGGCACTCTACCGAGGGCGGTACAGTGAGACTCTGTCTCTACCAAAAAAAAAAAAAAAAAAAACCCAACCACTGTGGGTGCCCGGTTAGGTGGTTCCCTTGAGGTCAGCAACTCTTTGCTACCCTGATTAGACACAGTACCCCTCCTCCACCAAGTAGAGAGGAAAGACAAAAATGCCATAAATCAAACCAAAACAAGCAAACAGATAACTTTATGGGATAAAATTGGGTGAAAAAACAAATAATAGGGGTAGAAACACTAGCAAAAATGAAGTTCTAGTTATTGAAAAAGGCAGCAATGGGAAATTGTATTTATAGTGGAAAACGAGAAAGAAAAGAAAAAATCTGTATGGAAAAGGTTGAAATTAAAAAACAAAACAACAACAACATTAAAATAAATGAAAAACAAAACAAAACAAAAAACAACCAAAAACAAAGCAGTATATATATCTTGTTGAATATTGTCTGGGCAACAGGTGGTCTTCTGGGGTATGAGATGTTAATTACAGTGCTGATACAACTGGAGGCCTCCACTGATTTCTCAGTCCCCACAGAGTAGACACACTGAGTCTCTCTTCAACCCTCTTAAAAGGCACTTTAAGGTTCTAAACTTGCTAAGCAGAAGCTTTCCCAGGAAAGTGCTTGTCGCTGGAATCACTGGTGAAGTGATTATCCACTTACCCACTATGCCAAAACTGGTCTCTGCCCCTGAGGGTTAGGGCTGTAAGGCGGCTCAGACCCCACCTTTAGGCTGCTCAGTCACTAGGTTACTATTTCCCGCCCAATCCTTTCTCTATAACCCCTAGGGTGGACCTTGCAGGGGTAGTTCTATCACAAGGGCTCCCTGAGGCCCACAGCCAAACACTATTAGCACTGTCCATCTGGCTCAGCAGCTCAGTCTGGGGTCCCAGACAATGCCCAAAGTTCTCCGCACTTCAGCTCAAGCTCTCCCCAAAGCAGTGCAACTGAGTGCCAAGTCCAAAAACACCAAAATAGTTCACAGGTAAGGCCTTTCTGGTTTGCAGTCTCGCTGCTTATAGCTGTCGGCGAGATTAGACCGATGGAACACATGCGATTACTTGCCAGTTTTCCACTGTTTTTGTCCTCCTCTTGGGGTCCAGAAGTCTCTTCCTGACTCCCTGTATCCTCAAAGGGATGATTATAGGCAGATCCCACCAGTCAGAGATGCCTGGAGTCTTATCTCCCCAGACTCATGATGCCCAAATGCAAGGAAGCTGTTACTTGGCCGCCATCTTCAGCTATTTCTTTTTTAAAGTTCTCTTTATAGAGATCTTTCACGTCCTTTGTTACATAAAGTCTGAAATATTTCATCTTCTTTGGCACTACTGTGAAAGGAATAGAGTCCTTGACTGTTTTTTTTCAGCTTGGCTATTGCTGGTATGTATAAAGGGTACAGATTTATGGGTGTTGATTTTGTAGCCTGAGACATTGCTGAATTCTTTGATCACTTCTCAAAGTTTTGTAGTAGAATCCGTAGTGTTTTCCAGATATACTATCATTATCTGTGAAGAGTAAGTTTGATCTCTTCTGATCCTATGTGGATACCCTTGATTGCCTTTTCTTCGCTAATAGCAATGGCTAAAACTTCCATTACAATGTTAAAGAGCAATTAAGACAATGGGCAACCTTGCCTGGTTCCCGATCTAAGTGTAAATGATTTCAATTTAACTCCATTCAATACGATATTGGCTGTGGGTTTGCTGTAGATGGCCTCTACTACTTTAAGAAATGTCCCTTTTATACCAATTTTCTTAAGTGTTCTGATCATGAAGTGCTGCTGGATATTATCAAAAGCTTTTTCTGCATCAATTGAAAGAATCATATGGTCCTTATTTTTTAGTTTGTTTATGTGCTGAATTACATTTATAGATTTATGTACATTGAACCAGCCTTGAGAGCCTGGGATAAATCCCACTTGGTAACAGTGTGTAATTTTTTTGATGTGCTGTTGTATTCTGTTTGTTAGGATCTTATTGAGTATTTTTTGCATCAATATTCATTAGTGATATTCGTCTATAATTTTCTTTTCTTGTTAGGTCTTTCCCTGATTTGGGGATCAAGGTGATGTTTGCTAGGTAGAATGTGTTGGGTAATATTCCTTCTTTTTCTATATTTTGGAAGAGGTTTAGTAATATAGGTACTAGTTCTTCTTTAAATGTTTGGTAGAATTCTGACTTAAAGCCATCTAGTTCTGGGCTTTTCTTTTTAGGGAGATTTTGTATAGTTGATGCTATTTCAGAACTTGATATAGGCCTGTTCAACATTTCCACTTCATTCTGGCTAAGTCTTGGTGGGTGGCCTATTTCCAGGTATTTGTCGATTTCTTTCAGATTTTCATATTTCTGAGAGTAGAAGTAGAGTTTCTTGTAGTATTTGTTAAGGATTTTTTGAATTTCTGAGGGGTCTGTTGTTATGTCATTGTTACCATTTCTGATTGATGAAATTAGAGATTTTACTCTTTTTTTCCTGGTTAGGTTGGCTAAAGGTTTATCTATTTTATTGATCTTTTCAAAAAACCAACTTTTGGATTTATTGATCTGTTCTTTAATTCTTTTTTTTCAATTTCATTTAATTCTGCTCTGGTTTTGGTCATTTCTTTTCTTCTGCTGGGTTTGGGGTTGGAGTGTTCTTCCTTCTCCAGTTGCTTGAGATGTCTCATTAAGTTATTAACTTCATCTCTTTCTGTTTTCTGGAGGAAGGCTTGCAGTGCTATAAATTTCCCTCTTAGGACTGCCCTTGCAGTATCCCAGAGGTTCTGATAATTCGTGTCTTCATTGTTGTTTTGTTCCAAAAATTTGGTGATTTCCTTCTTAATTTCATCTATGATCCATCTATCCTTCAGCATAAGGTTGTTTAGCTTCCATGTTTTTGTATAGTTATGCAGGTTCCTGTTGTTATTGAGTTCAATGTTTATTACATGATGGTCTGAGAAGATGCAAGGAATAATTTCTATTTTTTTAAATTTGCTGAGTTTAGATTTGTGGCCTAGGATGTTGTCGATTTTGGAGTATGTTCCATGGGCTGATGAGAAGAATGCGTATTCAGTTTTGTTGGGAAGAAATGTTTTGTAGATGTTTGTTAAGTCCAGATGTTGAATAGTTAAGTTTAAATCTAAAATTTCTTTGCTTAGCTTCTTTTTGGAGGATCTATCCAAAACTGCTAAAGGGGTGTTAAAATCTGCAACTACTATGAAATTGGAGGAAATCAAGTTGCTCATGTCTGTTAGAGTTTCTTTTATAAATTGAGGTGCATTCTGGTTGGGTGCGTAAATATTAATAATTGAAATCTCATCATAGGGAGTATTAACTTTGTCAAATATGAAGTGTCCATCCTTTTCTTCCTTATTTCGGTTGGTTTAAAGCATATTGCATCTGCGAATAGTATTGCAATGCCTGCTTTTTCTGCTTTCCATTTGCCTGGAGTATAGATGACTATCCCTTCACCTTGAGTCTATATTTGTTTTTTAATGTCAGATGCAATTCTTGTATGCAGCAGATATCTGGCTTGAGCTTTTGTATCCAGTCAGCCAACTTGTGCCTCTTTAGAGGACAATTTAAACCATTCATATTAATTGAGAATATTGATAAGCCTTTTGAGAGTCCGGTGGACATTTTTAATCCTTTTGCGGCTGTGTAAGTTGGAATTTGATCAAAATTTTCTGGGTGGATTTACTTTTGTGTGGAGGATTATGCTGGTCTTTATGGATGATAGGTCTGACAATATCCTGGAGAGCTGGCTTAGTTATGGCAAATTTCTTCAACATGTGAATGTCATTAAAGTATTATTTTCTCCATCAGAAAAGAAACTCAGTTTAGCTGGGTACAGGTTCCTGGGTTGAAAGTTATTTCATTTTAGGAGATTAAAAGTCGATGACCATGCTCTTCTAGCTTGAAAAGTTGCAGCAGAGAGATCTGCATTTATTCTAATATTCTTCCCCTTGTAGGTAATGGTTTTCTTTCATCTGGCTGCTTTCAGAATTTTCTCCTTCATATTAACTTTAGTGCAATTGATTATGATGTGTCTGGGGGGGTGTCTTATTCAGGTTGAGTCATGCTGGAATTCTGAAAGAGTCAGCTATCTGAAATTCAGAATCTCTTGGCATGTCTGGAAATTTCTCCTTCATAATCTCATGTACAAGAGACTCTGTGCCTTGTGAAGCCACTTCATCACTTTCGGGGATCCCTATAAGACGAATATTGGTTTTCTTTGAATTATCCCAGTTCTCTCCGAGACAGTGATCTCTTTTTGCCCTGCATTTCTCTTCCTCTCTGACAGTTTGGGAGCATTTGAAAGCTTTGTGTTCAATGTCAGAAATCCTTTCTTCTTCTTGCTCCATTCTGTTACTGAGGGATTCTACTGTGTTTCTCAGATCTTTGAAGGCTGAAACTTCTTGTTTCAATGTGTCAAAATCTTTGGTCATTTGGTCTTTGAATTTGTTGAATTCTTGAGACGTCTTTTGGGTTACTGCTTGGACTTCTAATTCAATCTTTTTTCTATCCAGATTCTGAATTCAATTTCCGACATCTCAGCTATTTGTTTGTGCATGGGATCTTGTGCTGTGTCTGCCCATTCTTCCCTAGGGGAGTTGATCTAGTCTGATTATTCATATTGCCAGAGTTTTTCCTTTGATTTCATCTCTTGATTGTTTTTCACCGTTGCCTCTGGCCATCCTCAGAGTTGGGGTGGTGTCTCTCCTAGATTAGACCCCAGGGGATCCTCTATTGTTGCTGGATCTTTGTAGGCAATGACCCTGTTTAGCTCTTCTGTGGCTGCCCCAGCCAGGGAGTTCTGGTTTTGGGAGCAGCTCCGGAGTGTGACACCCCCAGATCCAGCAACAGGGCAGGGGGTGGTGCACATGGTTCTGGGAGTGCCTGGCGCCCAGTGACTTTGGCACAGAGGGCCCAAGGCTCCAGCAGTCTCTTTCCAGGAGAAGGGTTCCATGCAGAGGCATGGATTGCTCTGGAGGGCATGGACTACCAGAGTCCCTGGACAGACGAGCGAGCATTGTGGAGGCAGGGAGGGTACAGGAGGGAGGACTTGGGTGTGTGTGGCTCCCGGAGTTCCTGGTCAGGGTGTGCGGAGGCCCAGCCAGCGGGGTAGTCGGTCCCAGCCCAGCTTTTACTGGGGTCCGGGTGGGTGCAGCTCTCCTAGAGGTCTGGGAGGGTCGCAGTGCAGCTCTTCCAGAGGTCCGGGAGGGTGCTGATCACAGGTTCGGCGCAGCTCTTCAGCTATTAAGAAAATGGAGACTTTACATTCTTCATATTAACCTGGATGGAAATGGAAGACATTATTCTTAGTAAAGCATCACAAGAATGGAGAAGCATGAATTCTATGTACTCAATTTTGATATGAGGACAATTAATGACAATTAAGGTCATTGGGGGGAAGGAAAAGCAGAGAGAGGGAAGGATGGAAAGGGGTTGGGCCTTGGTGTGTGCCACACCTTCTGGGGGCAAGACATGATTGCAAGAGGGACTTTACCTAACAAATGTAATCAGTGTAAAATGGCTTATTGTACCCTCAATGAATCCCCAACAATAAAAAAAAAAAAATTCTTTAAACTTTACAAATCCAGTGGTGGTACCTGTGGCTCAAAGGAGTAGGGTGCCAGCCCCATATGCTGGAGGTGGCAGGTTCAAACCCAGCCCAGCCCCGGCCAAAAACTGCCCAAAACAAAGGATAAAAAAAATAAACTTTACAAATTCATATGGAGCAGGCTTACCCATGCATGGCACTTGGTAGAGAATTGTAGGGCTGGATGAACACCCAGAGATTACCTAGAACATTTCCTTAATTTAATATCTGAGGTAAGGAAGACTCCAGAGAGAAAAAAGAAACTGCTCGATGTCACATTCTCATCCCACAGCAGGATTATGACTTGAGCCCAGTTTACTTTGTTCCTTATCTTCCTCAAGTTCTTATTTTCTTTTTCTTTCTTTCTTTCTTTTTTTTTTTCGAAATAGAGTCTCACTTGGTCACCTTTGGTAGAGTGATGTGGCATCATAGCTCACAGCAACTTTTTACTCTTGGGCTTAAGAGATCCCCTTGCCTCAACCTCTCAAGTATCTGGGACTACATGTGCCTGCCACAATGCCTGGCTATTTTTAGAGATGAGGTCTCACTCTGGCTCAAGCTGGTGTCAAATCTGTGAGCTCAGGTGATCCACCCACCTCAGCCTCTCAAGTGCTGTGATTACAGGTGTGAGCCACCACACCTGGCCCTCAAGTTTTCATTTTCTGTGATCACCATCACTGATTTTCAATTCTTCACCTCATGTAAGGTCACTCAACTAGCATATTGCAAGGTATATTTTTTGACTGAATGTACCAGTCTTTCTAACACCATCACTTTTTGTACTGGATTTTTAAAATCATAGTAAATAAGAAAATGTAGGACGTTAAATTCAAAGTGTGCCTTGGTGCCTTTTTGCTTCTAGACTCTATGCTACAACATGGCATCCCAATTTCTGGTCTTAGAATGAAAAGATTTCATAAAAATAATGAATTTCAAGGTGATCCACAGGAAGACTCTCAAGTCATTCTGCTGAAGGAACTGATTTTTTTCAGAGTTGTCTCTTTTGTTCTGAAAGGAAACAGCTTGGATACAGTCTCACTGGAAATGAGGCCCATATTAATTATGAGTTATAACCAATCTATACATAGGAACAACAAAGCCGGATTTTGACATGATTATTAATTACCCCAAAGCTATTTTTTAGTACTTGACATTATTACTATTCTACAGTCACTGTAAGAAATCGAAGAAAAACTAATTCCCTTCAAAATATACTGAGAAAGAAATATACTGAGAAAGTGTTGTTTTAAAATATCTTCCAATGCTGAAAGGTAATAGTGGTATGTTATTCTAAAATCACATCTAGGATTTCTCTCTGGCATTTTTTCTTAATTGTTCATTTAGTAGCAACAACTAGAATTCTAAAAGAAAAAAAGAAAAAAAAAAAAAAAACAGCCCAGAGAGATTCCTGGGGAAAAAGAAACAGAAAGTTGAAAAGTTGATTCTGAAAATGGAGGTTCTTTTGTATTGCAAAAGAGGGCATAATTTGTGGTACCAAACATTTTCTTATAGTTCACGTGACTTGAGTGCACTGTAGACAGTGACGACCATACCACAAGGACCATAAGATCCTCACCAAGGAGGGAAGATTCGGTTAAAATAGCATATGAATTGAATTTGAGGATAACATACTTTTCCTGTTATAGAAAGGAATGTGAGGTGACTTGTAGTACATAAGGGCATCAGATGAGGAGTAGAAGTCAAAGCTCACGTAGAAAACTCTTTACGAACAAGCTACCTGTCTGGGCGTTCTTAGGACAGCCTGTCCCCCCTTGACCCTTTCAAGAGAGTTTCTGATTCTTCTTGTAGGTAAATGATACTTATTGCTCATGCCAGTATTTAGGAGATTTCTTTCCTCCCCTCTTTTCCTCTTCATTTAAATTAAAATCTATACAGTGAAATGTATAGATAATAAGCATAAAATCTGACATAATATGTCATCATAGTATGTACATCCATTTGACTTACATTCCAATTATGGTATAGAAAATTTCCAGAAAATCCTCTTGCGCTTGCTTCTTCCTAAGAAGTAAATTGTGGTTTTAAAAAATTATTTATTTTCTCTGGTTATATAGAAACACTTTTGGGACCTCCTTTAGCAGATACCAGGGGTATAGAACTTGTGAAACCATGGTGCTTTCAGTAGCCTTGGCTGATTGAATATTTAATAAGTTTCTGGGTTGTAATTATTACTGATGATGTTAACTAAGTTCTGCAAATAAGAGGACATTGTCGTAGTGCCTTGGGCCTCAGTAGAAAACCTTTGGTTTACCTTTCTGTAGGGGCAATGGCATTGATATATATGGTCTCTAATACCAAGGGTGTTCCCCAGTTACAGGGCAGGAAATACGATGTGTTGTGAGCTGCCTTTCAATGGTATGAAATGACTCTCCTGCTGGTTAAGCAAATCCCCATAACTCTCAAAAGAGGGAACTTAATTTAAGGAAGAATAAGCACTGGGGAAATAAAGTTTCACATGGGCAACTAGGCAGAATTCCGTGTGTTTTAATAGCTGGCTCTTGAACAGTCTTCAGGCTGAATATATCATTCACACCACAGAGCAGCCTGGTCACATGCCAGCCATGCTGAAAGTCCGTCAACTGAGGTTTTGTTGAGAGGCTCCCAAATACTGATCTCTAGCAGAGCCTATGTTGACTCCATGGCAAGCCGATACTTAAAATGCTTAGTCTCTGGGGACCAAAGCAATATATAGGCAGCACCTACAGAGTTCCACTATCATCACCAGGGCTGTTAAAGCCTTGTTAGGGAGGAGAGGGAGAAAGTGAGAGAGAGAGAAATTGATTTATCCTGCTTGCTTAAATTAAAGACGCCTTTCCTATCCTAGGGCCTCCTGAGAAACATGAACTTTCTTTAACTGCAGTTACTGCCAGCAGCAAAAGTATCAGCAGGGGAGTTGTTTGGCTGAAACTGGGCTGAGGTGCTATAGTTCATTTTAGATTAATGGGCTTCTCTGGTTTCATTCCCAAAGTTCCCTGCCCTAGTCTTTCTAGTATGTTTCTGCCTACAGATATTGTCATTCATTTACCTAGGGCAGATTTTTTTTGAAGGGGTAAAAAATAAAAGATAAAAGGAGGATAATTTTCTTCCAGGAGACAGGTCTAATCAAAAATTTTTGGTATATTTATAGAAACACCTTGTGCGGCTTTAAGAGCACATTCATTATCCAGCCATTGAGGCTAAAAAGAAAATACTTAATCCCATTCAAGGAGCTTTTGAAGGATGTAGGTATGAAACTTTAAGAATATGTTTTTGACATTATTCATGACGTACCTTGGTGTAGGAATACATTTTGTACTGAGATCCTGTCTTTTCCAGCTGTAAATTTCTATGGAGATAAATAATATCAGGTTCAGTACAAGGTGTATAAGGTTAAAGTTATAGGATCGGCAATAATGGTGACCTCACACCCACATAAAATTTGCCATCAGTAAATCTTCTTTTTTTGACTGGGGCTGGGTTTGAACCCACCACCTTCAGCATATGGGGCCAGTGCCCTACTCCTTTGAGCTACAGGCACTGACCACCATCAGTAAATCTTATAATGCAATGTGATTTCTGCCTTTTTTGTTTTTTGTTTTTTTTTTTCAATGATGGAATAGCTCATACAGGCCAACCATTCTGCTTAGATATGTATAAGAGCTGGATAAAAACAAAAAGAAAACAACCCCAAACAAACAACAACAACAACAAATCTCACAGCTGTTTGAAGGCTTTGGAGCACAATTATAATTTTAGAGGAAAAATAAAACACATTGTGGTGATGCCCATATTCCCAGTTTTCTCCTTGAAGCACTTCCTAATTTGTACCAGGTGTGGGCTAAGAAGCCAAGCAGAAAGGTGAGAGCTCATGCATTCTGCAGTGTCACCAGCTTGAGGAGACAAAGATTGGTCATCAGGGTTATGAAGTGAAGCAGAACTTGAGAGTTTAAGGTCTCACAGGAAAGGGACCAACAGAGAAGTGATTCCAAAGTTCTGCACAGGTTTTATCCTAAAAGCATTTGCAAAATCCTAAACTGCCTACGGCAAAAGCAGCACTGAAAGAGAGTGGCAGCTCGAAGCTAAGATGTTAAGCACAAGTTTTTAGCAGGCTCGTGATGCTGGCAAGACAGATTTGGAATTATAAGACACTTCAAAGGGGGACTCCTAGTAAGCATGCCAGGATCCCATATGAGAGGCCTGTGTGAGTATGTGCTGAGCATAAAGCAAAAACTAGAAATAGACCAGATCTCACGAAAACAGAAACTCTGGCTTGAATCTTGTCAATTTTTGATCAATTCTGGGTGGTCTGTTCTTAATTAACCTGCCTACCAGGAAAAATGAAATTTTCTATGAGGAAAATAACAATACCCAGAGCCTCTGTATAAGTTCATTCATAATGTCCAGCATTTATTCAACATTTCTGGATGTGTTAGAAAACAGAGCAAAATAGAAGCTAAGGGAGGGGGAAAAAACATTGACAGGGAGGTTCGTAGGAGATCTGTGTATCAAAATTATTAGTCATGAAATTTAAAATAATTGCAACATGTTTGAGAAATTATGTGAGAGAAAATGAAGCTCATCAGAAAACATTATATAAAAGAATCAAAATCCAATTCTAGAGTTCAAAAATTTAATAATGGAATTTAGAAATTAATATGTGAGTTTAAGAGCAGATTAGATACAGGAGAAGAAATGATTGGTAAATGGTGAAAAAAAGTCTATAAGGAATATCCTCACTAAAGCATGAAAAGAAAAATGTTAAAAATCACAGAAAAAAGCTCCTAGAATGAAGACAGCCGTAATAACAACATGATAAGAACAACAACAAGAAGATGAAATATATGGTGCTGGCTTTGGGATCAGGCAATTTGTGGGGACTTGAGGAAATTTTAGGTAAGACTGAAAAAGCAGGGCGGTGCCTGTGGCTCAGTGGGTAGGGCACCAGCCCCATATACCGAGAGTGGCGGGTTCAAACCCAGCCCCAGCCAAACTACAACAAAAAATAGCCGGGTGTTGTGGCGGGTGCCTGTAGTCCCAGCTACTCGGGAGGCTGAGGCAAGAGAATCGCCTAAGCCCAGGAGTTTGAGGTTGCTGTGAGCTGTGTGATGCCACAGTACTCTACTGAAAGCGATAAAGTGAGACTCTGTCTCTACAAAAAAAAAAAAAAAAAAAAAAAAAGACTGAAAAAGTAATGAGAAAGTTGTTGGAGACTGAAGAAAAGTCAGCCCATGTTGTATAGTGTCAAACTTCTGTCAACTCTCACCAATAATAATGTTGGACATAGGAAACGTACTTAATAAACTAATGGAACTAGTTTAGGACATTAACCGGCAGGGTGCTGAAAGTGTTACTTTCTTTTACCTGCATCTGATAAAATACAAGAAAAGAAAGATGAATTAAGGAAAAAACTATTGACTTTACCAGAAAAATTTGAGGAAATAATTTAAAATCTTAAATAATGAATGATATTTTGTAATTTAAATAACTGTGACTTTTTTCTCCAGACTGGATGGTGGTACCCACATATATTAGGGCATGTACCCAATAAAAAAGGTATCTAAATTTCAAGATCAAGGCAAGAGTGAAGCTGTCAGATTCCCTATGAAGATCTGAAAAGAAAATTTAAGGTGGGAGCATACTGAGCCTTTTCTCTCACTGAAAAGAGATTCCAGTAATTTTGCGTGTATGACTTGTAAATATTCTCTGCTAAATAAAAGAGTTTTTGAATATCTTAAGAATGTTATCTCACACACCCCAATAAAAACTGAAAGATATAAAGAGTACTATGTGTCTTAAAGAAATGTGTGGCTATGTTTAGTAAAGTGGTTTATCATTTGATAAACCTACAAAAACTTTAAGGGAACTTTACCTGCTTAGACTGATGGTTCTCTGAAAACATGTCTCTTGGCTCCCAACCTTCTATGAGCACTGAGTAAGCTGAAAAAACTACTCAGCTGCAAACATGAACAAATCTTAAGAAAAAACATGGATGACTCAGAGAGTAGAACTGACATTCCGGAGGACAGACCCCAGAGATATGGAGACTTATTTTGGTGAGTAGAATTAGGCCATAAGCAACCAGTATTCCTTGTTTTCAGAGAAGAGAAATTAGCAGCACATGTTTAGCTGAGTTGTTGAACTGCTTTGGACATGTAATTATTATGAGTTTCCCATTCTCCTACTTTTTAAAACAGAGTGTCTATTGTAGCTATTCTGTCCTCAGCTCTTCATTTTGTGTTGGGTGTTTGGAGGGTAAATACCTTATATTTTTTATTATTATTTTTAATGTCAACAGATGCAGGAGGTACAGGTGATTTCTTTTAACATGGATTAATTATGAAATGCTGAAGTCAGAGCTTTTAGTGTACCTGTCACCACAGTGGTATATATTATGCCAATAGGTAGATTTTTATCCCTTACCACTCTACCATTTTCCTCCCTTGTAGATTTCAACATCCTTTATACCACTTTATGACCACGTATACTCCTTATTTAGCTTCCACTTACAAGTAAGAACATGTGGAATTAGTTGTTTCACTCTTGAGATACCTTACTTAGGATAACGGTCTCCAGTTCTATCTAAGTGGTGCTAAAGACATTATTTCATTCCTTTTTATGACTGAGCAGTACTTCAAGGCAGATATATACTACATTTGCTTTATCCGCTCTTCTGTTAATGGGGACTTAGGCTAAATCCATATCTTTGCAAATGTGAATTGTATTCTGATAAACGTTCAGGTGATGCTTTTCTTTTCCCTTTCCCTTCCCTTCCCTTCCCTTCCCTTCCCTTCCCTTCCCTTCCCTTCCCTTCCCTTCCCTTCCTCTCTCTCCTCTCCTCTAACCTCCCCTCCCCACCCTCCCCTCTCCTCCCTTTCCCTCTCCCCTCCCCTCTTCTTCCCTCCCCTCTTCTTCCCTCCCCTCTTCTTCTCTCCCCTCCTCTCCCCTCCCCTCCCCTTCTCTCCCCTCCCCTCCTCTCCCCTCTTCTTCTCTCCCCTCTTCTTCTCTCCCCCCTTCTTCTCTCCCCTCTTCTTCCCTCCCCTCTTCTTCTCTCCCCTCCCCTCCTCTCCCCTCTTCTTCTCTCCCCTCTTCTTCTCTCCCCCTTCTTCTCTCCCCCTTCTTCTCTCCCCTCTTCTTCCCTCCCCCCTTCTTCCCTCCCCTCTTCTTCCCTCCCCTCTTCTTCTCTCCCCTCCTCTCCCCTCCCCTCCTCTCCCCTCTTCTTCTCTCCCCTCTTCTTCTCTCCCCCCTTCTTCTCTCCCCCCTTCTTCTCTCCCCTCTTCTTCCCTCCCCTCTTCTTCCCTCCCCTCTTCTTCTCTCCCCTCCTCTCCCCTCCCCTCCCCTCCTCTCCCCTCCCCTCCTCTCCCCTCCCTTCCTCTCCCCTCCTCTTCCCTCCCCTCTCTTCTCCCCTCTCCTATCCCTTCTCCTCTCTCCCACTTCTCTCCTCTTTTCTTTTCTATTTTTTTCCCCCAATAAAACAACTTTTTTTCCTTTGGGTAGATCCTGAGCAGTGGGGTTTCTAGATTGAATACTAAGTCTACTTTGAGTTCTTGGAGGGATCTCCATACTGTTTTCCATAGAAGCTGCACTAGTTTACAATGTATATGCATTTCATTTTTACAGAATCCAGGTCAAAGTCTGTTTTTTGATTTTTTGGTTGTGACCATTCTGACAGGGAAAGGTGGTATCTCACTATTTTAATTTTCATTTCCCTGGCAATTGGTGATATTGAGCATATTTTCATGTTCGTTGGCCATTTGTCTATCTTTGAAAAAAAAATCTGTTCATGTCTTTTGTTCACTTTTTGATGGGTTGTTTATTTCTTGCTGATTTCTTTGTAGATATATTAGTAGTACTAATATAATATATTAGTAGTAATATGTATGGTTAGTGAATATTGTCTCCCATTCTGTAGGTTGCCTTTTACTCCATTTTTGAGGATTTTTGTATCCATGTTCATGAGGGATATTGGTCTGTAATTTTCTTTTTGTTGTCTTTTCCTGCCTTTGGTATCAGGGTAATACTGGCTTTGGAGAATGCAGTAGGTAGGATTCCCTCCTTCTTAATGTGTGGAACAATTTCATTAGGACAGGTACCAGTTCTTTGTAAGTCTAGTAGAATTCAATTGTGAATCTGTCTGGTCCTGGGCTTATTTATGCTGAGAAATTTTTTATTACTGTTGTTACTGATCTGCACAGGATTTCTGCTTCTTCTTGATTTGGGTTTGGGAGGTGTGGTGTATTTCCAAAAATTTATCCGTTTCCTCTAGGTTCTCTAGTTTGTGTGCACAGAGGTGGTTTGCATAGTGGTCACAGATGATATTTATATTTCTGTGTTATCACTTACAATGTCTTCTTTTTCGTTTCTGGCAGAGCTTATATGAATCCTTTCTCTTCTATTTTTGATTAATCTAGCTAGGGGTCTATTGACTTTGTTTAGTTTTTCAAAGGATCATTTTTTTATTTTTCATTGATCCTTTGTATTGGTTTTTTGGGTTTTCTTTGGTTCTGCTCTGATTTTTGTTATTTCTTGTCTTTCCCTGGCCCTGGGTTTTGTTTGTTC
This sequence comes from Nycticebus coucang, assembly GCF_027406575.1. Taxonomy (NCBI): domain Eukaryota; kingdom Metazoa; phylum Chordata; class Mammalia; order Primates; family Lorisidae; genus Nycticebus; species Nycticebus coucang. The sequence continues at coordinate 74,469,733 of NC_069787.1, read as the reverse complement.
TTATTTTTCTAGCTCCTTGAGGTGTGACATTAGGTTGTTAATGTATGATCTTTCTGTCTTTTTAATGCAGGTCTTTAGTGCTATAAACTTTGCTTAAGCACTACTTAGGCTATATACCTGAGATTTTGAAAGCTTGTGTTGCCTTTGTCACTCAATTTAAAAATATAATTGTGAGAGGGGTGGAGACAAGATGGCTGATTGAAGCCAGCTTTCCACAGAGGCTCCTGTCCAGAAGGAGAGTTAAAGGACAGAAATTTAGCAAGTAACCTGGTGGATTAGAGCTGTACCAAGAGAGAAGGTTGAAGAACACACAGCAACCCCACTGAGGCAAGCTGCGACCCCAAGGATACAAACAAAAGGTACAAAATCCATCACCAAGTGGACGGGAATCCCCTCCCCCATGAGAACGGCTCGGAGTGCCCCACAAACAAATAAGCAGAGTTCAGAGGTCTTCCCACTACACTCCATGATGTTCTTCTGCCAGGCATAAAACTGTATAAAACTGTATATATTCTCTTTTATCTGACATGGGAATACTTACTTCTGCTTGCTTTTTTTGTTCATTTGTGTGGAATATTTGTTTCCTCTCTTTTACCATAAGTCTATGAGAATCTTTGTGAGTTAAATGGGTTTCTTGTAGATAGCATATATTTGGGTTTAAAAAAAAAATTTTTTTTTTTTTTTTTTTTTTTTTTTGAGGCATAGTCTCACTATGTCGTCCTCGGTAGAGTGCCATGGTGTCACAGCTCATAGCAACCTCAAACTCTTGGGCTTAAGTGATTCTCTTGCCTCAGCCTCCCTAGTAGCTGGGACTATAGGCATCTGCCAAGACCCCCAGCTATTTTTTGTTACAGTTGTCATTGTTGTTTAGCTGGCCCGAGCTGGATTCGAACCTGTCAGCCTCGGTATATGTGGCTGGCACCATAACCACCATGATAAAGGCACTGAGCCAGGGTTTTAAAAAAATTATTTAGCCAATCTATATTTTTTATGTAGGGCATTCAAATCATTCACATTCAGTGATAGTATTGATATGTGAGTTGCTGTTTGGTCATCTCGTTGCCTGTTACCTCATTACTCTGTTTTCTCCCTTGTGTTAACATTTTATGAGGGTTGTGAATTTTAACTTTTGAGTGTTTTACACTTGTGGGTTTTGAGTGTTCTCTTTCATGTAAGCATTTGTTATAGGGCAGGTCTAGTAGTAACAAATTCCCTCAGTGTTTGCTTGTCTGGGAAAGACTATTTCTCCTTCATTTATGAAACATTTGCAGAATACGGAATTCTTAGCTGACTTTTATTCTGTTTAAGAAAACTAAAAATGGGAACTCAATTTCTTCTCGCTTGTAAAGTTTTAGCTTACTGGTTGACTACAATTTCATAAAACACCTTAAGCCCCAGGCACTCAGATAAATGTTCCCCACATATTTACCCTCTGAAATAGCAAATGTTCTTATTGTTGTTTTTTTTTTGAAGACAGACACTCACTCTATTGCCCAGGCTAGAGTGCAGTGGCATCAGCCTAGCTCACAGCAACCCTAAACTCCTGGGTTCAAGTGATCATACTGCCTCAGATCACCGAGTAGCTGAGACTATAGGCACCTGCCACCACACCCAGCTATTTTTTCTATTTTTAGTAGAGAGAGTCTCACTGTTGCTCAGGCTGTTCTTAAACTCCCGAGCTCAAACAATCTGTTTGCCTTGGCCTCTCAGAGTGTTAGGATGATTACAGGCAGGAGCCACCACACGTAACCAATGTTTATTGTTTTAAGCTATTAAATATTAAAGTAATCTGTTATGAAGTGAGCAATAACTAATATAACCTAATTTGCTATTATCTTATAGGTCTTAGAATATGCAATAAGATAAAAGATGCCATCATTTAATATCTAAAAAAATTACATTTATTATAATTTCAGGTTATGAGGTCAATATACAAAATCAATTGCATTATATTTATGTTGATATAGGCATAAATATGTATTAGCAATAAGTGATTCAGAAATAAAATGTAAAACTCCTCAAGAAGCCCTGATAATGAAGGAACATAAAGAATTAATTGATAAATTAGAGTTCATAAAAATTAAGAATTTTACTTACCAAAGGACATCATTAAAAGAGTGAAAGCTGGCTATAGATTAAAAAAATATATTTTAATACAAATATAAAAGAAATTTATGAAAAGAGGCTTAGCACCTTAGCTTAGAGGCTAGGGCGCCAGCCACATACACTGAAGTGGCAGGTTCGAACCCAGCCCAGGCCTGCCAAACAACAATGACAACTATAAGCAAAAAAATAGCCAGGTATTGTGGCAGATGCCTGTAGTCCCAGTTACTTGGGAGGCTGAGGCAATACAATTGCTTAAGTTCAAGAGTTAGAGGTTGCTCTACTGAAGGCGACAAAATGAGACTCTGTCTCAAAAAAAAAAAAGAAAAGAAATAAAATCAGGACAGTTCCCCCATTTAAAAATAGACAAAAGTCTTAAATAAGCACTTCACAAAAAGATATCCAAAAAGCAAATAAATATATAAAAATTGCTTAACGTTGTTAGTCACCAGAGAAATGCATATTAATACTCCTATGAGATACCATTGTATATCACAGAATGACTAAAATTAAAAAAAAACATGAAAATTGCAATACCAAATTATAGTGACAGTGTAGAAAATGTAATTTTCAAATATTACTAGTGAAAATCTAAATTGAGCTTGGTACATAACTTATACTTGTAATCTCATCATAGTTCAGAGGCTGAAATGAAAGGATCATTTTAGGCCAGAAAGTTTGAGACTGGTCTGGGGAATGTAGACAGAAACACTGCCTCCAAAAAAGAAAAAAGCCTGATGTGGTAGCCTGTGCCTATGGCTCCAATTACTTGGGAGGCTCAGAGTGCTTGAGTGCAGGAATTCAAGGCTGCAGTGAGCCATGTTCATGCCACTGTATTTCCGCCTCGGTGATTTTTTTAATTATATACATTAAAAAAAATGTATATAATATCACTGTTGGCAGTATCAAAATTCTACCATCTAGGATTTCCACTTTCATGTTTATACCCCAAGGAGAGAGTTACACATGTACATCAAAACACCTGTAAAAGAAATTTTGTAGCAGCATTATAAATAAGGGCCACAAACTGAAGCAGCCAGTGTTAGAATGGATAAATAAATTGTGAAATGTTCATTCAACAAAATCTTATATACTGAAGAAAATGAGTAATTACTGTTATAAAAAATGATGTGAATGAATTTCAAAATAATCATGTGGTTGAAAGAAATTACACATAATAGATTAATGAACTTTATTAATGTACATTATACTTCAGTAAAATGTTGACTTTTTTACCCTCATAATGTTTTCTTATAAGGAAAAATGCATTAAGGCAAAATTTTTCTTATTAAGATAAACATTTAAACCAAAAGGGGCAGGAAGCTCAGAATGCACAATGTTAAGTAGGTAAAGTGAAGAAAGTAATTAGGGATGCAACTCTGACAAAATTGGGCCTGCCTGCTTGCTGTACCTCCATGAGGCCAACATTACGGCTTCAGCCCATGATAGCTTTTCGGGAATGTTGGCCATCTTTGACACATTTATTAGTTTTTCAAAGAGAGTGAGACATGCACAATTATATGTAAAATATACTGAATTTATTTTTAACCACTTTACTGACATGTGATTGACATGTAAAAGCTATACATATTTAACACATACAATTGGATGAATTTGGGGATAAGTACACACTGGTGAAACTATCACCACCATCAAGACCATGAACGTGGCCCTCACCTCCCAAGGCTGCTTCTTGTCCCTTTATTATCATCATTGCTACTGCTGCTACTATTTGTGATATTAACATTTAGCATGATAAGATCTACCTTCTTAGCAACTTTAAATACACAATACAGTATTGCTGGCTATAGGCCCTATGCTATACAGTGGATCTCCAGAACTTCTTTTGTATAACGGAAACTTTGTATCATTTTACCATTGTTATCTCCCCACTTTTCTTTTCTGACAACTATTATTCTACTCTCTGCTTCTATAATGGACTATTTTAGATTCCACATATAAGTGAGATCACACCGTACTTGTCTTTCTGTGCTTGGCTTATTGCATCGAGCTTAATGTCCTCTGGGTCCATCCATGTTGTTGCAAAGGGCAGGACTTCTTTCTTTAAAGTTGAAAAGTATATCCATTTTATGTAGGTACCACATTTTCTTTTTTTTTTTTTATTGTTGGGGATTCATTGAGGGTACAATAAGCCAGGTTACACTGATTGCAATTGTTAGGTAAAGTCCCTCTTGCAATCATGTCTTGCCCCCATAAAGTGTGACACACACCAAGGCCCCACCCACCTCCCTCCTTCCCTCTTTCTGTTCCCCCCCCCATAACCATAATTGTCATTAATTGTCCTCATATCAAAATTGAGTACATAGGATTCATGCTTCTCCATTCTTGTGATGCTTTACTAAGAATAATATCTTCCACGTCCATCCAGGTTAATACGAAGGATGTAAAGTCTCCATTTTTTTTAATGGCTGAATAGTATTCCATGGTATACATATACCACAGCTTGTTAATCCATTCCTGGGTTGGTGGGCATTTAGGCTGTTTCCACATTTTGGCGACTGTAAATTGAGCTGCAATAAACAGTCTAGTACAAGTGTCCTTATGATAAAAGGATTTTTTTCCTTCTGGGTAGATGCCCAGTAATGGGATTGCAGGATCAAATGGGAGGTCTAGCTTGAGTGCTTTGAGGTTTCTCCATACTTCCTTCCAGAAAGGTTGTACTAGTTTGCAGTCCCACCAGCAGTGTAAAAGTGTTCCCTTCTCTCCACATCCACGCCAGCATCTGCAGTTTTGAGATTTTGTGATGTGGGCCATTCTCACTGGGGTTAGATGATATCTCAGGGTTGTTTTGATTTGCATTTCTCTAATATATAGAGATGATGAACATTTTTTCATGTGTTTGTTAGCCATTCGTCTGTCGTCTTTAGAGAAAGTTCTATTCATGTCTCTTGCCCATTGATATAAGGGATTGTTGGCTTTTTTCATGTGGATTACTTTGCGTTCTCTATAGATCCTAGTTATCAAGCTTTTGTCTGATTGAAAATATGCAAATATCCTTTCCCATTGTGTAGGTTGTCTCTTTGCTTTGGTTATTGTCTCCTTAGCAGTACAGAAGCTTTTCAGTTTAATGAAGTCCCATTTGTTTATTTTTGTTGTTGTTGCAATTGCCATGGCAGTCTTCTTCATGAAGTCTTTCCCCAGGCCAATATCTTCCAGTGTTTTTCCTATGCTTTCTTGGAGGGTTTTTATTGTTTCATGCCTTAAGTTTAAGTCCTTTATCCATCTTGAATCAATTTTTGTGAGTGGGGAAAGGTGTGGGTCCAGTTTCAGTCTTTACATGTAGACATCCAGTTCTCCCAACACCATTTATTGAATAGGGAGTCTTTCCCCCAAGGTATGTTCTTGTTTGGTTTATCAAAGATTAGGTGGTTGTAAGATGTTAGTTTCATTTCTTGGTTTTCCATTCGATTCCAAGTGTCTATGTCTCTGTTTTTGTGCCAGTACCATGCTGTCTTGAGCACTATGGCTTTGTAGTACAGACTAAAATCTGGTATGCTGATGCCCCCAGCTTTATTTTTATTACAGAGAACTGCCTTAGCTATACGGGGTTTTTTCCAGTTCCATACAAAACGCAGAATCATTTTTTCCAAATCTTGAAAGTATGATGTTGGTATTTTGATAGGAATGGCATTGAATAGGTAGATTGCTTTGGGAAGTATGGACATTTTAACAATGTTGATTCTTCCCATCCATGAGCATGGTAAGTTCTTCCATTTGTTAATATCCTCTGCTATTTCCTTTCTGAGGATTTCATAGTTTTCTTTATACAGGTCCTTCACCTCCTTCGTTAGGTATATTCCTAGGTATTTGATTTTCTTTGAAACTATGGTGAAGGGAGTTGTGTCCTTAATTAGCTTCTCATCTTGACTGTTATTGGTGTACACAAAGGCTACTGACTTGTGGACATTGATTTTATATCCTGAAACATGACTGTATTTTTTGATGACTTCTAGGAGTCTTGTGGTTGAGTCTTTGGGGTTCTCTAAGTATAAGATCATGTCGTCAGCAAAGAGGGAGAGTTTGACCTCCTCTGCTCCCATTTGGATTCCCTTTATTTCCTTGTCTTGCCTAATTGTATTGGCTAGAACTTCCAGCACTATGTTGAATAGTAAAGGTGACAGAGGACAACCTTGTCTGGTTCCAGTTCTAAGAGGAAAAGCTTTCAGTTTAACTCCATTCAGTAAAATATTGGCTGTGGGTTTGTCATAGATAGCTTCAATCAGTTTTAGAAATGTGCCACCTATGCCTATACTCTTCAGTGTTCTAATTAGAAAAGGATGCTGGATTTTATCAAATGCTTTTTCTGCATCTATTGAGAGGATCATGTGATCTTTATTTTTGCCTCTGTTAATATGGTGGATAACGTTTATAGACTTGCGTATGTTAAACCAGCCTTGCATCCCTGGGATGAAGCCTACTTGATCATGATGAATGACTTTTTTGATGATAAGCTGTAATCTATTGGCTAGGATTTTGTTGAGAATTTTTGCGTCTATGTTCATGAGTGAGATTGGTCTGAAATTCTCCTTTTTGTTTGGGTCTTTTCCTGGTTTTGGTATCAGGGTGATGTTTGCTTCATAGAATGTGTTGGGGAAGATTCCTTCTTCCTCAATTTTTTGGAATAATTTCTGCAGTACAGGAATAAGCTCTTCCTTGAAGGTTTGATAGAATTCTGGAGTGAAGCCATCTGGACCAGGGCATTTTTTGGTTGGAAGCTTTTTTATTGTTTCTTCGATCTCAGTGCTTGAAATTGGTCTGTTCAGGAGCTCTATTTCTTCCTGGCTGAGTCTAGGGAGAGGGTGTGATTCCAAATATTGATCCATTTCTTTCACATTGTCAAATTTCTGGGCATAGAGTTTCTGGTAGTATTCAGAGATGATCTCTTGTATCTCTGTGGGATCAGTTGTTATTTCCCCTTTATCATTTCTGATTGAGGTTACTAGAGATTTTACTTTTCTATTCCTCGTTAGTCTGGCCAATGGTTTATCTATTTTATTTATTTTTTCAAAAAACCAACTCCTTGTTTCATTCATTTTCTGAATGATTCTTTTGTTTTCAATTTCATTGATCTCTGATTTGATTTTGGAGATTTCTTTTCTTCTACTGAGTTTAGGCTTAGATTGTTCTTCTTTTTCCAATTCCATAAGATCTCTTGTGAGATTGTTGATGTGCTCTCTTTCAGTTTTTCGAATGTAGGCATCTAAAGCGATGAATTTTCCTCTCAGAACTGCTTTTGCAGTATCCCACAGGTTTTGGTAGCTTGTGTCTTCATTGTTGTTATGCTCAAGGAAGTTAATGATTTCCTGTTTTATTTCTTCCTTCACCCATCTGTTATTCAACAGAAGATTGTTTAATTTCCATGCCTTTAGGTGGGGTCGAGCATTTTTGTTAGAGTTGAGTTCCACCTTTAGTGCCTTATGGTCTGAGAAGATACAAGGTAAAATTTCAATTCTTTTGATTCTGTTGATATTTGTTTTGTGTCCCAGGATATGATCAATTTTGGAGAATGTTCCATGGGGTGATGAGAAGAATGTATATTCTTTATCTTTGGGGTGGAGTGTTCTGTATGCGTCTATCAAGCACAATTGTTCTAGAGTCTCATTTAAGTCTCTTATATCCTTGTTTAATTTCTGTTTAGAGGATCTGTCCAGCTCTGTAAGAGGAGTGTTAAAGTCCCCTGTTATGATGGTATTATCAGATATCATATTGTTCAGACTGAGTAAGGTCTGCTTCAAGAATCTGGGAGCATTTAAATTGGGTGCATAAATATTTAGAATTGAAATGTCTTCTTGTTGTATTTTTCCCTTGACCAATATAAAGTGACCATCTTTGTCTTTTTTGACTTTAGTTGCTTTAAATCCACATGTATCTGAAAATAAGATTGCAACTCCTCTTTTCTTCTGAATTCCATTTGCCTGAAAAATTGTCTTCCAACCCTTGACTCGGAGCTTTAATTTGTCTTTTGAAGCCAGGTGTGTTTCTTGCAGACAGCAAATGGATGGCTTGTGTTTTTTAATCCAGTCAACCAATCTATGTCTCTTCAGTGGGGAATTCAAGCCATTAACATTTATTGAGATAATTGACAAGTGTGGTAGTATTCTATTTGTCTTATTTTGTGAGAGTCCATTGCTTAGTTTTATCTTTTGCATCAGTGTGGAGGTTCGGTTCTGTCCTTTAATTTCTGAGTTCTTACTTTGCTGCTGATCCTTTGTGGTGGTCAGTGTGCAGAACAGGTTGAAGTATTTCCTGTAGAGCTGGTCTTGTTGTGGCGAATTTCCTCAATGTTTGTATATCCGTAAATGATTTGATTTCTCCGTCAATTTTGAAGCTTAGCTTAGCAGGGTACAGAATTCTGGGCTGAAAATTGTTCTGTTTAAGTAGATTAAAGGTAGATGACCATTGTCTTCTTGCTTGGAAAGTTTCATTAGAGAAGTCTGAGGTCAATCTGATGGATTTGCCCCTGTAGGTCAACTGGCGCTTACTCCTGGCAGCTTGCAGAATCTTTTCTTTTGTCTTGACTTTGGAGAGGTTCATCACAATATGTCTTGGAGAAGCTCGGTTAGAGTTGAGGCGACCTGGGGTCCGATATCCCTCTGAAAGCAGTGTGTCAGAATCTTTGGTGATATTTGGGAAATTTTCTTTTATAATATTCTCTAGTATGGCTTCCATTCCTCTGGGGCATTCTTCTTCCCCTTCTGGAATTCCTATAACTCGTATGTTGGAACGCTTCATAAAGTCCCATAATTCTGACAGTGAACGTTCTGCTTTCTCTCTCTTCTTTTCTGCCTCTTTTACTATCTGAGTTATCTCAAAAACTTTGTCTTCTACCTCTGAAATTCTTTCTTCTGCATGGTCTAACCTGTTGCTGATACTTTCCATTGCATCTTTAAGTTCCCTGATTGACTGTTTCATTTCCTTCAGCTCTGCTATATCCTTTTTATATTCTTCATATTGTTCATCTCTTATTTGATTCTGTTTTTGAATTTCCTTTTGGTTATTTTCCACTTTATTAACAGTTTCCTTCATTGTTTCCATCATTTCCTTCATTGTTTTCAACATGTGTATTCTAAATTCCCTTTCTGTCATTCCTAACATTTCTGTATAGGTGGAATCCTCTGCAGTAGCTACCTCATGGTCCCTTGGCGGGGTAGTTCTGGACTGGTTCTTCATGTTGCCTGGAGTTTTCTGCTGATTCTTCCTCATGGGTGATTTCTTTTATCTGTTTACTTGCCCTAATTTTCCTTTCAATTCCTCTTGCTCTTTAAGTTCTTGTGCCTGTGGACTAAGGGTTACAGGACCAGAAGGGTGAGAAGGTTTAAGAGCAAAAAAGCGATGAAAGAAATGAGGACCGAGTGATAAGAAAAAAAAAAAAAAATGAAAAAAAGAAAAATAGAGAAAGGAGAGTGGTTGGGTGAAAGGAATATTGACAAAAAGAAGAGAGGCACAGAAAGAGGGAGACAGAGCAATATAGGTGTACAGTAGGGTACTTTGATACAACCTTAAAAAAAAAAACACCTTCTGGGGGTGCCAAGTGGGGTGGTTCACTTGAGGTCAGCAGCTCTTTGCTAACCTGATCAGACACAGTACCCCACCTCCACCAAGTAGAGAGGAAAGACAAAAATGCTATAAATCAAACCAAAACAAGCAAACAGAAAACTTTACGGGATAAAATTGGCTGGAAAAACCAAATAATAGTGGTAGAAACACTAACAAAAATGAAGTTCTGATTATTGAAATAGGCAGCAATGGGAAATTATAATTAAACTAGAAAAATTGAGAAAGAAAAAGGATCTGTATGGAAAAGGTTGAACTTAAAAAACAAAACAACAATCTAGAACGTCAAAATAAACAAAAAAAAAACCAAACCAGAAAAAAAAACAAACAAACAAACAAACAAACAAAAAAAAAAAAAACACACACACGCAACCAAAAACAAAGCAGTATGTATATGGAATTGAATATTGTCTGGGCAACACGTGGTCTTCTGGGGTATGAGATGTTAATCACAGTTCTGATACGACTGGAGGCTGCTAGTTTCTCGAACCCCAGCAGGTAGACACCCTAAATCTCTCTTCAGCCCACTTAAAAGGCACTTTGAACTTGTTCACTTACTGAGCAGAAGCTTTCTCAGGGAAGTGCTTGTTGCTGGAATCACTGCTGAAGTGGCTATCCACTTACCCTGTGTGTCAAAACTGGTCTCCCTCTGCCCCCGAGGGTTAGGGCTGCAAGGCGGCTCAGACCCCGCCCTTAGGCTACTTGGTCGCTGGGTTACCAGCTCCCACCCAATTCCAGCTCTGCGACCCTGAGGGCGGAGCTTGCCAGGGCAGATCGCTCACAATGTCTGCCTGTGACCCACAGCCAAACTCTATTAGCTCCGTCTGGCTCAGCGGCTCAGACTGGGGCCCTAGACAAAGGCCAGAGTTCTCCGCACTCCCGCTCAGGCTCTCCCCAAGGCAGTTCAGCTGAGTGCCAAGTCCAAAGACACCAAAACAGTTCACAGGTAAGGCCTTTCTGGTTTGCAGTCTCGCTGCTACTGAACTTACAGTTGCGGGCAGGTTTAGGCGGATTGAACACACGCGACCACTTGCCGGTTTTCCACTGTTTTAGTCCTCCTCTTGGGGTCCAGAAGTCTCTCGCTGACTCCCTGTATCCTCTCAGGGGTGATGATAGGCAGATCCCACCAGCCAGAGATGCCTGGAGTCCTATATCCCCAGACTCACGGTGCCCAGATGCAAGGAAGCTGTTTCTCGGCTGCCATCTTGCTCCACCCTCCGGTACCACATTTTCTTTATCCACTCATCCATCCATGATCATTTAGGTTATTTCCTCATGTTGGCTTTTGTGACAAATGCTGCAGTGAACGTGGAAGTGCAGTTATTTCTTTGAGATCCTATTTTAATTCCTCTGCGTAAATACCCAGCAATGGGATTGCTAGATCAGATGAACATTCTATTTTTAATTTGGGTAGAACATCCATACAGTTTTCCACAGTGGCTGTGCCAACTTCCATCCCCACCAACAGTGTATAAGGGTTCCCTTTACTCCATGTCTTCATGAACACTTGTTACGTTTTGTTGTTGTTGTTTAAATACTAGCCAGCCTAACAGGTGTGAAGTGCTATGTCATGTTGTTTTGATTTATATTACCCTAATAATTTGTGATGTTAAACACCCATTCACATATCTGACATAAAAACAGATACATACACCAAAAGAACAGAAAGAAAGCCCAGAAATAAGCCCACACACATTAGGTCAACTTGACCCAGGCACCCAAAATAGAAAATAGGAAAAATAGTCTCTTCAATAAATGGTATTGGGAACCCTGGATATCCACATGCAAAAGAAGTTGGACTTTTATCTTATACCATACAAAAATCATCCCAAATATATTAAAGACTTAAACATAAGACCTGAAACCCTAAAACGCCTTGAAGAAAATGAGGAAATATTTCCTTGACATTGGTCTTGGCAATGTTTTTTTGGATATGACACCAAAATTAGAAAAAGCAATTGTAACAAAGCAAAAATAAGTTGAAGAACATCTAACTTAAATCTCTACACCATAAGAGACATGATCAAAAAAAAATTAAAAAGGCAGCCTATGGAATAGACAAAATATTATTTGCAAATTGTATTTGCAAACCATGTATCTGAGAAACGTTCATATGCAAAATATATAAGAAATGCTTATGACTTGATAGCCAAAAAACCCAAATAATCTGATTAATAATGGGCAAAGGACCTGAATAAACATTTCTCTAAAAAAGACATAAAAATCTCCTGATTTGTAATATTGGCATCAAATTAGAATCTTTGAAAATATGTAGGCTAAACAAAAGACATCTGTGAACTAGATTTAGTCAATCTGTAAACTTGGATCTATAGAGCCAGCTTAGAAACCTAGAACTGTTGAGTTGGAAAACAAATATTAATATCGTCTTCTCCAGTATCAAGCTGTATTGAATAACTGCTAGCTCTTATCCTTGATGTGACTCAGTGTACTTGGAAACTGTCATGCATATTCACATTGGATAACTTTTCAAACAGTTTCCACTTTAGAAATGTCCTACCTCCATCTCTGATTGTCACAGTTTTTCGTAAAGGACTTGCCCAATGTCATTCCCTCTGAGCTACCTTTTTTTGCTGCCATACTCTTGTGGAGCATAAAACTGTCCCAGAATTATGCTTTCATGTCCTTTTTCTCATCGGACATTGTATATCGCATTGTAGCTGTTTTTCACTTCTCTTCTTATTTGGTTTATGAACTCCTTGAGACCAGTTAAAACAGAAATACAATTAGTTTTTCTTTTACAGTGTTTGTACGATCAAATAAGTCACTCTATATAAAACAGAGGCACATTAAGTATTTGATAGCAGTGGTGTCCTATTAAACACAGGGTTTTAGACCAATAGATGCTTGCCAAGGGAACAATTTCACCTCTGTCAGCAAAGCTCTTGGCATCCTTACTATAGATGTACTGTAAAGAATTTCCTTGGAAATCCCCATCAAACAAAGCTTCTAATTAACAAAAAGGATTATATCAAAAAGAACTATGTATTCTATTTATTCACTTGGGGTATCCGATAGTAAATAAGATAAACTTATGTCCTGCCCTTATTGAGATTAAATATTGCTGAGGCAAGATAGAAAATGAGCCAGGCTCGGTGCCTGTGGCTCAAGCGGCTAAGGTGCCAGCCACATACACCTGAGCTGGTGGGTTTGAATCCATCCCGGACCTGCCAAATAACAATGATGGCCGCAACCAAAAAAAATAGCCGGGCGTTGTGGCAGGCGCCTGTAGTCCCAGCTACTTGGGAGGCAGAGGCAGGAGAATCACTTGAGCCCAGGAGTTGGAGGTTGTTGTTGAGCTGTGATGCCACAGCACTCTTCCCAGGGCAACAGCTTGAGGCTCTGTCTCAAAAAAAGAAAGAAAATGAGCCAAATAATTAAATAAATGTCATCATTTTAGAATATGGATAGTACAAAAAGGAAATAAACAGCATGAGGTGAGTAATTGTAATGAGGGGAGAGCCACTTTATACTGGGGAACCATGGAAAGCTTCTCTGAGAAGGAAACTTTTGAACTCAGGTGAGGAGAAGATAGCCCTGTGGAAATCTGAAGAGAAAGAATTTTAAGAAGAGGAAAGAATAGTGTATAGGGTCCATGGCAAGTGGAAAGAATCTTGGTGTGTTGCACTTTTAAAAGGAGTGAGTGAGGTCAGTGTCAAGGGGCCTAGGGCACAAGGGGGAGATGATGTGAGACGTCAGTAAGTAAAGCCACATTTCACCTGGCCAGGTAGGTTGGATTGTGCTCTAAATGAGGGAATCATATAATCTGGCTTGAACCTTTACAAGATCTAAGTTCCCGGGAAAGAGAAAAGGTGGCAAAGAAGCTAAAGATGGAAATTCAAAGATTATTAAGAGGCTATTGCCATAATTGCAGTGAGAATTGGTGAAGAGAAGTAGGTGGGCTTTGGGGGTTTTCTGAGGCTGAATGGATAGATTAAGTTGATAGATTTTGGAAGTGGGAATGTGAGAGAGGAAAGCATTTCCTAGGTCTGAGGCTTCAGCAGTAGGGTGGAGAGACAGCTGTGCCATTACAAGGGAGAAAAGTAGGTGTAGGGTGGGCGGGAGGTGAGGATAAAGAGCATGTTTATCTCTCACAATCTGACAAATCCTTTCAATATGCAAGGGTGGATTTCAAGTGCCACTGTGATATCTAGAGCCTGGATGTGTGAGAAAGAAAAAAGGGGGTGAGAACCAGTCCCTGAGGCCCTCTGACATTTACAGTGCCAGCAGAAAAGAGAAGGGCCACTCAGGAGACACAGAAGGAGTCATCATTGGCACAAGACTGTTAAGAAAAACCAAGACGAGGGGAGACTCAGAAGCCTTCAGGAGGGGAGAAGGATGAAAGAGCAATCCTACACCAGTGGCTACCATGCAAGGTAAATGGGAAATAGTGATGCTGTGTCTTTAACCTGCCCTCTGTGTCCCAAGCAAACCAAGTCCCTTTGCATCACTTGGATTTTGGCCTGGCTGCTCTGTCTGTCTGAAAACCTTCCTTTCCAGCTCTGGATTCGGTCAGGTCCTTCTCATTCTCCAAGTCTCTGCTTACAAACACCACCTCCTCACAAAGCTCTTCCTGATCTCTCTCCATGAAACAGATCCTTTGCTGGGCTCTCTCAGTTTGTTAATTACTTTTAAGCACTTACTATTCTCAAAAATTTCCTCGTGTGTTTCATCTCTTATTCTCTGTTCCTCAGTGAGAACATAAGCTCTGTGAGGGCAGAGCATTTTGCTCTCACCCATTGCTCATCCTAGCATTATCAAAGTGTCTGTATTGATGGAAGAAGTAAATAAATGAGAGAAAGAAGGCTAATTAAATTAGAAAGTGTCAACATGATGGGGATATTAGAACACAGGGTTATGTTTTAGGTATAGGATTGCAACATTTCCCTGCTACTGCCCTAGAAAATTCCGTGAATCATGTGGCTTAAATAGCAGACATTTATTTTCTCCAAGTTCTGGAGTATAAAAGTTCAAGACCAAGGTGTTGGAAGGTCTGGTTTCTCCTGAGGCTTCTCTCTGGCTCGCAGATGGCTGCCTTCTTGCTGTGTCTTCACGCGGCCTTTTCTCCATGCGCACCTTTTCTCTGTGTGCAGGCATCCCTGGTCTATCTCTATACCTTCTCTAACTTCGTGTAAGGACACTGATCACATAGGAGCAGGGACTCCCCATTATCATCTCATTTAACCTTAATTATCTTCTTTAATCCCCTGTTTCCAAATATAGTCACTCTGAGTGTTAAAGCTTCAAAATATGAATTTGGGGTGGACACAATTCAGTCCATAATAGCTCCACTGAACTCTGGGATGCCCACTCTTTCACTGCAGGAGTCTGTGACTCAGTTCCATAGTAAGAAAAATGTCCTTTGTATTCTCCTTAGATTGGCAGCATTGGGGCTTTAAAGGGGGGTGGGGTGGGGAAGTGCTTATTCAGTTAGATATTAGTGGCTTCTCAGAGGATCTGTGCTAAATCTGGAGGACAAAAAAGGGCTACATGTTCTTTTCATTTTACATCAGGAAACCCTTTGATATTTCTGTCATCTACTCCAGAACACTGGCTTTCTTTCCTCCAAAGATGTGAGAATTCAAGCATGAAAATCTGTTATTAAAGACCTCATTATTCTTCTGCAAATAGCACACAAATCCTGAAAATATAGTTTAATTATTTAAATGGATCATGTTATAAGTAATGATTGCCTAGTACATTGCTTACTTAGAAAAGGAAATAATCTTGGTGCATTTAATTCCGTGGAGTAGTGAACAGTGACTTCTTTTCGATTAATTGTTTCACA